>NC_046621.1:955149-1292508 GCF_900324465.2 Anabas testudineus
CACACAGAATAAATAGAAACACATAGATAATTCTCTACTACTCCACTCCTCTTCACTACTATCAGCTGGATAAAAGATCATTACATGGAGACATGCAAAGTTAAAAATCTCGTTAAAAAGTCCCTCAGTTTCTACTGGATTAGAAAAAACATTTTTCACCTCTATTTTCACCCAAACATCACACGGAGCTGATAAAATGACAAAACAAACAACAAACAACAAGCTGCTCCCACAGAACCACAGAGTGACAGTCCTCAGATGTGGACAGGAGGCAGGTCGGTCAAGCATGCACGCTGTGTTGCGTCTACGAAGCCATACTGTGGTAGCAGAATGCAGAATGAGGCCCGGTGCTAAAATATCCACCGACCTACCAGGAAAATACTTTGCTTTGGTGACACGATAAACAACTCTCTGTCAATCGTACCTTCACACATATGGCAGTCGGCCATGATGGAGACACTGAAGCACCCACCAGCGTCACAGATGCTGGTTTTCACACAAAAAAGGAACTTGGTGCCGTTTCTGCACAGAATTAATGTTTGGCTTCCTCCTCTCATCAGAGAACCTCAGGTTACGTCTGTGGATGCAGAATCTTTTTACAATATTATGAACTGTAGACGGTGAACAGGCTAAATTCTTTACAATAAATTAGCAGGACACAAAGAATCTACTCTCTTGCAACCCCCCAGGATTTTCTCTCTTCAGTGTTTCTCTCCACACCAACCTAAATATTGTTTCCCTCCGAACTAAACCCAGCACAGAATGTATTCCTCTGCACTGAATATTAAAATGCAAATGGTGCAGAAGTAAGTTGGACAACCACTGAATGAGGTTTGGAATGACAGTTATAATCTCAACATGTGGACAGGTAGAACCGCCTCTATAAATAGACTGTGGCAGCTCACACGTGATTTTATGCACCCCCCTTTTTTTTGTTAAAGAAATATCCGATTTCAGGCACTTGCACCGCTCTCTGTGCAGATGGAGACATTAGCATCCATCCTCACCCAGTCACAGCAAACACACTGTGACAGTTTTTCCCCTTTTTCCATTTCAAGAAAAAATATTCCAGCTCACCCTGCCATCTAAATTCTCTTCCCACCTTTCTTCTGCTGGGGTCACACAAAAAATCCTGACTCATTTTTTAAATGAAGCACATTTACTGGTAGTAATGATGTATTTCACACTGTGTTTCTCTCTAATTGCTGCTGAAATCTCAGTAACTATGGGATGGATTGTACAGACATGCATGGTCCACAGGGGATCGGTGCTCGTGTGCCTGCACATGTCTCACTGCAGCTTAACCAAACATCTGTGCAGAATCATTCTAATCAGTTCATCCTTGAGTTCAAGTGGATGTTTCTAGCTGAAGAAATGAAATTCAGTCCATAGGTTCTGTCGTCGTACACAAAATAATGATATTTAATTTCAGTTTAAAGAAGTCAAGTATCAAAACAGTGAAGTGTGAAGTGCTCATTGCTGCGACTGACTCCAAGTCTGAACTGGTTCACTATCAGGAAGAGATACGGAAACTTATCATTCTGCTTTTTCAGACTTTCTGAAATGAATAGAAGGTCAATGAAAGAGGTTTTTTCTCCTCCTATCTTTCCCCTTTTCCTGGATGATATTATTAACACAGCGTCTTGCAGTTGCTGTTTGACACTGGATTTGCGAGTGTGAGGTGAGCTTTTCAAAGCTGCAGCCCAGGCAGCACTTGTATTGTGTAGTCTGTCAGTGTGAGGATGTTTAATGTGTGTATGAGAAAGATGTTACAGCTCAGCAGAAAAAAGGCTGAGAGATGAATGTTGCCTCTGACCTGGAGTCTCCAAGGACTAATACCCAAACAGTTAATACACGTTCTGTCCACACAGGCTCTTTTTCTCTCTCACAAAGCCAGAAACCAAGGCACAAGTAACATGGCACTGATTTGTAAAGATGTTCTTATCTAATGTAAATGTGTGAGTTATTGTTTTATTTTGATTTAGAGTTCAGTGTCTTATTGGTTGCTTTGGTCCTGCGTCCTCTGATAACTCGTTTCAAGCAGGATGAATTAGATAATAGTTCTGGGCCGGTGCTTGTGCACTTCTTGTTTGTCACTTTAGCCTTTAGCTGGTTAACTAGCATCGACTATCACCTATAAATTACACTGTAGATTGATGCACACTGATTTTTATCTTAGCATCAACACTGTAGTTGTTCTTCTTGGTATTTATGTAAGTTCTCCCAAAGATTGTTTGGTAGATATATATATATATATATATATAGATAGATGGAGCATCACAGATACTACAGCCGACACAGGGATGGAGAAAGTATGACTTGGCCTCGCTCAAGCTTCTGCAAATCGACCTCATCCTGTCTCAGTCTTCCACAGATGAAGCCCACCACATGTTTGCTGGATGCAATTACCCCCTTCGTCTTAAGCAAACATTTAAAACACTTGGGCCCAGTACTTTATCCAAGTTAATGGTCCCATTTAAAGTATGCAGCCACCACAGGCCAGAGGAAAGAAGAGAGCAGCTGATGAAACACTCATAGGACGTTGCTTTAGGTTATTACCGTACACTCAGAGCAATAAGCATGATGAGCAGCATTAAGTGCTGCAGAGGGATTTATGAACTTTTTTGTGCAGTATTTAGCAAGTACAAATACATTAACTACTTTCTCCATCAAGGAAACTGAGAATGATTTTAAAGTGCGGTTGGTGCATTAACGATAAGCCTGAGGTCGTGACACATACATTTACTTGCACTGTAACTGTGTGGAAATGGACGCCCGTGCTTCAATGCAACACGTTAAATGGTTATTTTGACTCAGACCCATCATCTTTAGAACTTATGGTGTGTGAGCTGAACTGATGTGAATTTATTCTGCAGACTCTGAAGCTGCTGTAAACTGGTGCAGATACTTTCCTCTGAGGACGACACCTGCTCGACAAACGTTCTTACAAATCAACCTGTTTCAGTTCTGTTTCTGCAGACACGTAGCCGCACTCCCTCCTTTTTGTTCCTGTGTGTCTGGAGGACTTTGGCACTGTTGTGTTGTGTGTAATGAAATGGTGACCTTTTGTTAGCGGAGCTGTAATTGGCCAAATCAGCAGAGCTTTCCCACGCTCCACAGAACACAATTCACTGGATTCTCTATCAGTGACGGTGCACACACAAACAGCACTGTAATAACAGCATGTATTGTGCTCAGAAACAGTCTCTCGGGTAAATCAAAGGTCTAACGCTGGTTGAAAAAGCTGCTCTTGCATGTACGTTTACCACCAGTGCTGATCGTTTCTGTGGAAGTAAAAATAAAAGCCGGGGCGTCAAAGTCTCTGAAACTCATCTATAGTCGCATGTCTGATGGATGGGTGTGAGACAGTGTGACACAGCGCCTGCCAAGATTTTCTTAAAACACAAAACATTTAGTACATTTAAACTAGAATGGTGAACTTCTAAAACAAAAAGGAAGTGACAGAGAAAATTGCTTTCATTGTCACCTTTTAATGCCACTAGGTTTTTATTCTGTCTGATAAGCTGTGAGTGCTGAAGGTGTATCACTGCTAATGTACTGCTGCTGCTGCTGCTGCTGCTGCTGCTGCTGCTGCTTTCTGTTTAATATCTCTGCTTAGTCACACTTCCACACTCTGATTTATTATCAAGGTTCAAATGTGGGACATGAAATTTTTTCACTCCTTCACTTTAATGCGCTCACAGTGTGAAACTTTATATGTACTTTGCATCATCTCCTAAAATTCACCTTAAGTAAAAATGATTTTAAAATAATATGTTTTGTGTCCAGATTCTTTGTTATATAATGATGAGATTATGTTTGTTCTTTTTCAATATGACACATGGGATTCACTATTTAATTTAATCATGATACAACTACAGTAACTACTATTACTGTAGCTGTATCAATATTAGTAGTAACTAACATACAATAACAACAATATAGGACAGAAGAATATTGGTGAATATTTTGTATTTACTTTTTCTTTTTTTAGTTTGAATTCATATTATTCATCAAATAAAAAACAACTTAATGCAGGTAAATTCCATAACACACACCTTTCTCTATAACTACACTAGTAAAGGGTACGGAGGACTTTTATATGATTTAATATGATATGTTACTTTTATATTATTTTATATTATATTTTACTTTTATTACTATTGCGTGAAAACATGATTTGTCACTGAAAAACTACCAAATAATTTTACAAACCTGTTTCCAAAAACATTGGGACACTGAGTCAAATGTAATTAAAAACTAATTACAATGATTAGCAAATTCTTTAAACCTACATTTAATGTCAAAATGAGAAATATGATTGTTTACTACAGTATGTACTACCATTAAAAGATGCATTAGTGTAACCTGTACATCTGTGAAGGTATTAATGCTAAATAATATTTACCGGCGTGGCGGCCATCAAGATGACATTTTTATAACTGATTATTTCATTAAGATCCTCCAAAATAAAATCTCTGCACACCTAATAATAATAATAATAATAATAATAATAATAATAAAATGTACATTGGTAATATTATAATATTAATATATGTTATAAGATTTATAAATGACATCCGTCAACATGTGGACCCCCCAGGCACTGGTCTGGTTTGTGGACCCCAGCTCGACGTTCAACACAGTGATTCCAGAAATCCTCTGAAATACCTCATAGAAAACAAACAACAGAATCATTTACCTTTACTCACATGTAGCTAAAAGGAAACTAAAAATATTGGAAATATCAGCACCACAACAAGCCGCTCTCCTTCTGAAAGGCTCTCTGTGGAAATCCTGTCGCAGATGCGACGTCACGTATCTGTGTGGAAATAAGGCTTAAGAAGCAGAACTAGTATTTACAGATTCATATTTTACCTGATTAAATGTCACTCAGTATCACTCCTATAAAACTCCTATTGGCCGGAAGCTGCATCTCATTGATACTTGTTATAATTAGTGACTAACCAGCCACTACTAACCACGTTTGGTCCCGATAACTGATAACAGCCATTTAAATGTGGTGATAACATTCGATGCACAGTGAGGTCTCCCTTTAATCTCACTTCCAAACTGCAAATGAAACTGCTTCTCTTCCTAGCTGTAATTACCCTGCAGTCCTGTGTCACCGTGTTGAATTTCTGCTCAATAAAGTCTCATTTCTGTTCCCTCGCACTGAAATGATGCAGCTTTAATTTATGTTTTCCTCCTTGAACTTCAAAGGTATAAAAAACACCTTTACAGCAGCAGCCTAGGAAACGCTCACTTCTCCCTCCACCATGAACATCCAACCACTCCCCAGCAAGATAAGTCCGATCAGGCTGCTCTTTCATTTCAGACTGAGCCCAGCTGTGAGTAATCACATTATACACCTCCACGAGTACAAAGTTGAAAAGGTTAAAGACGGGAACGCAAAGGTTAAGCTGTATTGACTCAGAACAGCCGAGGGGAGGAGGAGTTTTAGAAGGAAGGAAGAGAGGAAGGAAGGATGGAGGGACAGAGGGAGGATACATTTAGAGAGAAGGAGAAGAGGAGGAGAGAGGAGGAGGAGAGAAGGAGGAAAGAAGGGGAGAGAGAAGGAAGGAGAGAGAGAAGGAGAGAAGGAAGGAGAGAGAAGGAGGAGGAGAAGAGAGAAGGAAAGAAGGGGAGATCTCCTTTCCTCTGACCTTGTATCCTCCCTCCTCTCATCTCATTTCTTATTTCTTCATCTCCTTCTATCCTCACATTTCTTCAACTTTTCATTTTCACCTCTCCTCTTCCTTGTTTCCTCTTCTCTTACTTGAGTTTCTCTCCTCCTTGTTTCCTTTCCCCTTTACTTATTTCACCTCCTTTTGTTCTTATATCTTCTTATTCTCATAAATTATCTCCTCTCCTTGTCTCCTCTCTCCTTGTCTCCTCCTGTGCTGTCATCTTTTCCTTTTCCCTCACCCTTTTCACTTCCTCTTCTCATCTCTCCCCTCTGTTTATTCCTCCTCATCTCCTTTCCTTTCTTATGGAAACTGCTTTCTCTCCTCATTTCTCCTCTCTCCTCCTCTCTCCTCCTCCTCTGTCCTCCTCTCTCCTCCTCTCTCCTCCTCTCTCCTCCTGTCTCCTCCTCTCTCCTCCTCTGTCCTCCTCTCTCCTCCTCTCTCCTCCTCTGTCCTCCTCTCTCCTCCTCTCTCCTCCTGTCTCCTCCTCTCTCCTCCTCTGTCCTCCTCTCTCCTCCTCTCTCCTCCTCTCTCCTCCTCTCTCCTCCTCTCTCCTCCTCTCTCCTCCTCTCTCTTCCTCTGTCCTCCTCTCTCCTCCTCTCTCCTCCCTTCTCATCTCTCGCTCCCAGCTCTCTTTCTTAGTTGATGGAGGAACTCAGGCTTCAAAAGAACACTGACCCTTTTCATCTCCAACACACACATACACACACACACACATAGTAATTGCACATACACAGATGTACAGACATCATGCATCAACACGGCTCCTACACTAATAGGTTGTCAACACACACTCAGCGTTTATAATAAAATGCATAAAAACAGAGTAATGAAATTCACCCTGATGAAAACAGCCAGTGTTACCATGGAGAGAGAGGAGAAGAAGAAAATCCTGAGGGAGAGGAGAGAGGAGAGAGAGGGAGCTGACAAATCTGCAGGCTGCAGATGAACACGGGTGAAGAAGAGCGGAGAATAGGAGGGAGGGAGTGTAGGGGAGAGTGAAAGGCTGAGCCGCTGGATTTACAGGCTCTGATCAGACCCTGACCTGAAGCCTGAGCTCTTAAACCCTGAACACGACAGCACTTTTGAGAAGGACTGGACCGCGGCCCAGAACTCAGTCCAAAACATAAAACCTTAAACCTGGACTCACACCAGGACAGGCCTGAGCATTGTTCTGTAGCACAGACACTGAAGTCCAACCTAAATAATAATGGAAAACGTGCATGAACTCTGGATACTACACAGAACATCAACGGGAAGCCAGCGGCTCTCTCTGTCTGGAACTACATCAATGAGCTTTAGAGTGGGCACATGGGGCCGGGGCTGGTGCATGAGGAAGAAAGTTCAGAAATCAACTTTAATATGATGCAGAGAGTCCGTCGTCGTGCTACAGGAGCCATGAAAATGTATGTATGTGAATATGTGAAGTCAGTGCCGCAAACGAAATCTTCAGTATCACACATAACTACTGCTAATTCTGAATTTATCATCAGTTTTATTAACAAACTGTTAGTTTTTTAACATAAGGTCCTGCAGAGATCTAATACATTGGTCTAATACTTAATGGCCAAATTAAAAAACACCTTTAAAAGGAAGAGCATTAATAAGCCTCAGTAACAAGTAACCACATCGTCTGTAGAACGAGGAATATCAAGTTGTGACAGCTCTGAAATGTAAAGAGCTGACGGGTTATGTCTGGCATGATTTCATCGAGGTATGAAGTATAGTCGCCCTCTGGCAGTGCTTTATGTACACTGGTATCCGTGGAGCTGTGTCTGCTGCACTTTGCATTAAAATACAAAGACGAGCAAAGAGCATTTAAAGGTCAGCATCCAGGGAGAGCTGTGCTGGTCATGACAATCAGCTATTAGCTTTTGTCTTTCTAAAGGGGACGATAAGACACTGTATAGGTGGCGATGTTAACCTCCAGTGACCAAATATCCAATACAAATACTAAAATTAGTGTGTTATGCCACAAATTAGTGTGAATGTCAGAGAAAGGATTCATGTGGAGAAAACACTGTAAAGAAGTGGAACAAAGATCTGAACTGAGATTCTGGTTTGGTCTCTGCATCATCAGCGTCCTGACACAGTCGATTCCCGCTCTCTTCCCTCCCGATTGTTTATTCCTCCTAATCCCAGAATTATCAAACAGTATTGTGCGTTGCGTCCTGTGGACACACACCGTGCACGCACACGATTCACTAAGCTCCAACTAAATAACACAACCTGTTACCTGTGTTCAGACCAGTTAGTGCTGGTGTGAAGCCAAAGCTTAACTGAACCGGTCCTACCACAGTGAGACACAAATCCGTGTATGTGCCTACATTCATGGACACTGACATGGACGTGTCGGCATGTGTGTGCAGGAATGTGTGCAAATCCTGCACGGTGGTCAACAAAGAGGCTGAGCAGGACGATCATAATGCTGTCACTGTGTGTTCCCGTCGACTGAGCAGAAACATCATGTTCCTGGCTCAGCTCCTTTGGCTCCATGGAGCAATAACACACCTCCCACCTCGACACACATGCAGCAGCGCCTCATCCTACTACAGTGATGAAATGGTAAAGATGATTAAAGAGCTGGTGGTCAGCACTGCCCGATGCTGAAAACCAATTATTCCTAAAAAGAAAAGACAAAAGGCAAAACAGTGTGAAGGTCTGTGTAAAGAAGGTAACAGGACACAGTGCGTACGAGCCGACGGGGTCCTGTACAGGTAAATGGTTCTTTTCTCAACCATCAGGTGATTTGCATTAACAAAGAGCTAATGAGCTGTGAGTAGAGTTGGAGCCGTCTCATGAGATGGGTGGATTATTCATTTCCACAATCCATTATTTACATCGTTAACATACAATAAATAATCAACCATCCTCTCGTCATCTTGACAGCTTTTCCCTTGTAAAGGTCACGGGGTGCTGGAGTCAGTCCCAGCTGTCACTGGGTGAAGGGGGGGGGGGGGGGGGGTACGACCTGCTCAGGGCGACAGAATAATCAGGTGAGCTCTAAATTATTTCACTGTTACGGAGAAAATGATGACATTTCATGCACGCCGTGGTTAAATTGATTAATTATAGATCATCCAACAAGTTTAATCATTCTACCAGTAAAATATTTTTGTACATTTGATTAATTTATTAAAAAAAGGTGAAGGTGAGAAATTTCTCAGCATCTCCAGCTGATTATCAATAATTCAATTATTCAACACAATATACAGAGAATTATCACCACATGACCTCGATGCTGCTGGTGGAATCCAGACCTGCAGCCGACGTGTGATTTGACCCGAAGGGGAAGAAAATACTTTTACACTATATCACAAACTTTCTTATTTGCTTGTGTTATAATTACTACAGCAGCAAGAGGAGTCTAACTACGATGGTACTTTAACTACGATGATACTTTAACTACAATGGTGTCTAACTACAATGGTACTTTAACTACAATGGTACTTTAACTACAATGGTACTTCAGCTACAATGGTACTTTAACTACAATGGTACTTTAACTACGATGGTACTTTAACTACGATGGTACTTTAACTACAATGGTGTCTAACTACAATGGTACTTTAACTACAATGGTACTTTAACTACAATGGTACTTCAGCTACAATGGTACTTTAACTACAATGGTACTTTAACTACGATGGTACTTTAACTACAATGGTGTCTAACTACAATGGTACTTTAACTACAATGGTACTTTAACTACAATGGTACTTCAGCTACAATGGTACTTTAACTACGATGGTACTTTAACTACAATGGTGTCTAACTACAATGGTACTTCAGCTACAATGGTACTTTAACTACGATGGTACTTTAACTACGATGGTACTTTAACTACAATGGTGTCTAACGACAATGGTACTTTAACTACAATGGTACTGTACTATACGAAGCTCTGGACACAAATGATGTCTGGATGTATTTGACAGTCTGAACTGCTGCTGATACCTCAATGTGTCAGTTACAGGAATCTAACAACCTGTATTTACAGGTTCAGTATATAGTATTCACAGGATATACACTACATACTTATTGTAGTAAGTATTTTTGGACTTTTAGTACTTTTACCTTAGTAAACCATCTGAATACTTCCTGAACTACTGTATTTAGGTCAAAATAAGTGTGGCTAACAAGTCACAATGTCAGACGGAGTGAAGTGGTGGAAATGAAATGGGCTCTCTGTCTGATTAGTCCAACCTCTTCAGCAGTTGGACTAATCAGTTATCATCGGACTGATTATGGTGATGACGGCGCTGGAAAATATTCAGGGAACATCACATTTTTTGTTGTCTTGTTGTAGCAGAAGGAAAAAGGATTTAAGCCGGCGCTGCTGAGACAAACTGACCCGCGTGCTCTTGTGCTTCCAGCGTTTTCATATGAACCACAGAGCCATCACTGCCACCCTGGGTAAGATTAATACTGGACACAAAGAGCCAGACATGCTGAGAATAAGACACAGTCACTTCCAAAAGGACACGTCCTTTACCTCTGGCTAAACACACACACAAACACATATTTGTACACACAGATTCCTCCACTGTCTTTTATACAACAACCATGACAGAAGAGAGGACAGCTAGCCCCGAGCTACAGTCCTGTGAAAAACATTCAATAAACAGCTGAATTTCTCCTCCATTATGCTGCTGCCAAGGGACGGCTGTTTACACAGACACTATTTACATGTTGTAATTTGTCAGCAACATTAACACGATGCATAATAGCAATTCAATACGCTGTGAATACAACAAGATCAGCCTGTGAGAAAAGGGCAGGAAGGAAAGTGTGAATGAAGCGAATGGAGGGGGGAAAACTGATCTACAGAGAGAATTAGGGAAGCCAGGATGCAGGGTATATACACACCCAAACACACACACACACACATGAACACACCATGTGCAAGTACGTGATAAGAAATGCAGCATCATTCATCTGCTTGCTGGAAGTCTCCCTTCGCTTTGACTTCCATCTTCTTTTGCTATGCTTCCATTCCTCTCCTTTCCATATTCTCCTCTCTGCACCCTCACCCTCCAGCCAAGGCAGGGAGAGGCTGGATTTTCTAAAGTACCTTGCACACAGATAATTCCGAGTGCTAATTCTAACATTTAACATTTAAGACTAAGAGTCTTCATCTGCAGCTCTGTGAGACATCTGTTAATTAGTTCAGAGTGATTCATGCTTCAGGTAACTGGTCATAAACAGTGAAAGGTCTGAGGGTCACTGAATTATTACGACTCAGGAACATCTGGATCCAAACTTCACTCAATGCATCTAATGGCTGTTGAGACATTTCATGAAAAGCCAAAAATGTCAAGCTGCTGGTGGAGTTAAAGGACCTGTCAATGAGTAAATGTGGAGATAAGTGACCTGCTGGTGGAAGAACATGAAAAGTCACAATCACCAAAGCTAAAAGGTTTATTAAGTGGGAAATGTTCACACCAGATTTCATCCAATAACGGTTCAGTCTCCGCCTGACAGACTGTCATCCACCAAATGAGCCATTTTGCTAATGTGCGTCCACAGTTTCTCTACAAACGGTGTGTCCACACCTGAAGGCGTATACGGCAGCAGCCCATACGGGTCTTGTGCTGCCCTCTCTGGATATTTGTGTCATCCTCAGCAGTAGGTGACTGTTTGCTTAATGCACAGTTCTATCAAAAGCCAAAGAGTTGATGATAAGTCTCCAGTTCGTTACCACTTGGAGTTTTAATGTAGGTTATTTTCCCAGCTGCAGTCGTCACTCACAGTTTATGAATGTGCCAGCACACACAGGACTGCACTGCTGGCTGCTGCAGCTCTGTAGCGACATTTAGAAATGCAGGGCAGAGAAACTCTAAATAAATACAACTAAATTAAAGAATAACTAAAGAGGTCAGAGAGTAGACAACACATGCCCTCTCTGGATACGACGTCTCATGATTAAATCACTGTAAACTGTGTCATTATCCATATATCTCTCTTTCCCTTCCTCTTCGTCCAGTTCTGTCGATAATTAGTGAGCGAAGCCGATGAAAGCAGCGTCCTCGCTCCTTCTCTTTAGCTCTCCTCTATCTCCCGACAGCTCAGTCCTTGTGTCTTATGCTGATCTATTACTCTTGTGTTTAATTTTAATCCGCAGTGTGTTTTTATCCTCCTCCTGTTCTCTACACTTATCTCTCCTCATTCTGTCTGGAGAGATTTACCACTACCATCACAGATTCCTGTTGCCCTGTAGGATGGATGTTAAAGCAGGATCATGGTTTGATTCAAAACCAAAACCGTGGCTCTCAAAGGTTCCTGAAGCTCACAGTGAGCTGCTGCAGAGGCTCTAAGACTGCTGGATGTTACTATACTGAGATGATGCTACCTGGTTTTAGCCTTATTCTAGTATGTAGGATATTTGTTCTGCCTTTCGAAGGTTCTAATGGTTCTTCTGTTGGTTCGAGGGGTGGGGTTTCTTACACTTTACAGGATGTTCTACGGGTCTTTGAGAATATTTTCTTATTAAGGTTCTGATCCAGAATCCAGTGGACATTTATGAGAATCAGTTGTTCTTTCAGGTAATAAAGAGGTTCTACAGCACCTTAACGATACTAGTAGTCATTAAGGAGGTTTACAGGTTCAAGGTCGTCAATGTTAAGGTTCTAAGGTTCCTTTAGGGGCAGTGGTTGGTTCTTTAAATAGTGACTGAAGTTTCTTATGGTTATTAAGGTTCTGCAAGGCCTTAGGGGGTTCTTAGAAAAAGATTCCACGTGTGCTTAAAGAGAATCTATTGGTTGTTTTAAAGGTTCTAAGGACAGTGGCACTTAAAACAGGTTCTAGTGATCTTTGGTTCTACAGGTGCTGGTGGAACCACAGAACAACATTATTTCTGTACTTTAACAAAGTGCTTTAAGATTTTCAAACAGACCCACTGAGACAATTATCATGCTTCAGTTGCCAGGAAGAGATATTGTATAGAAACCAGCTTTTCTGTGTTATTTGCATAAAAATGTAATTTGGATTATGGATTACGTTTCCCACCAAATGTATTTTTTAAATCCAGATTAGTGTTATACAAACATAGTTTTTAGGAGACTGTGCTGGAGTCTAATTACTGGGATTCATGTGTTGAACAAAGTGTCTACAAAGGTTTAATGGTGGACCAGTGGACAAACGATTCAGTCTGTTTCACCTCGTTTTAATATTAAAAACCGCCTTTACATTTACATTATTAAAGTATTTGGCTGATTTGTTCCAAAGAAAGACTCCTAGCCCGTCCAAATACAATCACATAGCTAAACAAATATACACATTAAAGGTGGATATTAAAACTTCCTTTTAAATACAACCTTTACTGGTATTAATACATTGTATGCGGCAGCAGGAACAGGATGAATTATCCAGTAATGTTCCTCCGACATTAGTTCATACATAAACATCCACCTTTCCTCTGCAGCTATGGCACTGAGTGATAAAGTGCTGTGCTCACATCTAGTTTCTCCATCCTGTGCTGCACATTGGATGCAGTCAGCTGTGAGAATATACTCAACAAAGCAAAGAATGTGGAGGGATTACATTTTCCCTAATAGTTCACAGATTATACTCGTTATAAATTGAATATAGGGCAGACAAATAGCGCCTCTAGTATTGTAAATACATATTTATAAAGCTGAGTGCTGGGATTTGGTTCACCGCGTATAGTTAAACTGCACCAGGTTCCACACAAAGATGCAGAGAGAGAGAGGAAGAGAAAGCTCTGACAGACATGGTCTTATTGTGGAGGCTAAAACTCTCGTCACATTCAAAATTCATCACTTTTGTGCAGCAGAGGAAAAAAAACGTTTATCATCATTTTAGTTCATGATCTGAATTTACTCAGCAGAGGAATGAGTCCAGATCTCCAAAGACAAATTAACTTTAACACATGCGTATACACGTCCACATTTGCATATGTACATACAATGTAGAATATGAATGGATTTTGTAATTGGCAGAGAAAAAGACGCCGAACTGTCCCAACCAAAGGTATCGACCAGTCAAGACGAATGTCCGATACTACAGATGGATACTAGAGTGTTAATGTGTAAAAGTACCAGTAGAATGATGAAAAAGTACTAATCTACAAGTAAAAGTCTCATTGTTTGGTCTCTGGATGACAACTTTACTGTTTTGGTTCAATCTTACAGCAGGAAGCAGCTGATTTCAGAATAAAAGCACTATAAAACCACTGTCTGCTCCGTGATCACACAGCTACATTCAAGGCACCAAAGGGTTCAAAGTTCAGTGTCTTGTCCAAGGATACTTCGGCATGTGGACAACTGCTTAACCAACTGATCCATAGCACTGTACTTTTGCATCTCAACTAGTTAAGTAAGTAAAAACTAACTGACTTCTGGTCAGACACATTGCTGTTGGTCCACTTCTGAACGTTTAGTATTGTGGATCAGTGTCATAGCTCAGTGGGACAGTTTTCAGCCAGAATACCTGTTCTGTGACTAAAACTGTTCAGTAGTATCAGGTTTCTGTTTAGCAGTCTCTGTTAGTTGGTTCCTTCCGAATTCAAGCATCATTTCCTTTTGATCCAGTGTTTCCTGTTGCAGAAAGCATCTCTTTACTTCCCAAACTCAGTGTCTGAATCACTCTCTACTTCGACCTCGAGTGTTACCGTTACCTCCTGACATTTTAAGTTTCCAGATTCTTTAAATACCACATCAATTTGTGTAACAATGTAATGTCAGCAGCATTTCCACTAAGCTAAAACCCCCACAATGCCTTCACTCCTGACATATGAGATGTGTAAGTTGTTACTATGCCGAGCTGCATCTGTCAGTGCCGACGCAATGTGATGATTCATAAGTGTCTGAAAACAATGGTTTCTGTCTAAGCAGCAGAAAGGAAGTGATTGTGGTGGTGGATGAATCAAACACACACAAACACACTAAATTAGTCAGTCGTTCCTCTGAGGGAAGATTGTGTATGTGAGGGGGAGAAAAGCAGGAAGCGCACACATAAGAACAGATGCTAGACTGCAAACATTTGATGTCTTTAAACTAAACCTTTCACCGCAGCACATGCACATTAACACATGCAGGTTAATTAACTGGCACAAGTGTGTTATTAAAAGAACACAATGAGTTCAAAAGAAGAGAGAGATCAGTGAGTGCACAACTAAAAGGTGCCGCTCACGACAACCTGCTGCAGCAGAAGACAAACGCACACTAAACGTCATCATCTATTCATTAATTCACGTTTCAAACACAGCTGCTCTGTCTCACCTACATACTCTTGTCGGAACATTTATAGGATTTAAGGCCTGAACTGTATGAAGGTGTTTTGTGGATGAGCCTCTGAGGCCCTTACGTCTCATTCCACACTGATCTGTGCACTATTTAATAAATGGCACCATCTCAGCTACAATGCTAATATTATTAGCAGAGACTCAAAATGTGTTGGAAGCTGTCGTCTGAATTTAACAGACGAGATGTGTGTTAAAGGAGAATTTAGGAAATCCACAAAATGAGTTTTCTTGCTCATGACATTTGTTTGGATTAAGTTGTATTTAATTGTCCCTGAGATAAATCAGACATTTAATGATTGCTATTGATTTAGCGGATATTGCCCAGCTTTAGTATTCTTAGGCAAGTCAACTAATTTATCTGCTCAAATTACAAAACTTAAACTGTTTTCCTGCCAAAAACATTTAACGATAAATGTTAAACTGTTTCAGGAATAAGGCTGATATCCAAACAAGTGTGGAGCTGTTAGTGTTAACATCGGCGGTCGTGTTACAGATGCGACGTCTCAGAAAACACAAAGCGTTTATTAGAGAAATATTTGGATTCATGTTCGGATGGAGCCAATTAGAAAAGAGAAATAAACTATTTAACGAACCTGACAAAACCTTCCAGGAAAATCCTGCAACAATTCTACACTTAAGCAGAACAACACAGAAAGCTGGTCGCTGTGTGTGTGTGAGTGTGTGTGTGTATTTATATAATATCCCATGACAGTCATTAGTGGAATCTGGGGCTCGTTACCGAACTGTCTCGTTACAAAGTACAGTCAAACATGATTTATTCATATTTCATCTCACAATGGCTAATTACATCAACTAGTACTAGTACACACATTCTTGACCTACTTACACACACGTGCACACACACACGTGCACACACACACGTGCACACACACACGTGCACACACACACACACTACAGGGGTTATTTTGGTTTGGTTTTGCCAATTTAAGACTTTAATTTCTATTGCAAGTATAACAATCAGTGGAAAGTGTGGTGCTAAACTGAAACCTGGTGGAGTGAAATGCCTGCAGAGAAAAATATTAGTGCATTAGCATGCACAAGTGCAATCACAAACAAACTAGTACACAGTACACAGAGTGGCGGGAAAGGTAGCAATTACTTCCCTGCCGAGGTAGTTTAGTGTGCAGTGAGTTAGAGAGATTAGTCAGCATGAAGGAGTGGTGGTGCTGAAGCAGGGTTGCCAGATTTGACTGACAAAAAGTGGTCCAATCAGAGCCAAGCAGCCAGCCACTGTAAAATTACTAAAGTCCTGTTTTTGTCCAATGGGGATCTGAGAGGCCATAACATCACCCTGTTGTTACCTACACTCTATAAGTCCCTGAACGCACCCCACTGACAACGTGCTTCTGGCCAACAAACGAGGTTTAACTTTTAATGCTTGACCAGCGCACAAAGATACGTTAGATAGGTTCACTAATATTCACCTCAGCTATCTCCTGCAGTTAACAGTACAGAGAAATATCCATTCAGTTTAATTAGCATCCATCACATCATCACACAAACGTGTACCCAACCCTGACTGCTGATGGACAGGTTGAAGTAAAATATGGCTGCGTGATAATGTGATAATCTCACATGTGCCTGTTTTCATATTGTTGCAAAAAGCTGCAAATAAGCAATAAGTAGTTTTTGGAACTAGTCATGCAAAACTATTTAGGAAGAGCCCTAGAATACAAATATGAATATGATGAAATATAATGTCCTCTTGGTGTTTAGCACCATATGATGTTTAAATATACACTTAGACTGGTTCAAGGGTGAAAAGGAGATTTCAGTGAGCGTGTTGTTGAACATGTTTCATGTTATATTTCTGCAATTTAGCTTTTGCTTGTTATCAGTTGTCTCCATCTGTGGTGAACTGTGCTGCAAATAGGATTTACATGATATTTTAATGCATTTCTTAGCATTTGTCTTGAGCGTGGCAGCAGATGAAACGGGGCATTCATCTTCTGGGAAACACAACTGTGCTCACATACCTTTTCCTCCACTACAGCTCCTTCAGAAGTCCGTTTCCTTTTTCCTTGAACCAGGATCAAGCAGCAAACCTACATGGTGACAGAGAACTGAGTGTCAGCAAAACAAAACATCAAGCTTTATTTTTCTGTCTAGAAATGATCCTGAGTCTCAAACGCAGAGAAAACAGACACAGAAACTATTCAGTGTAAAGCTAAAAACTACCTGTGCAAACGGATGGGGGGGGTCAATGGACCCTAACAGCTCAACAAATATTAATTTCCTGAATGCCGGTGTTATCAGTGACACACATCTCCCTGAGGATCCCACACCAGACTTCATGTGGAAAAACAATAAGACATGTACATTTATTCAGATGAACTCTCATTCAATTCATTTCATTCTCTCAGACGTGCACAGACAGTTATTGTGGTGTTCTCCCCCCCTGCAGTGCTTCTGCTCAGTCTCATTTCTCTGTCAGTGTCTTCCTTCTCTTCATCTCCGTCTCCTACAGCCATTTCTCCAGTGTCTAAAAGAGGCAAACTTTAACACTCACACAGGCAGAAGGACGAAGCCTCGGGAGGACCGAGTGTGGAGCTCATCAAAAGGCCCTTTATGCATGTATGCAAGAGCAGCCGCCCGCTCCGAGAAGAGGGCACCTGCATGCACACATGCAAACAGATATGACGCCCTGCAGCACCCTGAACAATTCCTCCAGCAGCGTCAGGGACATCTGCTGCCGTCTGACTTTCACTATATGTATATACGACTGTGTCCCTGCTCCCCTGTGTGGTCCGTCCTTGAGCTCTCAGAGTACCGTGTCCTCATGAACACAGCGTGTCGTCTCACAGAGTGAATCCACTCACTGTTGTGTCACCGTGATGAGAGCAGCTCTGGGTCAGTATCAGGTGTAAATTTAGCTTTAGAGGAGTTTGTGCCTCTGGGTGAGTTTCCATATTCATGAGAGACTCCTTTTTATAATCTGGTTTCGAGCCTGTTCTCAATCAACAGCTTCACATCATGATGCTTCCCACTTGGCGTCTCAGAGCAGACACTAAAGACACACAGGGGTCAGCGGTCTTACTGGACAGTGTGGGACCACTCCAGGAAGCTGGACCTTGTTAAAGGTTCCGTGTCTCACCCGAACCCATCAGATCATGATGCTTCCCCCCGTTTGTTTTGATGAGAGACCAGATGAACTCTGTAGGAGTGACCTGACAGCAACAAGTCCTCCAGCGTTAGCAGTCGTCTGTCCTGAACCCCTCATACGAACAAAATAACCATTTCCTGTCAGAGCGCCCCCCGTACGAGGTCAGGTGTTTACTCAAACTGGAGATGGTGAAACACGTAGTTTCACCCTAAATGGACAAAAACAACAACGCTGCTCTTTGGGTTTGGAGAAATTCTTTTTCTTTTTCAGACAAACTTTGAGAAACAGGAACAGGAGATGATCGTTATCAGACGCACTAAACCTTCCACTACTTCATCATCTCATGAGTAGCAGGAACCAGGTATTTTGGACAGTAACATTTTGTGTACTGTTTACTGATCCAGCCCCTGATGGCCCCTCATGGTCCAATCAGTCAGAACCTCTGCACTTTACCATCTCTGGGAATTGTTTCGCTCTTTTTCTGCCTTTTCTTCAGTCTGTGTTCCGTTTTCCTGACTTTAAATTCCTGCAGACCTGTAATCATCTCTGTCAGGTACAGAATGTCATTCTCTCCCACACTGTGTACACACACACACACACACACACACACTTTGTGAGAAACAGCAGGCGTCACTTTGATAACACGACTCAGACAGACACAATCCTGTCTGACGCTGTCTCTCTTTCTGGAAACTTGTCTTCTTACTGTTCTTTTTTAGGAGAGAAGATGCAGCACAGCTTTGTCACCTCTGAAAGGTAGAAATTGACAGATTTCACTGCTCACCCTCAACTTATTGTTACTGTGTGTGCAGTTGAGTGTCTGAACAGCCAGACTCACTAAACACAGTTTCTACTTCTGCAAATACACAGTTTCACCAAAGCCTTCTCATGCAGGACCCGTTTGTTTTGTAAAGAAACATATCCACTGAAGCTATGAGGAGTCATTTGTCAAATTCTCAGACTAGGACAGGTGTAGGGACAAGAGACAAAGCTACGATGCGACGTCCCGGCTAGCCGCTGTAACCGAGTACAGTCTTTAGTTCTGAGAACACGAAGCATTTTTTTTTTTTTTAAACTGTTCGGGAACTCTACAGTTACACACTAACTGCAGACACTGTCCTCAACTCCAGACCATGAACTAACCAGACACTCCAATCTCCCACTGTTACTGCAGACTATGAACTAACCACAGACACGTGAACCAGCTGCTGACGCTCAACTCTCCTACAGTTATTAGACGCATGAACTAACCACCTACACCGACTTGCTTGTGTTGAATTGTCACGTTTAACCTGCAGAAGTGGTGTTTGATTAAAAAACTGACAACAAGAGAGTCCAATATTAGATTTATCCTGACTGTGTGTCGGTGAAGATTCAGTTTGAAGGCTCCACTTTTAGTTAGTCTGGACATTCAGGTTTCAGCGGTGTTGACTTGATGCTGCATTCAGGGGCCTGCGTGTAGCTTCAGCACTCCAACATTATTGATGCCACCACATCTGCAGCCACAGCAGAACACATGTGGAACCAGATCTCAGTCAGGATCAGTCAGTGTTCAAGTGTAGGTTCAGGTGGGCTGCAGACCTGAACCCTGACTGAATCCTCAATGTTGGAGTCTGCTTGTAGATAATTCAGGAAAAATGCAACGCAGCTTCTTGTTAACAGCAAAGTAAATATTGCTGATACATCAACTTTAATGCAGGAGCTGAGAAGATTCACATCGCACGACCTCTGCTAGAAACAAGTCATCAGTATTCAGCAGGACGACCGGGAGGTGATGAGGAGTCAGGGAAACTGCAGGTAGAAGGTTTCAGATCCAAAACCTTATGATCAGGCTCAGCGTGAGTTCCACAACATGGCGACTTAATGTTTATTATAAGGCTTCACGTGTGTGAGTTGTGATCTATCACCAGCCTCTACCTTTACTGAAATGATCTGAGAGACAGAGAGCGACTGAGCAGCATTTTACTGTTGGCTGTGTCGGTATTTCAGCTGAAGTCGTTACGTCTGGACGACCGTCGCCTCAGGTACAAGAGCATTAGAAACATCAGGCGGTCGCCCATGAAGAATTTCTTTTCTTAGGTTTCACCTCGGCTCTAAGATTTAGTATAGTAGAAGTAAGTAAGTGAACTATTTACAATTTCAAGATTAAAACACGACTCTATAGGTCAAATGTAACAGATAACTGTGTCCACTGGTTGCCATCAACAGTACACAGCTAGTTTTAACGTTTGTCAGGGGGAGGTTGGGGCTGATAGGTGGCACAACAAAGCCCAGGATGAGCAGTTACAGGAGGAGGCAGTGTTATAAGTATTTGTTAGTGGTACTTTTTCTTCTCACTGTATGTGTTTACATGTTGGCAACTGGCAGCATCACATCAGAAATGAACTGTTAAAGTTCCTGTTTGCAGGCTGCTCGTGGAACTACTGTACAAACAGTATGATGACTCCCTACCTTAGGACTATTAGTTCTCCATCATATCTAAACCTTCAATTCTGCTTCTCCATGCTGCAAATGTATAAGAAGCAAATGTAATCACAAGCTGAAACGGAGATGAGGACGAGCCCAGCAGGGACTGAATGAAGAGGAATGAAGTTTTCAAAGCAAATGTTTCGAACCACATCTAGAAGCTGCTGCATCGTCTTTTCGGTTTAACACAGGCGTCCTGGCCTGAAGCCGGATCAACAAACCAGCGTATTTAATGCACAGGACCATAAAACTTTCTCAGTGCAGCCCTGTGCTTACGTGAACATTCATTCAAGATGGACATAGAGTCAAATCAGATATTCATATGTGACTGATGAGAGAAAAACAAACTAGCAACGGGAGCGCTGTCGCTCGGTGTTCAGTGTTTACGGGGATGATATTATTGCTGCATTGTTGTTGTGTTGATTACTGCTCAGGCTGCACACACACACACACACACACACACACACCCCAAACACTGATATGTTTAATTCAATATTCACAAATTAATGTGTTGTGCACTGTCAACGCAGCAAAAACTATTCAGTTGTCTCTGTCTACGAGGACTCACCATTTGAAACAGAACACATTTAATATGTACGTACACTTACGCACACGATATACACAACACACACACAACACACACACACACACACACACGAGGCCCCCGCGAATTGTATCTTATTAAAACACATTACCTGAACAATCCCTGTCTCCCAAAACCCATTTAATTCAGCAGTGCTCTGAATTCCTGATCTGCAATCTGTTCTCATTACACTTATTCTCAAACGCTCCCTCTTTATCTGCACCCACACCCACTCCGCCTCCCTCCTCTTCCTCTTCCTCCCGCAGGTGGATAGTGTAATTGCTGTGGTTTAACCGGCGCTGTGTTTGATCTCATGCTTATCCTCCGAAGCCTCTCGCTCATGAAAGAGATGAAGGGAGGAACGCATCTCCCAAGGAACGCCTGTTTTCTGAGTGTGTGTGTTGAGTGGGAATTGATTCAGTCTGGTCTGATTTTTGAAGTAATTCAATTATTGCAGCGGTAGCGGTGGAACTTGAGGCTAAAACACACAAATCACTTCAATCTAAAGCCAATTCCTTCCCTTTTAACCTCTACATATTACACAGACGTGAAGCCATTTTCTCTGCTGCCTTCTATTAGATTCTCATCTGCAGCCCTCGGCGAGCCGTGCAGAGAGCAGGAAGTGGACTCTGTAGTCCTTCTTCTGTAATACAGACGATGGAGATAATTTAATAAAGTTTTATTGATCTGAGCCACCTGCCTCCCCTTGCCTTAGAAGACAGTTTTACATACAGTTTGTGCCGTCAGATTATACAGCTGCTGTTTTCAGCTGCAGTCAAATGAAACGTATTTCGTCAGTGGTTTGGGGATTTTATGCTAAATGATTGTTAGAGGTCAACTGAAGGACTTATTTAGTTTGTGATGAACATAATGGGTCATTTTGAAGCATCTCCTGTCAAACTGTTTATTTGAAAATGGGCCATTTCCAGTTTTCCTTTCTTTACTATTTATTCACAGATGTTTCACTGACAGCAGATAATTTTTTCTCAGGGATGTCGTCACACTTGTACAGTTACATTGAGCACACATAATTGCACAAAGTAACTCCACCTTTTCTCTATTATTGTCTTGTTGAAATAAAGTCTCAGGTACAAGTTGAGCAGGAGGATTAAAACATGTCTCTCAGTATGAGTTACTTCTAGTTCTACTTCTATGCAGATGACACTCATCTCTGTCTTTGCACAGTAACGGTCTACAGTCTCTCTCCGCACACATCAAAAGAACCTAAGCAGCAGTTGCACAGAATAAAGGGAATCACTGTGGAAGACAGAATTCTTCCACAGTCTCCTGTCACTATATGCAAATGTACAGAATTAAGAAAAGAGACAAACATTGACAGCTTAACACACATTCACATGTGGAAGCTGCTCATCGGGCAGCTAATCAGAGTATGTGCTGCGGTTGAACAGTGCTGCATTATGATGGGAGTTATTAACATCTTCCAAAATGATCACACAGTTGAATTAGCTCCTCCTCAACAAAAACTGAACATTATCACAAAAGAGGATTTATTGCAGGACTGTTGAACCAGACTGAAGTGCTGAGTGTGATGACTACAGTGTTTTAACTGCTGGAAGAATTGGACTAAACCTTTAAAAGAGGTTCTGGTATATAAGAGTAATACAATACAAACTAGTGCGTCTCTATCTTCACACTCGCACATAAATGAACCACGAGGACGTGTCTTACAGCCTCAGAGTGACACAACGAAGCCCATTCACAGTGAAGGACGAGACAATCACTATCCGCTGTTTATCTCAGGGTTGTAACAACAGAGTAATTGCCTCATTTTGGCACACATCAACAGAGGGAGTTCAACTTTTGGTTAACGCAGCTTATTAGCAGTCAGTCACTGCTGCAGTGTTACAATATTCTCTGCCTATTACTGCAGCACTGCCTGCTACCCATAACAGTCAATCATTTCAAACTGCTAAAGTGAAATATGATTGCACCCTGTTAGAGCGGAGGTATAGATTAACACCTGCAGGGTGGCTCGATAACGCCCCGAGAACAATTTCATACCTGTGCATTACATTTTCTAGAAAAAAATAAAATACAAGAAAATCTAATCTCAGCAAGGAGCTGTTGTTTTCCACAGGATTTGTTCCTGTCTGTTTCACATTTCACATGTGTTACTGGAATATAATTTATTCAGCCACTAGAAGAAGAAACAGATCTATAGGACACTTTCAGTGTGTCTGATGAAGATACTGTCACTGTTGGTTTTGCTGCTTTTATTTTGAAGAATCATCATTACACTTTAATGGATCAAAACCTGTTAAATGCATAGTTTTACAATGTTTGACAAAGTCTGGAAGCAAGTGCCAGGTTCTGTGCTTCAGCCTATTCAGTTTAAAATAAAATAATAATAGTTTTACATTTTAGTCATTTAGCAGACGCTTTTATCCAAAGCGACTTACAAGTCATTACAAGTTACAATGGTAGGCAAGGCAGCGTGAGAAGGTCTTGCCTAAGGACCTCTACTGGAGGTAGCCACAGCTGGGATTTGAACCCCAGTCTCCCAGAAAGAAATGCACGGGAGATGTACAGTAGATAATTTAACACATACTCTCGAGCTCAACAGAGAAGAGTCTTACAAACAGCCCTTGAGCAGCACTAGGTCATGGTGGAGATGAAAAACTCCCTGGTTGGGGTCAGTGGAGAGAGAAACTCATCTCAGAGAGTGTGAAGAGAAACTGAACATTAACACCTTCATGAGCGCGTTCAACTGCAGACTGTTGTATTTGTGTTCCTAATAAACCGACGACTAAGTGCAGCGCGCTCTTCTCTACAGGCTCCATTCTATTCAAAGACAAGAAATCAGATTAGTTCAACTCATCTGAACTTTACTTTTTGGAAAAGTGGCAGCCCCCCAATAAAACCCCTTAAGGCCCATTTCCACTGAAGGAACTTTACCCAGGAAGTTCCTGGTCGGTTCTCGTCTTCATGCTAAACTACACTAACCAAATCCTCGTCCTCTAACTTCTGCTGAGCTAGATGAGGAGTAATGAGCAAACTTCACAGGTGTTAATTATCCAGACTTCTTTATTTATTCAGTGTAGTTTCACAGAGAGCTGCCTCTCTTTAACAAGAAAGCTGTGATCACATTTACGCAGTTCCACACTTTCACACCTGTAAGCTACTTAGTTGGCCCCCGGGACTTGATCCAACACTGAAAAGCAGCCACCACTTATCAGATCACATCAGATTTTATTGATCTAGTTTTATTACTGATGCATCTGAAACTGATTTTTCAGCTTCATGTTCAGTGGGTTGCAGTGAAGAGTCCAGAAATGATGCACACCTGAACAGGTGACGATATGACCGACAGGATGTGAAGGTTGTTGAAACGAATACCTGCAGACATCAACTGCAAACTTTGCTGTTTTGTTAATATGGTAAAGAAGCCTTCAGGGGAAAACCTTCATCATGCGCTTTACACAGATTCTACTTTTAAGTGCTCTTTCATTAGTCACGGCACTAAAACCTCCAGCAGAGGGCCAACGCAGCGGAAACGCCAAGTCACCTTTTCACTTTAATCATCTTTTCAGTGACAACTCACAAAGCCACAGGAAGCACATAGAGCAATATTTAGTTGTATCTTTGAAGCGGGAGTGGGGGTGAATTTAGAAGAAGGGATATGTTTTAAGACAACGACACGACCGAGGAGCTGAGGAGCAGGAGGAGGAGGAGAGGGTGGGAAGGGTGTATTAAGCAGAGACAGGTCGGGAGGGTGAAAGTGATTAGACGCAGAATCCTGTCTGACTGAGATGGGACAGAGAACAAAGGCAGAAACAGACAGGCCTTAGAGCGGAGCTGATACCACAGCAGCTTTCAAACACTGATAAGGACAGACACAGGTGGGACGATGGAGGGGGGAGGGAAGTGAGGAAGGTGAGGGAGGAGGATTTGTCATTCACTTGTTGTCTGCGTTCTGCATGCAGCGACAGTTACTTTCCCCCCTTTGGGCAATGACACCGTAAAAACGCAAAGTTAGTCACCTCTGACACACACACACACACACACACACACACAGATGTAATTACATTAGCTGAAAATAAAACTCCACAACATGAGGATGGAAACAGAGTCGATGCAGAACCAGGTTCTAACACCATGAATGTTGGTACAACATTTCAAGACAACTGCTCAGCTGATAGATCATCACCACCTCTGGATCTACAGCACTGATACATCAGCATTTAGAATAATAATAAGATAGATAGAAGATACTCAGCACCTGGTGAGGTCTAATGTTAGTTTTACTGGAGAAAACAGGAGAGAATCATCCTGGAGTAAAACTAAAGTGCTGCACAAACATAAAACATCACATGCACGTCAATGGAAACACATTAAAACACATTAAATAATTAAAAGGACATAACATAACTCCTACAAACATGTTACTCTTACTACACAACAATTATGTCAGTGACTGACGTCTCTAAAGCCGTTGATGCTGCACAGGACACGTCACAAGTCGTAAACATGAAAACTTTCATTTAGAGCTAATTGATGTTCAAATATTATGACGCCCTGAAGTGAGGAGATATGTTTAAACACCTTTAATTACCTCACAGTAATACGAAAGCCATATGGAATTATTGTACACACACACACACACACACACACTATGTCGACTGCTGCACACAGAGAAAAACACAGGTGACAGGAATATTATCTAACGTGTTCTTGTTCCCGTTTCGCACCGGTAGTTACTCTCAGTTCTAGCGCTGAACGATGTAGACGACAGATTTAGCCAAAAAGTGAATGGGCTTCTGTTTAATAGAAAATCTTCTCCTGGCACAGTCACCATTGTTCACTCCCAGTGACAAAGTCTTTATCAACTCTGCTGAAGTATTTCACGTCCTTGACAGTTCTTTGTGTGCGTACAGGAGGCAGATCATTAAGTCAGGTACTGGTTCTTGATTTTATTGTCTGGTTGTAATTCATGCTGTGAATAGAAGCTATTGTGGTTTTGTTGTAGAGCAGCACTGATGTTATGTTTATAGCGTCTGAAAGGTTTGAGAGGATCCGATCGAACAACACTGCCGACTCTGAAAGCAAACAGAAGCAAAAGACAAACCTGCATGAAGAGAAAGGTTTGCCTTATGTGAGCCGACACCTGCTGAGAACAAAATGAGGAAAGAAATATTTCAGGCACAGCTCTTTATACAGTTTGAGCTGTGAGCTGAAACAAATCCTTCAAGTGATTTGTGTATGTGTTCATCAATAAGTTCAGGACCCCTTGAAGTCGACTCTATTTCACGTTCCTTTGCAGCAAGTTTTGGATCAGACTGAATATTCAGATAGATACTGCCCCATTCATCTTCCTTTCAACCATCAGAAGCAGATCCACAGCACGATGGTTTCACATCAGACCTTCAGCGTGGGCATGTTTTGTTATTTTAGGCTCATATTATGTCGTCACAGTTCAATAATGTGCAACGGTGCTCGCAGACTGTGGTGGTAGTTCATTGCTCATAGTTTTGACAGTTTTTTCAGATCTTTTCAGGTTGTTCTTGGATCTTGGGATCATCTTTAGACTCATTCTTTTGCTCCCAAGTCAGTGAGAGACGCTCTTGTTTGTGGCCGGTTGACAACATACTGTACAACTGAATTCCTGATGAACAGCTGCATTGGAAATGTGTTCAGAGAAAACATGTTGACGTGTTGCAGATTTATTTCCCCCACTGCAAGTGTGAAGAAGAAAGCAGTGTGAATTATTTTGGAAAGCTGAAATTGTAAGAAGAAAACATATGAGACCTGTTGGAAAAGGTGTTAATGATGAAGACACACATGGTTAAACTTCTCCCACTGAGAAGTCAAATGGTTCGACAGGAAGTTACTAATGGAGGCAAAAAAATATTTGGCAAAGTGCAGAAAAACGAGAAAGTATAATGATAATAATCGTTGCGGTTAATGTGGTCTCTTGATGCTCTGTGACTCAGCTCCATTATCCACCTTGTCCTGCACGAACATATGGCAGAGGGTGAAATCTCCTCAGTAAAATGTCCAATAATGGTCAACGAAAAACAAGCCAGGCTTCATTAGAGAGAAACACCGAGACTAAAAGTGGCTACGAGGAATATTACATACGATAATTCAGTTAGGAGAACTATATATTATAATATATTATCAAATTATAGAAATACGCACGTCAAACAGGCTGAGCTCACGTGTTAACACTGCATTTACATTATTAACATGTTACCAAAAGACTATTAACAATTGTCTGTGCATTCAAATTTGATCCATTAACAAACATCATGTTAACAATGCAATAAGCTTCTACCAACACCTAATGTGTCGCTAACGTGTTAATAACACCGTAACAACAGTTTACCAACATATCAACAGGTTATTCAAGGTGTCAATGCACCAAATAATAATAACACACTAATATCTTAAAATGAACACAACAGGTTGTCAACATATGAACACAAACATTACAGCGTGCGTTTCCGCTGCAGCTTGATGTAAATGCACTGTTAACGTGCTGTTAACATTTGTACTCACACTCCTCTTTTATCAAGTCGTTGACGTCGCTGATTATTTCATGTCAGTGCCTGAGTCTGCAGGCGATCTACAGAATAATAGCACCATGCCACCGGGTTTGGCCAGCCATTCAGTAATCTTGTCTAATTACAGTCGAGAAGAAGAGTTTCAGCCAGACTTCAGTGGAAAACTTTGCGTTTTAGCACCTCGCTGATTATCACTTCACATGTACACTTATCAGCTTTTATTTTTTAATTACACATCATGTCATAACGCACAACTTGTCCACAAGTGAAAAGTCATGATTCAGTATAAATATTGTGGTAATTTGAGCACAAGTGCTTTATAAATGCTTTTATTGTTTGAACTGTGCAAATGTATTTTACATTTTTAAGCTTTAATCATAAAGTGCAGCTCTTTAAACTTCTAACTAGTGAATAATGATAATGACCCACCGCCGTGACAGAATCTATAAAGGTAATAACGATAATTGATCGTTACTGAATAATAACAATTCATCACTGAAGAGAAATGAAGCTAAAATGAGAAGCTAATCTGATTACACAACCTTACACCAGTATTTAATATCAGACAGTAAACATGCAGATTTAAAAGATGTTCTCCACATTATTATTTTTTTCAATTGTCAACAACAGTTCTGTGTTTTTTATTTTGCACTAATGTGGACGTCAGGGTCCGCCTCCTGTCAATCACTGCTCGGCTACTATTTCATGACCTCTAGTCTGTAAACACAAGACAATTAGCACTGCGCTTGGTGCCGTTAGGATTAGGAAAGGAAGGAGCTGAAGGAAACTCTACTGGTGTTTCCTGTCAGAGTAATCCTTCGTGGCACTTTAAAAAGATAAAGTAATGGTGTTTCCATTTGTTTTACAGTTTGCTGTCAAGCCTGAAAACTTTAAAGCCCAGCTTCACTCCATCTTCCTCGGAGTTCTCTCTGAACTGTACGAACTGCTCATTTTTCCTGGTTGAATTACACTCTGACATGCACGCTCTTGTTTCCCGAGGGATTTACGGCGATGTGCATTTCCACTGAATCACATCCAGACATGTGAAGCTCACAGCAGACTCCAAATCAAGCTGGACTCCGCCTGAGATGTTCAAGGACATTCAGAGGACTCAGTCCTCAGACACAATCCACATTCGTGTGCGGAGGAGTTTAATCTTCAGCCAGATACAATGACATCAACAAGCATGTGAAGAACACAGCGGCTGAACTCAGCGAACCTGATGTGTGTCTGTGTATGTGAATTGAAAATGTTCCAACTAGTGGATAGTCAGTAGTGACTCACTTACAGCTGAGACCATTTGGTTTGACAGTGTTTCAGGATGTTTCTCTAATCAGTTCACGTCACCTCTTTAAAAGCTGGTCCACATTTTTATCCATTGACTGCCAGACAATAGCATCACTACATCTCCAGTCCTAACAGCTCCTTTAGGTTGTCAGTGTCCTCATGTTCTGTTTTAGTCTTATGCTGTACTTTCAACCTGCTGGGCGGCAGCAGTGGGGGTTCTACAGTCAACAAACTACAAACAAACACAAATTAAACTGCACAGTTTCCTTTAAAACTTGATTTTTCCTCTGATCCAAAGTCATCAGGCGTCAACATGATTAAAACTGATGACATGAAACTAAATGTCTGAAACTAAAACTATATATTTAGTATCATGAGTTTAGTTTCCAAATTAGTGCCTTGCACCTCATCACCTCCAGCTGTGAGACCTTAGGTGACACACACCTGCCCATTCATTAGTACAGTACAGGCAGCCGCCCATGGTGCTTTTACCTACATCTGCTACTACTTGACAGAAAATCTGATAAACCAATAAATCTCCAATATTTTTGCACCTTTTAAAACAAATACGAAGTTTCAACATTGTGGATGTTGAATGATTTCTTTTTCTATCGACTAAAACAGTTTTTTGCTTCAAAAGTTCATGGATGATGAACACACGGTGATCTACAGACATGCTACTGTCCTGCTTTAATTTGTATGGCTGTATGTTAGCCGTGGTCACTGGAGCATGTTTGTAGGATAATATAACCACGGCGCTTTGTGTCTGATCAACCTTTATGAAAAGTTTCGTCATCTGCAGAAACACAACTCACACATTTATTGATAAAGTCGTTCGACCAAATCCCTGCTCTCTGCAACACAGGATGTATCGTGCTGCAGATTTCTCTCAGCTAAGTCTTTGATATTGCACCTGAGGCGAAGCATAGATCATGACATTATCACAGATAAGCACAGGGCAGAAAATGAATACGCTGCCAGGAGAGAAATGAAAGAGCAGGAAAAGAGCCATGAGAAAGATTTCATATCTTCCCTCTCCTGAGCTGGAGTGCACCCTGCTAGAAAAGAACTATATTTATTCTAAAATTAACACAATGATCTATTCAGAAACTCAATTTTAACTCAATTAAAGCTTCTCTCCCTGTCGGTCATGCCTTTGTTGCAGTAATTGTCAGTCTCTACTTCTCAGACTGGAGTTCTTTGAACATGAATCGCACTGGAGCTCAAACCTTCTGCAGAGCGAGGGGGAACATTTTAATTCAACCACACAAGAGGGAAGAAACCATGACAGAGTAGCAGGTAGGAGTGGTTTGAGTGCCTGCAGCGAGCAGCGCCAGACACACATCGAACGGGGGGCGCACACACACCAAACACACATACACACCAAACATACACTGAACGAACACACACACACTGAACGAACACACACACACACACACACACAGTTGCAGAGGAAAGCGCGACTATGCAAATCGTTGAGCTAATGAATTTCTGAATTCCAGCCTTGGCTCCTATGATGGTAATGAGCTTATTTTGGCATGAGCTCATAGAGAAGAGAGGAAATGAACAAAATCATATGTGCGCACACACACACACTAAGCCAAACCAAAATCTCCAGCTGACAGCCGCTCATCTCACCTCCTCAATCTTCCTCTCCCTCGTCATCTGTCGTCTTTTCTGCGTGATCTCACCTGTGTAAACCTGTTAACACGTCAACAAAAGAGAGCGGCGGCCTCGTGTATCAACACAGCTCCTTTCTATTTATTTCATTTCCTCTGTGTGACAGTACATCTAGCGTTGACGCACTGCTGACCAGCAAACGTCTGCACGTGAACAGACCTCAGATTGGAAACTAAAATGATGACATTATGTTTCTTTACATTCTCTCCTCAAATAACTTAACAGTTAATGCAGATTATTTTCTCAATCAATCAATTACTTGTGATCTTTCAAATGTCAGGAAACGTTGAAAATCCCTGTTAACATTTTAGAAAACCTCAGGTGGGAAGTCTTCAAATGTCTTATTCAACCAATTCACTGTGGGGGAAAAACTGAAAATCCCTAAATCCGAGTTCTATTGAACGACCTTAATAATGAATTGATCAATATTGAATTTGCTGTTGATTGGTTAATTGATTCATTTCCTTCCTGTTTCAACTTTACTCCACATTCACACCTGATTTCTGACAGTTTTAAGACGTGTTATTGTGACTTGTAGGGAGGTTTTTCATTTCTTTATTGCCTTTGTGTGAAGTCTGACTTTGAAAGTAAAAGCTAACTTGACCTTGATCTGGGACGGGTTCTGCACACGCACACACAGACAGATGTAGAACATGGGAGATTTATTACAGCTCAATGGGAAAAAGTCTGTGCTTGATAAACAGAAACTTTCTAGTTTACAACTTGTTCTCGTAGCAGTGATTAAGGTTCTGTTCAGCTGCCGACGTTCGACGCTCTCACAGCTCAGTAAAGTCAGGATACGCAGACGACTGATCTGTTAAACCGCAGGACGAGCGGCAGCACTAGATCGATTGGAAGATAATGAAAAACAGATTACAGACGGCCACTCAGCAAAACACCTGCCAGAGTAAAACCAGCTGCTGCTGATTAATGGTCATTCAAACGAAGTTTCACTGAAGAAAAAGATGGATTTGAAAATGAGGAAGGTCAGAGAGAAAACCAGCAAATACAACACTGAGATAACAGCTGACAACGTGTAACTGATGCTCCTCGATTCATCCTCAGACCTTTGTCCATTCAACCAGTGGTGGAGTCTGATCTCACTTCTCTCAGATTTACAGCGATTTAACATCTAGGAAGTCGTTTTGTTCCGTCCTCAGTGTTTCAGAAGCAGAGCGGCTTGTTGTGGTTCTGAATTTCCTTTATTTGACTTCTCTTTTTTTGTCTGCTCTTTGTCACAGTTCTTACTTCCTACTTTGTTGTGCTGTAGCCTACAAAGTCATGATGAACAGCATGGATGTTAAAAATAATCTGTATAGCTGTATTTCATAACCAGTACAAGTTAGCAGGAGGGTACGTATCTGAATGTCTACAGAGAAAACACAGCCTGTATCTTTGGCGGTGCACGTTGGGAATCGGACCACAGGGTCGAGGGGCAGTGATTCGTCCTTAGGAGCTGCTTTTAGCACTAGTTTGTTAATTACTTACTGGAGTAAGTCCTCAGTTAGGAGCAACTTTTAACATGTAGATGTTATACAGTACCGCCCCTGATGATTAAGTTAAAGTGAGGTTTAAGACACATTTAATGTACATTATCATCTATTCACCAAGTCTGTTTCCATCACATGCTGCGTTTTCTTATTCATTTTTCTAACAGTGTAAAAAACCATCGTAACGGAAACAGGTGGCGACTGGCTGACGGAGGAATGGCTGTGACCCCGCTGGTAAAAGACAACTTACTGGTGGAACAGAGAGCAGCCTTCATATCTGTTCATATTCCTAGTGTGTCCTCTAACTGAGCGTTATAGTTTGTGAAGGACACTCGAGGAACTGTGCTGCTGTTACATCAGCCATGGGAGAGGGTGAGGAGTAGATGGGGGCGACAGGAGCAGGTTAATAAACCCTTTGACAGATGGAAGTGTCAGTGAGGGCTCCCAAGTTTCTTGCCGTATAAGTGAAGGTGTTAATTTGCTCCAACTTGTCAAGCACCTTGTAATCTCTGTGATAAACAGAACATAAACAGAAAAACACTGAGGCCTCCTGCTGTGTGTCTGTTCATTAATTCACTGTGATGGAGCGCTGATCACAAGAAACACAAGATTTACAGAAGTGTTTCTAAAAAGCAGATGAGTCTTCAACTTTCTTAATGTTGTTTCACTCAAACTCGTCAGAAACTTGAAGATCAGGTTTTCAGAGGCACAGAAAAATAAAATCAGCGGGTTTGACTCTGCAGCTTCACCCACTGATAAACGGATTAGAAGATGAGTCCGGACAGACAAGTTGTAAACCACAACTTCACTAGTTTCTCTAGAGATGCTCTTCAATTTAGGACTTCTTACACTTAATGTCACTTATTTTGAACAGCTTTTATTGAAAGGAGGAGCCATCTACAATATAACACAGCTATAAATCCTGGTTATTGCTCTTGTTACAGATTATTAACAATAATCCATCAAAGTCTCCTTAAATGTAATTAAATTAAATGTTTTACCCTTTCTGCCATTTCAACCTGCCTGAAATGATCAACTATCAAAATATGTTTTAAATAATAAGAAATAAAATTCACTAAGAAATGCTGTTATCATTTTTCTTTAATTTCCATATCTGTTGTGTCCTCCCTGAATGTGGGCGTCCAGTTTAGCAGAGATAAAGATGTATAAATCAACCATATCAAATTAAACAGCACATTGATGTGACATGACGTGCTGAAAATTAGCTCAGTGGTGAGGGCTAAGCTCCTAAGGATGAAATCCTAGAACCGCCCATGTCCGACCATCTCAGCTCTCTGCTCCCTAATCTCTCTCAAACACATCTGTATCTTTGACTGTGTAGTTTTCAGTTAGTTACTACTCAACAGTTTTCAGCTTCCAATGAGAAGCTTATCGGATCAAAGCATCAGTACCTGTCAGCTCCTGGAGTCTCTCTCAGAGTTGTGCAGTCAAACACACTTTACTTCACTAAAGTTCTTCTGTTTTCCTGCGAACAGCCGAGTGCATCACGATAAATATCTTCCAGGAGAGACTGAAAGCGTGTTATTATTCCCACCTGTACCATCTGTCACCTTCTCTATGATAGCAGCCTTTTCAACGTCCTGGAGGACACTGATGGTGCTGTACTCAAAGGTTCACATAAAAATGGCTGAAGTACATTTGTGAAGGGAGCATCATTGATTCATGTTGGTATTATTCTTTCACTGCAGGAAAAATGGTTTCAATCTCGGCGTGTTCACACAGCCCAAATAACAGCTCATTCACTTTACGCCCTTTATGCACAGCAAAGCGACCAAAGTGTATTTTAACTGAGCTGGGTCCAGAGCACTTCCAAAACACAGCTAACCTGCAATCTGCACGGTCCTACTGTGTAGGCAATGTGGAACTGCGGCTGTTTCCCATGCTCTCCTATGTAGACGTCTTGGAGGCAAGTGACCAACTGAGGTTGTGCAAATTGTGCACATCCCAGGGATTGATCAGCGTGAACTGTCAACGCCCTAAACTATGAGTACGATAGCAGCTCCAGGACGTATGAACCATGATGAACAGTTTCTAGCGGAGCCTTAATGAGGATGATGACAGATTCGGTTTCCTCTGAGAGACGTGTGTGATGAGATGTTGGAGAAACAGATGCTACGATGTGCGGCGCAGGAGTAGACAACAAAGTTAGATCTGGTTTAGCATAATAGCACACAATTGGTTTAACTGTCACCTGCACGTCTTAGTCTTCCTTTGTAGAACTCTGTGTTTCTAAGTGAAGTTTTTATGGCTGATCACTGAAGTGAAGCTGAATCTAGCTGATTACTACCGTGTTGTACACAGTGCACTACAAGTCTACTGGAGCGTGAGTCTCTGTCGTTTTCTACTTTTAGCCACAACATGTATCTGTGTGTAAACCTGCAGGAAGTCATCACATTTAACATTCGGGGGGAATTCTGTGGTGAGCCGGTACATGTCCAAGCAGGCACTCTCTAAACCCTAACAGGAGTTCCATAGGGACTTTATGTAAGCTGGATGTGTGTAGAGGATGTATATACTGTATATGTACACATACAATATGAACACACGTGCACACAGGCACAGGTTTTGTCTTCAGAAAAAAACAAGAATACAGTGCACATTTGAAATGCCTGCAGGAGTAGGGTAGAAGTGCCTATTATGAGCCATTATAGACAATTTGAAGTCATTATGAGCACTCCTTGGTGTAAATGGGTATCATTGTGTGAAATGCTCTGGCATCTTACAGACTTGTCCAACTGTCAGAAATAAGTAGAGAGGAGAGGAGGCGAGTGGCAGAGAGCACGGGTGGAGGAGGGGGAGAGAGAAAGAGGGAGGGAAAGACGGCAAAGAGAAAGAGAGACAGCAAAAAGTTGAGGGAAATAAAAAGCGAGAGTGAGAAAGGAAGAGATTTAAGAGCTGTGTTATTATCGTCAATAGGCTGAGTTATTGTCTAACTGATCAATCTGAGATAAGAGTTGGGCTCAGGTCAATCTCACACATACACGGACTAAAACGCAGCTCGAGCACACACATGAGAATAGTTGAAAATTGAGCTGCTGCATAACGGAAAATCGGAAAAGTTTTGTGTTTCTGAGGATTTAACAGGTTTCCACGAGCCGGCAAACGGAGCTTGTTAATGTCCGGACAGCTGTCGATGAGCTGATAAATGATGAACAGATTAAAAACAGGAGATTCTACAACACGATGAGTCAGGAGCTGAAAGAAGACTGGAATCAAACTAAACACCAGCAGCAAGGTGTGTGCAGATCCAGTTTAGCAACACTCAACACTGTGCAGGCCTTTGTCATCAGCTACTCGTGAGCCTGATTCAACCAAATGATCCAAAATGCAGCAGCAAGTCTCATTTGGGATCAACAGCTCCTTCCTTAACTCCTCGTCCAGGTCTACGATCCCTGACCACCACAGAGCCTGGCCGTCCTGACACCACACACCAAACAGAGCTTTTCAGCTCAGTGTTCCCACTCAGGAGCCTCATTTAGAATATTCATCCAACCGTTGTTCAAGCTTCTGTCCACAGACATTCAGTTTACTCTCATGTCAAAGACAAAAGCAAAGCCTCAGATAACGAGGAGGTCACAAGCAGGGAAGAGGTGAATCTGTTCTTAAACAGATACCAACTACACTCTGTCAATGACTGACTATTTATTGTAGTTGCACTTATTATAATATATATAATATAATATATGTAATATAATATATAATACCTTCATGTACTATAACATGTCTTGTTTTGCTGTGGTTCAGGTCTGAGTTCAGACCATAAAACTGCTTGGTTAAGGTTATATACACAGATCACAGCCCTTAAATCCACAATGGTTTATGTTGTAAAACCATCACAGCACCTCTGATTTTACTTCTGAGCGAGAAAAGTGGTTTTTCACATGAGCCTGAAAACACTTTCATGTTGGATTTCTGGCAGTAAAATAACCAGTTAGTCCTGTTCATGCCAACAACTGCACACTCCATCATTCACAGTACGGTTCTCAGAGTAAAGAAGATCACTGCTCGTCAGAGTCGGAGGGGCAGGATCATCTGCTGCTGGATGACTTTACTATCAGAGGGTGAAGCCGAGAGACGTCACACAGCAGCTGTTCTCCATTAAACTGTGACACGACGTCACAGCGACACAAAGGACGAAGATGTTTCCTCCTGTGACATCTGACCTGCTTCTGTTGCATCAGTGTTTTCACAGCAGCAGTCACCTTTGTCAAGAAGAAACACACACACACACAAGATCGGACAGATTCACTGTCAGTCTGCACAGATGCATGTAATATTTAATACTGACGATCTATTGACACTGAGTCTGATACTTTCTGTTTAACAGCTGTAACCTGCTGAATCTCACACGCTGTATTTTAAGGAGCTACTAAAGATCCTTGTTCCGACATTAAGGTTATAAGATTAAATTATTCATAGGAGTGAAGCCAAAACTTTTTGGGACGACTTTCACATAGTTTTAAGTGAAACAGGGAAGAGCAGCAGCATGTTGTGTCAGTCGATCAGCAGCCAGATAGAAGCGTGGATTAATTTCCCCTCGTTTGTGAATGACGTCTCCTCGTTAAGGTCATTTAGAACAGCAGCCACAAACGACCAACACGAACATACGTTATCAGTCTGAACAGAAACTGAATTCTTCTCTGAATTACAGACAATTTAATGAAGAATATAGTTTAACTCTAAAAGACAATATCCTATGTGTGTGTGTGTGTGTGTGTGTGTGTGTGTGTGTGTGTGTGTGTGTGTGTGTGTGTATGTGTGTGTGCAGACTGAAACACAGGAGATTTGGCCGTTGGCCTACATCTGATGAATTTCCACAGTGCAAACATTTGCTGTTAATGAGGCTGGTTTCTAGAAGAAGAGCATAAAGTTTTAATTCGTCTCCTCTCCGGGTCCACAGATGCTGCAGTATAATCACTTCAGCTCAGCCCGTTTGGGTTCAGATTATAAAAACGTCAGAGAGGCAAGAACCTCAGCGGCGAGGCAAACAAGTTCCTGTTCAGCTCATATGATAAAGATTATCCTGAGAAGACAGGTAACGACACAGGTCACATAAAAAGGAATTAAAACACACGCGTGCTCCTCCGTCATTACTGCAGCCACAGTCAGGTGTTTGGACTGATCCCATCTCTCACATCTCTAGTGTTACAGCTCCGGTGATGGAGATCAATTAAATACAATGAGCTGAACTTTGCTGTCGTTTGTTTTTGTTGTTTTCAGGTGGTTCTGGATATCACGTCTCTCTCTCTCAGTCTCTCCTGTGTTAGAAACTCTGGAGCACAGAGAGATGGGACAAAGAGCAACATGAAGAACTCTGATTTTCGAAGCACTGGCTTCAGTCAGAGACCTTTTACTAGCAAACACAGGAACACAGCTTTCAATATTCTAATTAAATTCTCAGCTAGAAAACTGAAGCCCTCATTTTTTTCCTTCAGTTTCTGTTCCTCTGGTGTTTAAATTATTGAAAATACTACATTAGTTGCAGTAAAACTCAACTAGAGTTCTACTGCAGTGAGTCTGACGGACTGCTCAAAAGAAATGTGGCGTCTTGGTTTCATTGAAACATAAAAAGGTCAAAACAGCACTTGCAGAATATATAACACCTTTATAGTTTTACTGTTTCAGCAGTGGTCTCCATTAACTCCCTGTTAAATACACAGCAGAGGACATTTAAATAAAACAGGCAACCAATCAAACAACCACAGCATAAACCAAAACCTCAAGATAACGAAGAATCCAAGACCTAAAACCTCCAAGTTGAAGATTAATGACAACATTTGGTTTGTTTGGTGTGTTGGACACAACCTCCAAATGAATACTTGATATGTGCAGGTTGCATCGATGACTTCATGCCACTGTGACTGTGTGGTAATTGACCTTGTCGGATTGGACGCCCCGACTCTGTAACAGGAACATCTCAGTGTGCAGTTTATAGTGCATGTTGAGTCTGTACCGAGTTAGAGTAAATGAATGATACACCCAGGGTTACACAGAAGCTAGAACCGACACTGGGGTAAAATTTACAACAGCGAGTGGTGGAAAAATGCTTAAATTTCTTAAGATTAAAATCTTTGTCTGCTTCCAACTGAAGATCAGTGATGTCATCTGGAGGAGTTTTTGAGTTTACTCCCATTCGTGAACATGTAGTCCTCAAACTAGACCCATCGCAGTTAATATGTGGAACTTTACCGTAATAAGAAGGTAAATACAGAGAAACTTCAGAAACTTCAGGTGAAACCTCCACTTTTGCCCAGACAGCACAGTGTCAGTGTGGTTGTTCTCTGTCCTACTGCAGTTCATAGGAAACAACATTTCGTTTCTCTGTACGTAAGAACAAACGTGCAGCAATGACAATAAACCTGAAGCTGGTATTTTGAGGGAAAACAGATGGAAGACGATGCTCTGTGAGACAAAACCACATCTATTTCTGGAGGAAATTTACTCCACCGCCATCTGTGAGTTGTTTTGCAAATCAAAAAGGTGTTTTGATCCAAATACCCGTTTTAGTGACTTGATTCAGACGGTTTTTCCTCATTTGATAAACACACAGAGAGCAGACAGAGTTCCTTAACTAGGACAAAACACCTCTAAAAACAAATGTTGGGTTCCAGGCAAAAACAAGTTTCCCCAAATGACTCATTTGCACCCAAATCTGTCACCATGATCTCTTTTTTTATACGTCACAACACGCAACCCGACAAATTATACCCGAAAAGGTCTTTCCTCGTCCCCGATGTCAATAAAAATTATTTAAACATGGTAAAAACTAGTCAACACGTTTTGCCGTTGATCTAATCTCTGTTCTTTTTCCTCATTAACTGTAAGAAAGACAGCAGCTCTTATTGTGACAACTGTTTCCACCTATGAGTAGGCCTCCTCACACACACACACACACACACACACACACACCTGATCATTTAGTTGTTCAGCTTTGCTCAAAGTAGCAGCAATTAACACCGAGCTGATTGGCAAGTTAATGATGTAGCTGCTTTCTTCTTTTGTGGTATTCTGAGGTAAATAAGGTGGAGGGGAGGAAGAAGTCAGACTTTTGAAGTGAAAATGTCACCTGCAACAATTGCCGACGGGGTCTATTATCAGCGGAGACAGATGAACTAAGTTTATCTGCAGGCCTCCTGCGGTCGTCAGCCCCGAGCCACACACCATGAATATGGGGATTAAAACAGAAAGGAATGACCACAGGACTTAGCAACACAAAAAGTAAAAGCTGTAAAATACCACAGAGAGCAGAGCGCAGCTCATTTAGACACGCTCTTTATCTGCTTCCAGCAACCTTTAAAATCTCTGTCACACCAAAAGTTAGCTCAGTTTAGAACGGCCTCATTCAGTCCCGAGTGTTCACACAGGCTCCGAGCAGAGCCGACGCCGTCACGCTCAACAGTTAGGATTCATTTGATTCACCTTCATCCTTATCTATCTATTTACATTAGTCGATGTGGATTTCAGCTCTCAATCAGTGAGTAACTGAAATGTTTGAGTCCATTATCAGGTTGTAAAACTCATGTCAAACCTTTTTTAATTGGTTTTATAACACAAGTAAATAAATGTATGTTTTAAATGCACTAACGTTGTCCTGGATAACGTCACCTGTACTGTGGTAACCACAGCTTAATTCTTCCACCGTATGGTATCAGCTTGATGTAACTCGACTGTTCAGTGCAGCCGGTCGTCATAGCAACACTGCCGACTCACAGCAAAGGAGGAGACTGAAGAAATGCAGCTCTTTTGTCAGTACGTGGCGTTTGGTCACAGCAGGGAGACACATTATCAAATACAAACTGAACATACTGTACACGCTGTCTCCACACCTGCACAGATAAATACTGCAGCCTGTGTGAAACGTCTGACCTGCTGGATACTGTCATGTGAGTGTGAATCTTCCTTAATGTTGTTACTGTAGGAAAGTGCGTTGAAAACTGGAGTCAATGATTTCAAATGATGCTGTGGCTGTAGTTTATAGCTGGGGGTGATACTCTGACCTGTTCCTTGAATAAAAGTAGAAATACTGCAAAGAAATGAAAATATTGAAGTATTACTACTGCAGATACGTAGACCTTGTGTCGATTATTATTATTATTATGTATAAATGTCTAAGTAATATTTTAATGTTGCTCAGTAATTTCTAGTGCTGAAGATGATGAACCTGCTAATCATCCTTCAGTTTAATCTAGACAACAGCTGAAAACTGAGACATTTGTTTTTTTCTGACCAACAGCTCAAAACTCAAAAAGATTCATCTTAATGTCCCAAATTCTCTCATTTAAAGAAGCTGAAACCATCAAATGTTACTTTGAAAAGAAAGTGAACTCCTGCTCCTAAAACTAAATGTGTTGACAGTAAAGTGTCCAATCTGTTAAATTCACATAGTGCCATAAAAAGTACAATATAAAGATATAAAGTAGTACAACTTGAAATAGTCTCATAACTAAATGTACTAAGTTACTCCCCAGCACAGTCTCTGTCCTCTGTCCATCCCTCAATCGTTTTCTAACCCTGACACGTGCACACGCACACATGCACGCGCTCAGTCTGTGTCCTTGAATGCTGAAAGCCAGAAATAGACCAGTCAAATCAGACACCGGGCTGCCTGGAGGTAGGAGACAGGAAAGTCGACCAAATTTAAACTTCCTCCTGCAGCCTGCACCGCCCCGTCCAAAGAACACCGGCTCACCTGGCACCGACATGTAAGGGAGAAATAAGTAGATATGCAGTCAGCCGGCGAGCAGGAGATGGACCTGTGTATCTGAAAATGGGATCAAATTTGAAACCAACTCTGTGTCCACCTGCTTCACCTTGAAGCTTCTTCGTTTTCATAGTGTAGTAAGAGAAACCTGGATTACACAGATACAGAGTCTGTGCACAGTCTCCGCTGCAACCTGTTCTCACATTCCCACGTGATCCCACGGTGGTTTTGTCTCAGAACAACAACTACAGACAGTTTGTCTAAAGTCTGATACCTAAAGTTTCAGTTATCTGAAGAAAGAACTGTAGCAGCAGCAGCAGGACCCATTTAGTACAAGACAATCCCAGCACCTGCATCTTGATAGCAACACAAACTGGACTCCAATGATCACAAATGTCTCGGCATTGATCAGCTGCTCTGTTGCTACAGGTTTTAAAAAAGCTACACAGCTTCCATCTGACCAGCAGAGTGATGAGGAGACGGACGTTTCTCACATTAACACATGAAAGTAACAGAAAAGTCACAGTTCCCATCATGATCTCCACATGGTTTCACATCAGCTGACTTCAGACTGAGGATATTTTAATGGTTTAAAGGTTTAATAGCAGCTAGAGGAGAATCTGCTCCACCACCTGTTTATCTCTTTCGACCGCTCGACTCGTTCACACAACAGAAGTGGATGGAAACTTGCATTTATTAGCATTTTCTTATTAGCAATTTGAGCTAATATGAGAAGGGAAACAGTGAGAGTGGATTATTAATAATGACATGTATTGTGATCATGTGGTGAAATGATGTTTTAACATTCACTCTTCATCTTATTTACTGTGGTGAAGTACAGATGTATTGATTCTATTGATTTGAGAAGAATTCTGACTAATCATGACAGACACCAGGTAAAAGGTTCAAATGCACCTTAATATGTTTGGGATTTAAACAGCTGAAGACTCCTGCAGTAGAAACCTGAATTTCTGGCATGTCACCTATTGGATAGAGAAGAGAAAAGGTCAAAACTCCACCAACACTTACAGCATCACATCATTACTGCTATTTAGAGAAATAACGATTCGATTCCATTCATTCCTGCTCTGATTTGTATTAGTTAATGGTTGCATTAATCCAACGAGTTTATATGAATGTACAGACTCACATTGTACTAAGTTATTGAGTGAGTCTATACAGTAAGAAGAAGTCTTTATTTACTAGATTCTGGTTTTAAGTCAAAGTTTATTTCACCTGTTTTATACTGATGTCAAACTCTAGCATGTTATCCCCACATTAAGGTCACACACGGTGAACCATCTATTGAAGCTGATTAGAAACTTTTATTAACAGATGTGCTGCACCTGTTGCCTCACTGTTACTAAACTGATATATAATTAACTGATGTATCTGCTTTGACAGACAAATTAGTGTGTTGTGTGTGTTGACAGACTTGTGTTTTGTTCGTGCTGACAGAGTACTGGCCACATGTCACTGTGGCTCCCAGCATGCTCTCTGCTTCACACTGAAACTGATTGCAGGCTGTCAGCTCTGCTCGTGTCTGTTTCCCTCTGTTTCTTTCTGCACATCTTTCTCTCGCAGAGCTGTCAAAGCCACTAATGTCTCTTTCTCTGACAGCGCCGCCCCTCTCCTTATTCACCCTCTCTGGCTCACATTCACATTCAATAAACCTCCTCTTCATCAGCCCAACAATCAATAAAATCAGTCAGTCTTGACAAATTCATTTGTTGGTAAATGGTGTGCAGCCCTGGGGCGCCGACTCTCCGACGAGCAGATTATCGCTCTCGTTCTGCTTTTCCTCCGACTGAGAGGCTTCAGCGTGGATTCCTCTGTGACTGCGAGGTCTCTCTGGAGTTTGTGACATTCAAACTTCAGTAGCACAAATGCATCAGATAAATATTCAGCACTCTAAGAGTTGCTCATTATAAATAAAGTTCTGCTTCTGCCTCAGCACGGCAGATGATGATTAAATGGCCACTCACTGACCTGACGCAGTCATCAATCACAGAGAGAGACGCATGTAAATACAGAGCACTCATGACATGCTGCGTATAAAGAATGAGGCTGCTGGAGATTGAACAGTCCTTAGTATATCCTCTACCACCTCAGGCATCTGACATTTCTTCTCAGAATTTTACGCTGCTGGCTACAAAGGTTGGTGCATCTATGTTCACTAAAATACACAACATAGTATAAAAAAAGCTCAACCTGTGATCAAACATGCAACATAATGAATAACTGGAACACTGTTTGTGTCCACTGGATGAATGAAGTTCAACATTGCCTCTTTAAGCTCTGGTTTTGGTCTCCACCACGATGTTCACAAACAAATAAGATCATTCACAGTTTACTGTGTAAAATCTTCCTTATTAAGCTACTGACGGTGTTGTTTGGAAATACACTGTAACGTGCAGCAAAAACAACCATAGTGAGGACAAGGTCACATGTTGAGTTGGAATGTTAAAAAAATGAAAACTTTTCAGCAAGAAATGCACAATAACCACAACAACACGACATCGACACCTGCAGCCTAATGTGCCCGTTTGCTGCTGAGCATACAGTGAGTTCCACGAGCTTTAAGTATGAAAAAGCTGCATCCTGCTGCAGCCAAAAACCAAACTACGAACTGTGTAGAGCAGAGGGGAGCTGCACATTGAGCTGAGGATTGTCGGGAGGTTCCCTCCCTTTCTTATATTATTGAACATGCAAAACTAATTATGACTTCAACACCTGTTTTATTAGCATATTTCAGCAAAGCAACACAATAAATATCCTCTGTGATGCCAAACATCACATCACCTACAATATCTTCTCCTTGAATCTGGAACTTTCACATGGACCACTTTGCTTTTAGGATTTATTTATGTCCGATCACTCCTTCATTATTAAAATGAATACTACACTGCTGATGTATATTAATGTTTTATAACACTAACTGTTACACTTAGGCCCAGAAGTATCTGGACAGTGACAGTTTCTAGGATTTTGGACCAAAAACAGAGAAACAGGCCTTATGTGGCAAATCTGGGGTCACTGAAGAAAATGATCGAATCAATCGAATGTTGATCTCCTCGTGTGTAGATGATATTTATCAGGCTTAAAAAAAAACAACTCATGATGATATATGAAATATAATAATGATCTTGGATTAACTTCTGTCTCTGTGTTCTGTCACTGGCATCTTAAACAAGCCAACGCAATTATCAGGTATGAAAAATGATTTCTAGGAAATGCTTTCACTGCTACACTTCACATCTGACACCAGAACACTTGGCCTGTAGCTATAGAGAGTAATTAAATATGTCTGTAGTATTGAAGAGTTCAAAATGCCTTTTAATGACCCACCCTATCAGCTACTATTTTTCACTTTGTGATAGCGGCATATAATTATCTTTGATTTCACGGCTGTGACTCTACTGTTACACTCCCTCTAACTGTTTAACCCCAGTAATAAAGAAAACAGGACATTACACGTTGCGTATCTGCCTTCCTTAAGAAAGGTCCGGTTGTGTAGATATTTGTTTGTTGTAAAGGTCAGAAGTGCTTTACAACATGTCTCTAGCCTCAGCATAAATTTCCTACTTTCACATTTCAAGTGCTCACAAACCTTTTAATGTGCTGCATGATACCGGACGGTCTATACTGTCGAGGGTCCAGCATGTTCGCAGTGAAGTAGGTAAATAAGAGATCAGTGTTATTCCTGTTAGCAGCTGAAGCCGCACTCCTTTGAAACCTTTTAGATATTAAATTGAACATGTTGACACCGTTTCTGAACACTACTGTTCCGTGACTCTATTAAACCTCCATTCGCCTGCTAAAGATAAGCACAGCACTAACCAGACTGCAACCATCCTGACCATTAAAACACAAAAAACCGAGGTGGTTTTTATGAGGCATTCACACCACAAATGACAAATCACTAGGCTCTAGTTGAGGTGGAGGTCCTGGTGGTGTGTTGTGTTGCACACAGTTGTGCAGTTCACAACACCGTCCATTGTTGAATCTATTCCCTATTTAATTGGACCTGTCTCTCAGGTGACACAGACAAAACCTCGTGTCACAAATATCACAACATGTTTACAAAAGTATATGAGAAAAGGTAGATCTGGAAGAATACTACAAAATACTACAAATTACTACGAACACACCAGGTGCTGCTATACGACAGTCAGGTCTGACAATCACAACCAAATCATGCATCAACAATTAGACACAGTGTAGTGTTACCACGTTCACCTCACATGTAAAAGGTTCAACAGCTCTACAGCAATGGTGATATATTGGTAAGTTAGCTCAGATTTAATTACCGGCCATCCCAATTTAGCAGCAGATTAGCACTACTGGTAGAGAGCTGCTTTGCCATGAAGGCCACATGTTGACGTGCAATACTGTAAACAATAGAGTATGTGCAACTATGTGCCAAAGATCCTCAATGCTACAGCCACCTACATAGTCAAAACATAATTGTATAGTAGCAGAGATATGCAATTAAGTAAGTATCTGACATTCTGAGTGTGAGGTTCAGCGCTGGCTAAACGTGACAAGCTGCTAATTGAATGTTTGTGACAGAGAGGAGATAACTTTCAATAGCTAATTATCATCCGAGTTCAGTAAATCTGAACTTTACCATCGCGACTCAGTCTGAGTCTTTCCAGAGCACACAATGATTTTCCACATTCACACAAACAAAGCCGCACATTCAGTGAAATGCTCCCAGTGTGGATCAGCTGTCACGAAGGAGAGCAGAGCAGCAACATTAGCAGGCTGAGGTGAAAAGGTAAGAGCGGTTTTATTTTAGCCAATAAGATCCATTAAAATGTGCCTGCATCAGCCCCCAGGGAAAAAAAAAAGAAGATAAAAACAGCTTTTATGTTTCGGGCTTCGTTAGAATGGAATAATTTACCGGCTCATTTCCATTCTCTGTCATCAGTTCACTGATTTCAAATTTCTGGTCTTAACACCAATTGAAGTGTTTTCAGTAAAGCTGCTAGTGTGAAGTTTGATCATTTAACATGAGGTCAATAAATATTTGGACACTATATGGAAAAATATGTTCAGAGGAATCATGACTTCTAATTTCTTGAAAGATTTGATTAAATTCATACTGAGAACGTTCATCAGGATTTTTCTATTGTCCATTCACAACACTGAATGATTCTTATTTTTGTCTTCTGATTATTATGAGATTAACTTTCTGAAGTATTCCTTTCTTAACGTTGCAAAACTCTAATACATTTACGCATTTATTTTGCAGCTGTGGTGTTTATTGCTTTGGATGGTGGTCGTGATATAGTCGTGGCGTTGTGGTGATGTGCCGTGGCGTTGTGTGTTTGGATGCCATCGCAGTTCACATCACTAACTGGGCTCTAATCCAGCACAGCAAAACCGTTCAGTCCTGTGCTGCTGCTGCTGCTGTTTACTCACACACAGATACACATGTGGGACATAGACACAAACACAAGATGCATTTTCCAGTCGCAGCAGAGTGGTGATGTTGACTTGTGTGGCCAGAGACATAAACGTCACACAGCCTCTCCTTGTTTCACCTTCTGTGACCGCAGCAGCACAGCAGAGCAGTAAAGGCTGGAAAATAAAGGAACACACACTTAACAGCAGAGAGGCGAAGCAAACACTCTATAACCTCCTCCACACCAACCGAGGTCAACCAGGGTCCAGCAAAGATGGCTGAGAGTAAAGTGTGTCCCTGCAACACGAGGATAAATCATCAAGAAGTGAAGTGAAGTCAAAAGTGAAAAGTGAGGTTGTTGTTTCAGACATTTTTCCTTTTGTTCAAAATAAAGAAAAAACAAAACAAAGGCTTCAGAGTAGAAAAAAGTCTGAGCTGAAGCCTTTTGGATGAGAAGTCATAACCCTGAGGACACAGCTCAAAAATCAGCTGGAGGGCTCCACTCCCCTACAAAGATGAAAACTGACCAGGACCTGGACCACGAGAGTCTGTACTGCTTGTTTTTCCTGCCCCACTGCTGATTACCTGGTTCAGGTGTGTTCAGACAACAAGTCCAGGGAAGCTTGACAAAGGACCAGGACTGGACGATCTACAGTCATGACAGCAGCTTGATCAGGCAGGAGCTCGACACACCGGTGCTTTGAGCTAAATGCTAACATCACGCTAATAATAACAATAACAACAGTATATATAATAGTCATGTTCACCATCTTCGTTAGCAACATTATGTAATGGTTTTCCACTGGTCGTTGCTGGTTCCTAAATCAACTTTCAGTAATCGTTCAGGAGGGAGGTGGTCGGTGCTCGTGGGGCTTTTACAGATGATTGATCACAGATATCATTTGTGATTTCTCAAACACATGTTAGAACTTTTTATATGTTAATAAAAAGAATATTAATACAAATGATTAATATATTAATGAATCAAAGCAGAACCTTTGTTATGGGAAGTTCCAGATTAGGTGTGAGCACTTTTCCACATGGTACTCGCTCAACTCAAAACATAAAAGTAAACATTTCCAACATGGCTCCGTGACCTGTTGTTCACACGTTTGTTTTGCTTTTACAGCGAGGTGCATTTGCAAGTCGCCGGCTTCATCACAGGCTGCAAAAAGCAGCACATTTTTATTTTGCATTCTATTTTATTATTAGCATGTACTCCCACTCCCTGACCTGTCCACTGTGCACTTATTAGAGAGAAACACACTCTGGATAGTGGAATATGACTAGCATCTGCATATTACAAGAGAAAACAGCTAAATCAGCAGAGTGGAGGCAGTGAACACACACACGCACACAAGCACTAAGACATACACAGCTAATTCAGCAGCTCTGCCCTTGTGCCTCTCATCAGCGTGAAGTAGAAGATGAGGTCAAGGGAGACACATCCACACAGAAAAGAGGGGTGAGTAAAAGTAGGGGATGTTAAAACAGGCCAGGAAAGGTAGAGAACCGGCTGTTGAACAACAGACGAGAAATTTGAAAAGGTGCGAGGGTGATGGAGAGGGAGGAGAGGAAGGAGGAAATGGGAGGTCAGCATTAGTCATTCTGTCGCTGTTAATTGGACGGCAATTACATGGCTTTTGGTCTTCTTAGCATTCCTATAGATAGACCATCAGCTCCATCCATCAAACCATTTGTCCAAGAACACAGAGAATAAAGAGAGTATCGGTGCTGGGACATAACAAAGGTAACAAGGTATTTAAGTAGTTATATTTTGACAGTACATACTTTTACTTCAATACAACACAGTGATGATTACTTTACATTATCACAGTGCACAGAAATAGAACACCTCCGTCCATCATGATAGCCACTGTCACTCTCATCAATTCTCTTTAAGCAGATGTTAAACTGAGGTTCCCTCTGTGTTTTTATTTTCAGTCTAATATTATTCTGTCACAAATATCAACTGACACCACGTTTAGTTCCTTCACTAACAACAACGACACAGTAGAGACGTCAATCAACGCTCAGCTGGGAAGGAAAGAGATAAAAAGAAGAGGAGAGAGGGAATGATGAGAGATGAGATCAACGTGTTTTAATAACCTGCTTACAGCCGCAGGTCACGAGCCACCACTACCACGTGGGTTTGTACAGTTGTAGTTTATTGTAATTTCCCAACATGTAGTAGTTAAAGGGCAGCTGCAGCAGAGCGGACCCACCACGGAAGGACTGACTGATGCCTGAAGGGTTGAGCAGATGTTCCTCAGTGACTTTGTGAACTGTGAGGGAGTCGGTTTGTGTGAGAACAAGTTCTCATTGTATAGTTACACATCGTCACTCTTCTGTTGTTGTGATCATCTTCAGTTCCTCTTTCAGCCTGCAGCTCTCGATTCTACTTTATTCTCATTTGCCTGCTGACTTCATCATCTGTCACCTCTCCGTGTCCCTCCTCTGTACTCTCTTTATCTCTGCTCTCCGCTGGCCACAGAGACTGAACAGAGACCAGCCGAGGTGAGGACGTGTCAGCTCTGATCCCTCTCTGTCACATCAGCGTGTGATCTTATCGGAGAGTGGGGCTGGAGTCGCGGCCATCTTCTTTAGCATTCAGCCTGCGATCCCCGGGCTGCCGGAGCCCAGTGAGCCCCGGCTTTGAATGACTCGGATGGGAATGAGATGTCAGTGTGTGTGTGAGGGGAGCAACACCTGCCAGCATCAATCACAAGACTCCAGCTCTGAGACTGGTGGACACACACACACACACACAGAAAAAAAACATCAATGTCCTCACTCGTTGGAAACTGCTATTTGGTGCTCGTCCAGCAACACGACTACACACCAACGCTGTCACACACTTGGAGAATGTATAAACACACAAATATATGGATTCAACTGAAGCCACCATCACAAAAGACACACACACACACACACACACACACACACACACACGTAAATAGCTGCCTTTTAGCTCTCAGAGTGCGGCGATGCCGGGTTTTGACAGTGAGTGTTCTCTATTTATGTTTTATTCACAGTTTGGTCACCTTGAAAGCGACAGCTGAAAACAGACAAACACTTCGGGGAGCCCGAGCAGAGAGAATGGTTTTCAGTAACTGGAGGCTTCACCCTGAGCCGAGGGAGGTGTCAGATAGACACCGGGAACTTCCATCAGAATGTAGATGGGTGCTGATCTGACCGGCTCCGACCATCAATCGCTCCTTTCACACTAAAGGATAATTCATGCTCTGTGTGTCACGTCAGTCTGACACAAACAAAAAGAAAGAGGAAACACCTGAAACTCAGCATCTCAAGGACAAACATGCAGATCTGAGGGTAATTTAATATTCAATCCACTTTCATTTCTGGTGCCTGGTGCTAAAGGTGCCCTGTGGCCAACAATTCCTTATTTAGGTTTAGACCAATCATGTGTTCAATCAGAAAGTTGTTAAACTACTGACATTACTGCTCAGTTTGACCCGAATGCTGACTGGTCAACTCTGACCCCAGTCCTCTCCACTGCTCTCACAGCATGTGTTCTACACACATCTGTCTGTTTGTGAACATCTGGCAGCGAGTCCCTGTGACTTTTACTGTGCATCCACAATAAGAAAGAATGAAACATTCTGACGGTGAGAAAAGACTCAAACTGATCCTCAGACCCGTTTTTCCTCCAGATTTGTCTGATCAGGAAACATTAGAGCAGTTAAACAGTGTGAAGCTGGAAAACACTGATACTCTGTGGTTCTGCCAAAGCTCCACAAGTCTCTACGTTAGCTATTTAAAGGGTCAGTTCACCCAAATGACATTAAACACGTTCTCATGTAAATTTAGTTAAAGTAATGCAGATAAATACGTAGATTTATTACTTATCCGTCCTCCAGCCTGAGGACAGTCGGGACCTTTATGTGTCCGTACATCTGTGCAGCCATCCAGTTGTTGTGAGAGTAATATCTAAGGAACCTCGAGGGAATTCCTTCAAAATTTACACAAATGTTAACTTGGACTCGGTGATGAACCGATTACATTTTAGTGGTCAAAGGTCAAAGGCCAAGGTCGCTGTGGCCTCATTTATGTCCCATTCTCATCAATGCTATATCTCAGAAATGCCTGCAAGGAATTTCATTACATCTGGTATAAACATCTGCTTAAACTCATAAACATGTTAGATTATGAGTCTGGACAGACGTGTGTGTAAACTACAATATCACAGGTTAATGGAGCCAAACAACATATTATCATATATGATAAGTCATCACACAACATGACTGTCTGAACCAGTCACAACACATCGAACAGTTCAAAACCACAAAAGTCAACCTGACTGTGGACTGTTTAGAGGAAAGTCCTGGGGCGGGCGTGGACGTCTTTCAGAAAAATAGAAGCCAAAGAAGAATAAAAAAGACAATTGGACTAAATTTGATTTTGATTTACGGACTGACACCTTTGAGTAGAGGAGCAACGTGAGTGAACACATCAGCTCACTAAAATAATGCCTTTCTTGCATGAACTTGCCCATAAGACGAGAATCTCTCTCACTGAGCAGCCTCTGTTTGTCTCTGCTGCCAGAGGAGCCTCTCTCAGAGGTTTGTAGCTCCTGTGTGACTCGGTCCTAAATCCTCCAACCTGCTCACAGCCTTCGTCGTGATCTATTCACACGTTAAGACATTTGTTCGCAGGCATCCCTGACTGTCATCTCCTCACAAAGAGCCAGTCGCCATGAATGAATATGACTCTCGGCTGATGAAATGTGTGCGAGACAGAGAGCAGGGGAAGCTGGGTAATGCCTGACTCCCATAGCTTTACACTGAGCCGAAGAGCGAAGAATAGAATTAAGCATTTCTGTGGGGAGGATTCCCATAAGCTGTGAAGGAGCCCTGTGGGCAGGTGATCTCTGAAATAAAGAGGAGAGGAGGCACAGAGGACAGGAGAGGAAATGAAGTAAGAAAAAACGAGAAGAGAAGCAGAGGAAACTAGAGGAATGGAGCGGTGAGGAGACCAGTGGGCAAAAGGAAACAAGGAGAGGAGGTAAGAGTGAGAGGAAACTAGTAGAGGAGACAAGGACAGAAGGCCGCAGCAGAGCGTTGAGTCTGTGTCCACCACCCGTCTCCTCCAGGCTCCATTCTGCTAGTTTGTTCTCCTAACAAGGCCTCATTTGCTGCAGCGTCCCTCAGGACAGGAGCAGGCTCATGTTTGAATAATGACAGAATAAGGACGGATAATAACTGACCCGGCTGCATGTGTGTGTTAATATATGCATGTGTGTCCCAGCTGCTCTGCCTTTACCTCCCTGCTCCCTCACATTCAGCAACTGCAGCAGGTTTGTCTGAAAATGTCTCATACGTGTGGCGCTCAGGCTTCTTGTCACTCCAACAAATCCACGAGGCAGAAACACAGGAGATAGAGAGTTCAGATGGATCCATCCAGCATATGACAGATACTGGAAATGGATTTCAGTGCCTGTCAAAACAAACAATTCTTTTCTGCTCAAGGCTCACAGAAAGACGCCCGGAGGGGGATTGGAGATAGATGGAGGACAGCAGCGACTCTCCATCAATTTCAGCTCTGTTCTTAATGCATACAGCTCACACACAGGTCAACACACACACACACACACACACACACACACACACACACACACACACACACAGACTGAATGTATGCAGGCACACGCAGGTTTAAATCAGAGAACTTGTTACATGTCAGCGTCTGTGGGGTCACGCTCACATTACAGCACATCATCACTGCTCTAACTGGAGCCGGTCGTCTGTGACTAATGCAGAACGGAGTGATGTGGCCTCTGCAGCTTCACGTCGACTCGGTGTTCACAATGCACCACACGCTGAGAGGGCACGACCAGGAAATGCACCAGTCCAGAAGGAAAAGAGGAAGAGGAATCTGCCTCAGTTTGAATAGGGGTTGAAGAGTGAGCCTCATTTTCATAAACACTATGAATTTAAAACATGTCTGTGACATTTTAATTCACCAGAGTGGTTCAGATTTCTCTGAATGCATCTTTCCTATGGACACTCCTCACCACCTGTTTCTAAAGACATTTACATAATAACTGCATCATTCATAAGCACCAACCCTGATTCGTTAGAGGTGTGGCCTCCTCATATCGTACATTTGCTTGACATCGGGCTGTAAACTCTGAATATGCTCTCAGCGCAAAGTTTCAAACCCTGAGGTGGGAATTTTAAATGACTCTAGAATGAGATGGAGTCATCCACACTGACCAGGGAGAAACTGCACGTACTACAGCTAAAGTTCAACTGGATGTTAATTATTAAAAGATGTCATTTATTATAATATTAGGAATGCTAGCAGTTTTTAAATGGTAAATAATTCAATAGGGTTGAACAGTCCTGAAACTGAGGCTCAAACTGCATCACAAACATCCAATGGAGCCGACTGTTCCAGGAGAAACCGGCTCAGTCCTGTTGTTTGAGACCAGTTGTCTGGGCAATGAATCCAAACTGACGTCTGTGATTTTCTCCCACATCCAACATGTTCTGTAAGAACCGGATGCTAACGTACCGACTAACACAGTATCTCAGAGCTCGACTTCACAGGAGACAGATCTAAAAACATTATCATTTAAAAAATGCTTTTTCATACATACTGAAAGAAACAAGGTGTGATAACAGCTCAGTGGACGGAAAATTAATCTGCTACTGTTTTAATCATTTTCTAAGCAAAAACAAAAATGTGGAGATTTGTGAGACAAACGGAACATTTCCTGGACAGTGACCCGCTCCACGAGATCAGGAAAGAGGATCAACCACCTTCACTCACTGGTTTCTGCCTGTGTGTGTGTGTGTGTGTGTGTGTGTGTGTGTGTGTGTGTGTGTGTGTGTGTGATTGCATCTAACCCGTGCTAATGTGTGTGAGCATGTGTGAGTATTTTAACATCGTTATTTCAATTATATGTGTGTTTGGAAATATTTTGTGACAGCTCATGAATAATTCTAGTCCTGTGCAGGAAGCGTGTGTTTATCTACCCTTTAGACTGCTTATTGATGCCACACACACACACACACACACACACACACACACACACACTTTCATTGGAATGATAATGCGAAAGATAATTAAGACTGATTCTGAATTACAAAATGGATGAGATGAGTTTCGGGTTGAGTCTAATTAAAGGTTCCTTGGCCGTCTTTTGCAGAAAATTAATGTGAATTCACACAGAAATACGTACATGTTTCAGCCCTGTACACACGTACAGACAGAAATAAACAAGAATAACTAATAAATTCTATCACAAAGCCGGGGTTGCACCGTCAGCCACAAACGTGTCTGAAACAGGCTCCTGACAGAAGACGTGACTCCTCAAGATGAACAGGGACTGTGTCCGTGTTCAACACATTTAACTACGTTACCCCTTTAAACCCGTTTGCTTATGCTGCATATGGTAATGTAATTAGATTTACACAGTATGCAAATCTTGACATTAACAATCAATGGTCTGTTAATGAGTCTGTCCTCTTGTAAAAACAAGTCCACGTGTTGTTTATGCAGGTTATGACGACCAATAGGATGATGTTCAAGTTTAGTGGCTTCTAGCAATTAAAAGTCAGCTCCACCTTTACCAGCAGCATCGTTAGTGTCGTTCAAAGAAACACAAACTGTCCTAAAAAGAAGTAGTTTGTTCCTAAACCTGACTGAAGAGATCGAGTTTCACACTTGCTCCACAGTCTATTTTCTACAGCAGTGTTTCAGCGCGTTGGAAGGAGACAACTGTTGACTTCTCAGTATTTGTTAGACCTGGACCCAACGTAGACGGTAAGGAAACAGGGGAAACTGAGCTGGTGTTAACACTCGATAATTATCGTTCTCTAGACAGGAAGGTTTGGTCATATGAGCTGCAGGAAATGTTATATACCTTGATTACATAGATTGGAGAACTTGAGGTTAGAGTTATGGAGTGAAATGAAAGTTACAGATGTTTCTCCATAATAATAAAACTGTTTTAACACTGAGGTGCTGATTATGTTTCTGTTTATACACATGAATCCACTTGACCATATTAAACACTGTCTAACTCAGACAGCCTCCACTGGGTCTGTCCACACTCACGTGTCCCCTCGCTCCCACTCTAGTCATCTCAATTAAATGCTGAGCCCGACTTAAACCTGATTCCAGCCTGAAGGTGTGTGGATTGGACAAAATGTCCTCATGAAGATGGTATTAAACTAGATGGTGTTCCCCAACCATTAAGACATGTAAACACAGGAGCACACAGACACACGGTGAGCGTGCAGCAGAGGACCAGTCACTGTGAGCAATCGGAGCTGTGTGGAGTGACAGAGATGCCACAAACCTGCCACTATCCATCAACATCACAGCCTCACAGTCGTCCATTCACATTCACGTCAAGAGAGGAAGAGAAGGAGACGTCGTAATGATGAGTTCAAAAACCTGGCTCAAGCACAAGCAACAGCCACTTGTGGCTTTGGTCTCTGACCACACATCTGATTTATTATTGAATCACCTTTATGATCCTTCGCATCTCGCTCAGTACGTGTACGAGTGAACGGGAAGCTTCTTCATGAGGAAGGTCGTTTGATTTATATGGTGAGAAATATCGACATCAACGAACTAGATTCTCACCATTAGTTTCCCCTCATCTCCCTGTTCTAGTTTCTGCTCAGGACAAAAAGATTCAGCTTCAATACACTGATCACACACTTTCTGTTAACACACAAAGAGACACTGAGAGTTACATAAATGGGAAAATGTCTGTTGACCTGCACGATTCTGAGGATGAGGAGTGTTTGATCATCTCCTCCATGATCCAGGCGTCACAGTCATGATGTTGAGCAGACAAATTACAAAAACTCCTCCCCTGCACATCTCCCCCGAGGGAAGCCTCGCAGCCTAAAAACATGTGGGATATTTATAGAAATGTCAGTTGCTGTGGTTCCTAATAAAAATCCAGTCACTGCTTCGATATGTCATAAACACAGAGTCGATCTCGTATGTAGCATGTTTAGAGTCTCATGTTTCATGCTGAGCCCGACCCACGGAGGTCTGACCAGTGAGGGGTTTGTGAGTGCGACTTCTTCATCTTTCACAAAGCTCCTATCCTAACACACTATTCCATATCAGACACTTGTGGCACTTAACCGACTTTGACTCATCTTTAGGCTGAACTTTCATGCATGACCTGGTGGCATTTCAGAAAAGCAGTGAGTCATCTCGACTGAATGCAGAGTGAAATTTCCCCACCTCTAATTTCATTAGAGGATCACAGAGGGATGATAAAACTGCTCACCAGGGGGGAACTGGAGGATCGCTGCACTAAGAAACTCACACAGGCCAACAGCGCCTCTCTGTGGTCACCTGGCTTTAACAACAAACTCGCTGGAAATAAAGTGGCTGAAAATATATTTGACTGCAGACTCACTGGCTGGAGGGTAACTGAAGAACCTAAGTACAGGTTTTAAATATCAGTGAATTCATATTAATCCAATATTAAAAACCAGAACTTCTATTGTTCAAAATGTGGAGTAAGAAAATATCAAGACTTAAGTTGAAGAACATGAGCAACATTAACAAAGTATTTCCAAACTTGGTATTGTTCCTTTTACATTTGTGATGGGCTGAACTGAAACTCCAGTAACTACCTGTCAACACAAACAAGCTGATGTCACTACAAACAAAATTAAGAGGTTTAACTAGTTGGAAGATTCATTTAAAGGTTATTACGTCAGTAAATATTACAGTTCCTGAGGTTTTTATATAGTTTTTATATAAAGCAGAACAATGAGACCTGAGAACCAAAAACCAGAGAGAACAACAGCAGCAGAACTGAGCAGGTAAACAACAAACAACACAACACAACAAACACAAGACAACAAACAACACAACAAACACCAGACAACAAAAAACACAACAAGCACAAGACAACAAACAACACAACACAACAAACACAACACAACAAACAACACAACAAACACAAGACAACAAACAACACAACAAACACAAGACAACAAACAACACAACAAACACAAGACAACAAACAACACAAGACAAAAAAACAAAACAACAAACAACACAACACAACAAACACAAGACAACAAACAACACAAGACAACAAACAACGCAAGACAAAAAAACAAAATAACAAACAACACAACACAACAAACACAAGACAACAAACAACACAAGACAAAAAAACAAAACAACAAACAACACAACACAACAAACACAAGACAACAAACAACACAACAAACACAAGACAACAAACAACACAACACAACAAACACAAGACAACAAACAACACAACAAACACAAGACAACAAACAACACAACAAACACAAGACAACAAACAACACAACAAACACAAGACAACAAACAACACAACAAACACAAGACAACAAACAACACAACAAACACAAGACAACAAACAACACAAGACAACAAACAACGCAAGACAAAAAAACAAAATAACAAACAACACAACACAACAAACACAAGACAACAAACAACACAAGACAAAAAAACAAAACAACAAACAACACAACACAACAAACACAAGACAACAAACAACACAACAAACACAAGACAACAAAAAACACAACAAGCACAAGACAACAAACAACACAACAAACACCAGACAACAAACAACACAACAAGCACAAGACAACAAACAACACAACAAACACAAGACAACAAACAACACAACAAACACAAGACAACAAACAACACAAGACAACAAACAACGCAAGACAAAAAAACAAAATAACAAACAACACAACACAACAAACACAAGACAACAAACAACACAAGACAAAAAAACAAAACAACAAACAACACAACACAACAAACACAAGACAACAAACAACACAACAAACACAAGACAACAAACAACACAACAAACACAAGACAACAAACAACACAACAAACACCAGACAACAAACAACACAACAAGCACAAGACAACAAACAACACAACAAACACAAGACAACAAACAACACAACAAACACCAGACAACAAAAAACACAACAAGCACAAGACAACAAACAACACAACAAACACAAGACAACAAACAACACAACAAACACAAGACAACAAACAACACAACAAACAACACAACACAACACAAACTAAACTAAACACAACAAACTCGTTTTTGTCACTCACCTTGTCTGAAGACCTTTTGAAGTCTTTTTCTTTTCCTTCCTGGAGACTAGTTTGTTGTTTACCTGCTCTCACTACAACACCTGAGCGGCTCCACATGCTAACATGCTAACAGCTAACTTAGTAAATATTACATCAAATAAACCAGTCGCTCCAGGTGATGACGACAGTGAACACCTGTGTAGCCCCGCCCACTGTTTAAATACCTTTATCAAATAAAAGAGAAACAATCAGAAATGTTTGAGCTGAATTAGTTTGATGATACAGGTTTACTAGCTAAAGCTGTGGCCTATGTTTTAATTGTATTGATATATAATATAAGATTAGTTTCCAATCTATTTCCTGTCAACTAATTGTTAATGGTTCACAAATTATACATGTAGAAAAATAAATTATTACATCAGCTGATGTAAACTTGGAGCCTGTTTCATGAACAAACCTTAAATAAATAAACAGAATGCTGTTTTAATAAGAAGAAGAAGAAGAGAGAAGAAGAAGAAGAAAGAAGAAAGAAGAGAAGAAGAAGAAGAAGAAGAGAAAGAAGAAGAAAGAAGAAGAAGAAGAGAAGAAGAAGAAAGAAGAAAGAAGAAGAAGAAAGAAGAAAGAAGAGAAGAAGAAGAAGAAGAAGAGAAGAAGAAGAAAGAAGAAGAAAAAGAAGAGAAGAAGAAGAAGAAGAAGAAGAAGAAGATGAAGAAGAAGAAGAAAAAGAAGAAGAAGAAGAAGAAAAAGAAGAAGAAAAAGAAGAAGAAGAAGAAGAAGATGAAGAAAAAGAAGATGAAGAAAAAGAAGAAGAAGAAGAAGAAGATGAAGAAGAAGAAGAAAAAGAAGAAGAAAAAGAAGAAAGAAGAAGAAAAAGATGAAGAAGAAGAAGAAGAAAAAGAAGAAGAAGAAGAAAAAGATGAAGAAGAAGAAGAAGAAGAAGAAGAAGAAGAAGAAGAAGAAAAAGAAGAAAAAGATGAAGAAGAAGAAGAAGAAGAAAAAGAAGAAGAAGAAGCAGCGTCTTCTCCTTCATGTGTTTGTTCACAGCTGACCAGAGCTTTATCTTTATCTTTATCTTTATCTTTATCTTTATTCTTTATTTCATTTGATGTTTGAGGCACCAACAGGAAACATTCAACAACACATGCAAGCTGATTTTCACTTAATATGCACACACTGTTAAAAATATAGACTTTGAGGACATATCACACAGAAATATAACACATTCACAAAATAATTATCACAATCAGAATGAGGAACTACAACATCAAGCGTTTAAGGAATGATGGCACATTAAACTCCTCACACATATTATTATCATTTAAACATGCTTAATCTCATGAACTCTCATCTTCTGGCTTTTCTATTCCAGACATGAATTTCTTAAAGAGCTTGTGTCAAATGTGAAAATCACATTTTTCCAAACAGGGCCTTGTACCTCATGACAGAACAAGACAAACTGTCAAAGTGTCCCAGTCATCGGGGGTGTACAAGGACAGAAATGTGAGCTGACCAAACAGTGCAGAGGCCTAATGAGGGGACAAGAATGAACTACAACGAGCTCAGACAGGTACGTGTTGACTCACACTCTGCTCTTTGTCACTTTTGGACACAGAATAAATTATTTATTTTTGGGAAAAGTTCTCTGGTTGCATATTATTAATATGACGAGGAGTTAAATCCCACTCTATCATAATAATCATGTTGTATGTGTGTGTATGATCTTGTATCATGTTGTTGCACATGAATGATGTCAGTTTGTGTGGTCATTAAATCATTTAGTGTTTTTAATAGATGCATTTAGAACTAAAAATAAGATGAAATCTTTAAATCATTAAAGTATTTTAGCAGTAAAAGTAGCTCAGTCTTTGAGAGGTTCCTGGTCCAGAGAACTCCTGAGTCCCATACAGCAGAACACATTCACATTAAACATTTAAATGTTTGTTTCAGATCCAAGCGCCACTGTAAAACACTGCAGTGATCTGCTCCACAGTCACATCACACAATGTCCTCAAAAACCGCTCGGTTACAGAAACAAAGGGGATTTCATGGACATCCCAGAATAACCTGCTAGAAATAGTGTTGTATGAAGAAGATGAAAAGATCACAGCATCAAAACGCACATGACGTGATCCTTTCCATCGAATCTATCATCAGTCCTGAAACTTGACACCTTCTCTAAAGCTGGACAGACGACAGCGAGGAGCTCACACTGAGCATCACTAGTAATTAATTAATTAATTAATTACATCCCCGTACACACAGTTCAAGCAGCGTACTGACCAGTTTTTGATCATCTGTGTTCATCATTCCTTTCTTCATCTGAGTCACTGTGACCTGTTTACGACACAATGTTCAGACCTGTGAGCTCGTCGAGCTCCATATTTCACGGGAACCAGATCACAGATGTGCAGAAAATGGTCAACACGACGTTTGATGACACGCTACATGTAGAACACCAACACATCTAAACCTTATGTGTAAACTACAGACATATATATAGTATAGTATTCAAGGTCGAGCACTTCAGGTAAATCAGGTCAGTCTGCACAGCGTCTGTCCAGCTGTAGTTTAGGAATTCAGGTCACAGCAGCTTCGTGGAGTTTGTTACTTGGCTGCACTTCGTTCTCATTGTGTGGCTAATTGGTTTTTGTGTTTTTGGATGTTATGTGATCATTTGCTAATTAGAGACATGACAAATAATTTAAATGTCAGAACATTCATCTCTTCCTCTGCACTCGACAGACTGTTCTTCACATTCACACCGTAAACAAACATCTACACATGTTGAAGCGTCTTCCTCCTCCTCCTCCTCCTCCTCCTCCTCCTCGTGTTTCTGGGAGTTTAAGCAGGGATGATGTGTTGTCAAGGCCGCATGAAAGTGCGAGGGCGGTTACAGCATCACATCATATGTGACGGCACAACACTTCACTGTATGAGCGCAGTGAGGGTTCACTGAGTCGGATGCAAGCAGCAGCATTGGCAGAGACACAGATGACGTCACAGGGTTAGTGTTTGGCTTCTCGGGGGTAAAACTCCGCTAAGGTGCTCTGAGGGATCCGCTTCAGCATCTCTTTGGGGAAGATCCTCATGAGCTGCCATCCGATGTCCAGAGTCTCAAACACACTTCTGTTCTCGTAGGCGCCTGCACACAGAAACATGAAGGTACAAAACCTTTTAACTTTTCAAAGTTATAGATGAGATTTAATGTCCCGTAAGTTAACAGTTTAGTCTCTGTGCATCAATCCTCCACCTTAAATTACCTCTTATATTTATAATTCTAATATTTTTACTGCCCCACTGCACCTTGGGAGATGAAGTTTTTCTCAAACTTGGTCAAGAACTCCAGGTAGAGCAGGTCATCAGCTGTCAGAGCCTCCTCTCCCACCACTGCCTTCATGGCCTGGACGTCCTTCCCTATTGCGTAGCAGGCATACTGCGCACACACACACACACAGACACACACAAACACACACCCACACACACACACACACAAACACAACACACACCCACACAAACACACAGCCACACACACACACATACTTTCAGAGTGGGATGGAAAAAAACAGTGTGCGTGTGTGTGTTGGTGTGTGTGTGTGTGTGTGTGTGTGTGTGTCTGTGTCTGTGTGTGTGTGTGTGTTGGTGTGTGTGTGTGTGTGTGCGCGCACTCACGAGCTGGTTGGAAACATCAGAGTGGTCTCTGCGGGTCATTCCCTCCCCGATGGCAGATTTCATTAGACGAGAGAGAGACGGCAGCACATTGATGGGAGGATAGATCTGAGGGGGGGGGGGGTTATGATTTATTAAAGAGCTAATAAATAAAATAAATAATAACAAAATAATCATTATTATTATTATAATCATCATTAAAATGATTCTTTTACATCTGAACCACGTCCCATGTTCATATCTACAGGTCGAGCTTCAGCTGTGTTGACTCTGAACACGTCTGCGCTGCTGCTCGTTCTCACCTGTCTGTTGTGAAGTTGTCTGTCCACATAGATCTGTCCCTCGGTGATGTAACCAGTCAGGTCGGGAATAGGATGAGTGATGTCTGAGAACACAAGAAGCAACACAACTAAAAACATCACTGGTCGTTGAGCGATGAGAGTGTGTGTGCATGTGTGTGTGATCACGTGTGTGTACCGTCATTGGGCATGGTGAGGATGGGGATCTGTGTGATGGAGCCATTACGTCCTTCCACTCGTCCAGCTCTCTCGTAGATAGTTGCCAAATCTGTGTACATGTAGCCGGGGAAACCTCGGCGGCCCGGCACCTCCTCTCTGGCTGCAGACACCTTCGAATAACAGAGTCAAAGCACAATTCACGTCTTCCTGTTGTCATTTCAGAATAAGTGCGCTAAAGTCGTGGCCCACCTCTCGGAGAGCCTCTGCGTAGGAGCTCATGTCAGTGAGGATGACGAGGACGTGTTTCTCACACTGATAGGCCAGATACTCTGCTGCTGTCAGGGCTAAACGAGGTGTGATGATCCTCTCGATGCTGCAACAGAGAAGAGAGTTCAATCTGTGTATTCATCAGTAATTCAGTAAGTTTGGTTTTAATTCAGTAAGTTTGGTTTTATTTCCACCGGTTTTTAGATTAAATGGTTATGTTTTTATCACTTATTAAACTCAACGAGAAACAAGATGACAAAGGATATAACCGAAACTATTACAGAAGGAGACAAAAAGAACGACAGGACAGTCTGAGTAACTCTCAGTCGACGGGGTCTTGCTGCTCCTACATGAGAAGAGCAGATTAATACTGAGACGTCTTCTGTGAGTCGACCTGTTACATTAATCTCTGATAAAGTGAAGGAAACAGAAGAGTAGGTTTACTCCTTCACTTCCTTTTAAATTATTCCAAATCAAGAATCTTTAGGTGACACTCATACGTGGGGTCGTTGGCCAAGTTGAGGAACAAGCAGACGTTGTCCATGGAACCGTTCTCCTCAAAGTCCGACTTAAAGAACCTGGCCGTCTCCATGTTCACCTGGTGGGAGAGAGAAAAGGTTCATGTGTGAGATGCTTCGCTGTCTTGAACATGTAACTGACTTTGACTTTGAGTTCTCACCCCCATGGCTGCAAAAACGATGGCGAAGTTGTCCTCGCTGTAGTCCATCACATCCTTGGACTTCTTCACCAAACCGGCCTGTCGACAGATCTGAGCCGCAATCTGAAGCCGGGGGGGGGGCAGAGACATGTGGTTGAGCATTAATAGATTCATGTCGTGTACGAGAGTGTAGGTGTGATTGTGAGTGTACCTCATTGTGCGGCAGCCCTGCAGCAGAGAAGATGGGTATCTTCTGCCCCCTGGCGATGCTGTTCATGCCATCGATGGCAGATATGCCCGTCTGGATCATCTCCTCAGGGTAGATACGACACTGAGGGTTTATGGGCTGACCTGTCACGTACAAACACGCAGAGGTCACTTCTGCTCTATTTGTGCTATTGTGGCCGTGTCTTGTGTTTCTTTTGGTCATTTTGAGTCTTTGTGGTTGTTTTTTGTCCTTTAAATGAACTCTGGGATGTTGAAACATGAAAAATATGAAAAGTCAAACAACCACAGACACAACACATGAACAGTGTCAGATTTTTGTACTGTGTAGTTCTGACACAGTATTTCTACACTGTGGTGAACGTCTTATACCACTGGTTGAAAATGATTAACACACGCTGACAGCAGGTAGAACTGCTCAACATACCCATGATGTCCAAGAAGTCTTCAGCCAGGACTGCTGGTCCTCTGTCGATGGGTTTTCCAGATCCATTAAACACTCGACCTGCAGCCACATCATCACCAAACATCATATTTCTACAAATCTAAAGCTGAACGCATGCGAAGCTGCAGCTGTTTGTCGTACCCAGCATGTCCTCAGAGACGGGCGTCCTCAAGATGTCTCCAGTAAACTCGCAGCTGGTCTTCTTGGCATCGATACCTGCAGTTCCCTCGAACACCTGCAGAGAGCAGTGAAGCCGTGACCGGTGTCAGGAGAGATTCACACGTTCTCAACAACAGTCAGAAACTGTCCCTCTAACGCTTCTAATGTAGATAATGACAAAAATAAACTGAGCTCAACATTTCAGCCAAAGTCCTTGACTACAGCCTGTTTGGACAAATAGAGATAAGTTTGGATGTAGACTTTGCACAGAAGCAGAAATTACCTGCACCACAGCTTTGGAGCCGGTGACCTCCAGCACCTGCCCGCTCCTCTTGGTGCCATCAGGCAGGGTGAGATGGACGATTTCTGCATATCTCGGGAACTGGAGGGAGACCACAAGAGTCAGTCCCAGGAAAACCTGAGATATGTGTGTTACTACAAATTCAGATGATGTGTCAGAACTAAAACACACACTGTCCTGAGAAGTGAAGACTTCACGAGTGAGAAAAGAGCGAGTAACCTCCAAACTAAAAAAAGTGCAGGTCTTTACCTTCACCTGGTCCAAGATCACCAGCGGCCCGTTGACTCCGGACACTGTTTTATAGGCTGAGGATGCAGGAAACACAGCTCCAGTTTTTCATTATACTAATATGTTGTATTTTGTTCAGTTAATTGACAGGAACACAAACGTGGATGTTTTGTGGATTCATCACTAATAGACATTGATTTAATACTTAAATGTAAATAAAACCTGTGTCATATCAGCTGCAGCTTCATGTTACTGGCTGAGCTGCTAGTAGAACCAGCAGAGAGCGGCACGGTTCACATATTTTTATCCAAATGACGCCCACACACATTCAAGTAGAGAGTTTCAGCTCAGCACAAACCTGCAACTGTCAATTAATTTCATTATCAATGATTTAACTGAAACGTCACCACTGATTCTACTTTACAGAAATAAAACTGTACCAACTCTTTATTTCTTAATATTTGACCTCATTTGTTTCTTATTGTTAATGTTAATTCAGGATCTTATCATACAATTAATTAGCATTAAAGCGCTAAATGTTTAGATTTAGCAGAGACTGTCTCCTGCTAAGGTTCCTGTTCCCTTTTAATATTTCTTATCATTCATCTAATTAGAGCCTCTGTGCAGTAAAGACCAGGTTTCTGTGAGACTGAAGCTCATTGTGAAGATGCTGTATTCACTGAACCACAGCAGCTGTCGACTCGAGTCCCTGCAGATCACATCGATCAGAAGTGATCGATAGGACCAGGATCTGTGGAACTCAGGCCTGTCTCCCTCCTACCTCAGCTGGTGCACTGGTTCACATTGAGACCCGGACTCACTGAGGCGGGGCTGGGAGATGTAATCCCGTCTAGCGGCCATCACATGCTCCCGGGCGGCGGCGGCGCTCGGAGCTGCCGTCGGTCTGTTGCCGCTGACGGCCGAGGAGAGCTCGCTCATGGCTCCGTTCACCATCCCTCTGAGCGCCTTCATCGCCATGTTTCACCTGCAGAAGCTGCAGCAGCGTCCGAGTCGTGACAGCCTTGGCGCATGCGCCGTGAGCGCACAGCATGACGCTGAGGAGCTGGAGGATGATGATCATTGAAATGAATATCTATGAATCCAACAATAACACAGCTGTGAACAGCCTTGGTTTCCATTATACACGAAGAAACACGTTTGAAAAGAGGACATGGGCCTTTACCGGGGACTGGGGGCCAGCGGACTGGGGGCCCGCGGACTGGGGGCCAGCGGACTGGGGGCCCGCGGACTGGGGGCCAGCGGACTGGGGGCCCACCACGCAACCTCTTCTATTTCTAGTTGTGAAAATGATTCCCAAGAGAAGCTGAATATCTAAATGGAGACAAATTATGAGCAAGCTGGAAGCAAAACGACCAAAACAGTTCAAACCTGAGAAAACATGATCAAAAACAGATGAAACAGAAGAAACATGATCAAGAGTGAAAGCAAAAAATTAAGAACATACACAAAATGACCCAAGTGAGACAGAAAAAGTACAAAAATATTAGACAAAGGTCTGTTTGTAATTTTTAATCAGCACTTTCAAACTATAACAGGCTAAATAAATGAAGCTCCTAATTTTCAAACCTGCTGCACACACAGTATTTCTGCTTCTCTCAGGCAGCTGGTGAGAAAAATTAAAACATTTAATATAAAACAGTCCAATAAATACAAAAGAAAACTAACACACAGCAGCTTTTATTCTTCTTGGCAGAGAGGCGTCGAGTTACAGTCAGAATGAACAAGGCACATTTAGAACTGAGAAACTTCAGATTTTACGTCTTTTCTCTGGTTTCGTTCCTTTTTGTCTGCAGTTCAGTGGTTTAATAAACACTTTCCTACAGATCCACGCTGTTTAACTGACTCAGACAAACCTCAGCTGATCGTAAACAAGTTCAACACAAAGGAGAACGTTGTGTGATTCTGGCTGACGTTCCTCCAGGAATTCATGTTGCTGAGTTAAAGATGCAGCGTGAACACACAGGAGCACAAACCTGCAGCCAGGAGCATTTTAGCATTAAACTAAAATGTCATGTTTACATCTGATCCCCCCCCATCTATATAAAGAGATAAAGCAAAATTTAAGGTCGCTCTAACACCAAACTGCCGAAGTGCTACTTGTACCGATCGCCACTTTACACTGAAGTAGCACCGTAGATTCTGTCGCCCATCAGTCAAGGCCACATCCCACTTTTCAGTTGCCCTCAGACGGACACGTTCTTGTGCTGCAGATGTGCACGTTTCTGTTCCTACTCTGTTCCAGATGTGTAAACCGCACCTGAAGACAGCTCTGAACAGAAGCAGCAGCAACAGGAAGCCGCTCATTGGTTGGTTTATTTGTCTGAACAACATGTAAACGTGAGATCGCAGCTCGAACACTTCACGTGGACGTGCGCTGGGAGTTTTCCTCGACCCCTCACGACCTGGAAGGTCTCAGATTTGGCCTCTACACTGAAATCACTTCATGAAGGAATCTTACAATCACCAAACAAGTCTTTCAATTTACACACGGACATGCGAGTATTATTTCAGGACAGATTTAAAAAGTGGGAACCCATCTTAAAGAACGTTTTAAAAACGTTTAGTAATTTCAGACCAATCGGAACAGGAGAACCTCCAGTATGTTAAACATCACAGACAGATGAGTCTGTTCTGCTGCAGCTCTGAGTAACTGGGAGTTTATTTCCTGGTCAGACTAGTACTGGTCATATCCGTTCACTCTGTGTGTGTGTCTGTAGTGATGCCTCATTTTGGGACCGGCCCACTCCTCCTCAGGTCCATCGAAGCTGTTGACCTGGTTGGTCCAGTGGGGGGAGTAGGGAGGGAGGAGAGGAGGGGGAGGTCTTCTCCTTCTGTCCTCCAACAAGTGGGGGTCTGGACTCCACTCCGGCTCAGGTGGAGTGTATCTGGACCTGCTCTCTGCTGATAAGGGGGGTCTGCTCCACTGTCTGTTAGGATAAGGAGCGGCCCATCGATATGGGTGGAAATGGGCTCCCATGGGTGGTCGCAAAAAAGGAGGCGGAGGGAGTAACGGTGGATCGGGGAGAAGGCCGTCGTGTGAAGGGCGGTGAAGTGAGGGTGGAGGAAAAGATCTGCAGGAGGAAAGAAACAGACGTTTATTACTTTTAGCAGCTCTGTTCTCTGGATCTCTGACCTGGATCAGAGTCCGATCTGATCATTCTGATCTGAGGTGAAATGATACTAGATGACTGGACACATTCAAATATCGACCATATGATGGCGCTAGACGAACACTCACCAAGTTAAACTAGTTAATACTGTGGTGGTGTGAAGTTCTACCAGTGATGAAATCCAACAACAGTGAAGTATAAATACACAGAGTTACTTTAAAATACAACGTGTGTAGAGAAGAAACAAAAACACAGCAGTACACCACTGATGACCCCAACACCTGAGAAAACACTGAAGTTCTGTTGTCTGGTAAAGTTCGACCGTGATCTCAGCTGAATTAGTTCTTAAAATATTATCATAAATGACGGGAATGAACAGGACGCTGCCTCAGCTGTAAAAACACCTACGTACCTGTGGTACCTGGAGTCACTGAAGCGCGGCCGTCTGTCGTCTCTGCTCTCCAGTGACGTGTAACTTGGCCGATGTGCAGCACAGCCCCTCTGTGGCTCCTTCTCAGGCTCCTCTATCCCCTCATTGCTGTTTAGAAAAGACACAACCAGCAAAATTAAGCTGTGTGTTGTTAGCAGCTCCTGTTTGCAGTGTATGTAGTCTATTGCATCTTAGTCAGAATCTAAAAATAAACATATCATGTTGTGACTCAGAGAAGCCGGGCAACTTCTCATACAGATCTGTTAATTGCATAATGTACATAAGTGAGACACAATGTAGACATGCAGCTGAGTGAAGTGCAGCCAATAAAGACACCGCTGTGATCAGATTTCAGTAAATAGGACAACACATCTCTCCATCACCTTCTCTTTGGTCCACCCTGTAGGTCTTCAAGATAGTTCTGTCTCTCTATAGCGTGGCCGCGTGAGGAGTTGAACACTGAAGATTTAAGAATGAAGATTTAAGTTGATCTACCCTCACTAAACATCTTTAAAACTCAGTGTATTACTACTCACACTCTACGGCCTCTTTGGGTTCCATCCCATCAACATCTATCAGATACCTGCAGGAAGGAAGCAGCTGTTAAACACTGTTCACAGGAACTGGTTAGACAACAGCAGCTCACTTCATACTGTACATACCTGCAGATCAGATAACCGGTGCGATTCAGACCGTGCGTGCAGTGGACTCCGATCAATTTGTCTGTAAATAACACAACGGTTACTTCCTGGTTTTCTTAGTCTAACAAAAGGTTTGGCAGATATTAGAAGAAACCAGTTTAATTTTTAAAAGTAACAGGGACATGTTCTGCATTCCCAGGGGAAATTATGACCTTATTAACACTTCCTGTTGTAGCAGCAGCAGCTGTCCCAGAGCGTTTCTCACCATTATCTGCATTGTCATGTAGAAACCTACGAACGGCACGCTTGAAGCTGAGGATGGTTCCGTCACTGGGAACCTCGTGACCGGCCGTGAAGATCTTTAAAAACAGCAGCGACTCTGGTAAGTCCTGAACACAAATACAATTATTACATTAACGACCCTGTGTCCAAATCAGACACATACATTTATCATTTTTAAAAATCATTGTTAACTGTTTTCACTTGACTTCGTGCTTTCATTTCATTTTGCCTGAATAAAGTTTAATATCATTATTCTTACCTGTAGTTTGTAGTAGCGTTCGGTGAAGGTCAGGTCAATGATCAAACCAAGTTCTTGATTTTCTTTCTTCAGGGTGTCCAGCAGCTCCCAGGGACCAAAGACGTCCGATCGTGGAACCTGCTGGTTCAAAGACTAAAGAAAACAGTTTTTAATGAGCGGCCATGCTCTCACTACAAGAAGCTGCTGTCACATCAGTGAACAGAGTAAAGTGAGAGGTTTGAGCCAGCTGTGATTCCTGACCTGTTTCAGGGGAACTTTGAAGGCAATGAATCTTGTTCCATGAAGTCTTTTCCCAACAGCTTTGTAATCCAACCATCTGTCAGTGAGAAAACAGTTGTTATTGTCATGTTAATCATGTTCGTTGGAAAACACACGAAAGCTTTTACAAATAAAACTTGACGTGAATGGTTTAAATAGACAAAATGAATAAATGTACTTTAAGCACATATCAAATAACGCTGATTCTGTCATTTTTGTGTTTTATGTAACACAGTGGACCAAAGGGAACAACTGTCACTGTCTGTTCACACCTTTGAATCTGTTTACACTCCCTGGACACATGTACAATACAGCAGCTCAGCCATAACTTATCAGACTTTAAATTGAAACTGTCTGAAAGGTGATTTTTCTACTGTGTGTTTACTACTGAAGTCATACTGGAGTCCATTAGTAAGAGGTGGTTTTAATGTTTTGGCCACACCATTTAAAATGAATGAGGTGGTGGGACACCTAATGAAGAGGTCAGTGAGTTTAAAGTAGTTAGTTCTCAGGATTTTCCTGATAAGGAACAAACTAACTAATGCAAACAAAAATCAGTTTCTGTTTTTATCCAAGTAAAAAGTTAAAGAGAGAGAGAGAGAATAACAGTTGACAGTTAGTTCAAAGTGTATTTATGTCCCTTGACACCAGTTTAGAGTCTCTCAGCAGACTGAATTAACAAAACTCAAACATCTGATGAATGACTTTAGTTTCCAGGTTCAACGTTCACTCGACATATGTGAGACTGAAGACTAAACGTTAGTTAACAGCTGGTTACTGTTAACGTTACGTACCTGTCCGGTATTCCGTTTTTCTTACTGTATCGAGACATTTTCAAGTTACTCTTCGATCTAAATCCTGTTAAAACGAAGCTAAAACACTGAACCCTGTTGCCACGTGTAGCTGCGGACCACAGTTCGTCTGTTTACAGCTGATTCCTTATAAAAACGGCAGCTACGACTTCATCACACCAGCTAAAAGAAGCGAATGACTGACTAACACTTTAAAATCACACTTTCCTACAGTTCCCATGTTGTTTCCTCACAGACTTTCAAAGCTCTGTATTGAAAACGGACCGAAAGCAGCTGTGGGCTGTGTACCGGCTGCAGGCGCACGTTGATGACGTAGAGAAAAGGTAATCTCGTTACTTCCGGGTACTCCGATTATTTACTAACTATTTATTTATTTACTTAAATAAAAGTTTTTACTACGGTGTAAAAATACTCGAGTAAAAGTACTGCATTTAAAATATTACTCAGTGTAGTATTCTTGTTTTCTAATGGTTTCTGCACTTTTTGTTTTGATGATTATATGTTTAAAATCTAATAATAATAATAATAATTCTTTTTTCACACTGCTAATTAACGTGATTTAATTTTACACAGGAACCAATAAAGTCTGATGATTAAACTGTATTTAGTTTTAATAATCAGATCACAAAACTAACTACTGAAGTAAAAGCAGGAAAATAAATCTATTAACTTGATAAATAAATGAATGAATCACTTATTAATTAAAACATAGAAAATAAATAAAGTATGTGTAAGTAATCAAGTTGTAACAGTTGACAAATACATTGATAAACACATTAACATGTTCTTAAATCTGCTTATTGTTTGGTTAAATGTTGAATTATTTCTAATATTTATTAAATACAATCATCATTTAAGGTGTTACTCATTTAACCACTGATTTATTTATCTTGACAGCAGTTAGAGTTATTTATGTGTCGTGCTTGTTAAAGGATGCCGTGTTTTCCCCAGTGGTGTTACAGTACTTTAAGATTTCTGTTTGTGTGATTATTGCTGCAGACACATTCATCATCCTGTTTGTCAGCACATATTTAAACTGACAGATCTTTTCAGTCACTTGATTTAACCTGATCAGCTCTAATCAGGTGTTTGAGCACATCACACACTGACAGGTTTGACTGACAGATTTGTGAATGCATAGTTTCTGTGTTTGAGCAAGCGAGTTAAATCTTAGACAAATGACTCACAAACCAGGAGCGGAAATTATTGGAGTCTGTTTTCTGTGTGCTGGAGCCTGTGTGACAGGAACTTACCAGGTATCTACAGTTCATTAGCCGAATGAGCCGGAAGAAAAAACTCAGCTCAAATCCTGCTGCCAGACTCTTGTCAAATTTAACTGAATGACATCTCCATGAAAACTAGCAAATGTCCTCTGTGGGCTCCAACACGAGTCCAGTTTTTAACATGTTACTGTGTTTTTGTGAACAGTATTCACATGAAAATGAAGCCAAATCAGCTTTTAGAGATTCCTGTTTGCAATGTACTCAAGGATGTACAGACAAACATTAACGGATAACTGTGACACTGAAGATAACGTAAAAATACAAAAAGTCTAAGGCAAGTTCTGCAATAATAAGAAAAAGTATTTGTCCTATTTGATGCAGATGTATGGACAGTTAGTGCCTTGATGAAAATAACTTCAAAACAAGATTCATTTAGTTGTTGTAGCTTGTTTGTGAACTTAAGGTTTTGACACATTTACCGTCCAGCGTTTTCCAGTAAGTGTTGACTCGACACCTGAGGAAGGGGTGTAGAGAGATTGAGTCACATGAAGTATACCAGTTATGTAACACGGTGTGACACAGGGAGGAAAATCCATATGTGGTCACACAGGTGTGGTTCCATGTTTACTGCTGAGCAGAGATGGGTGTGTCTGATGTAACGGACACAAAAATCAGCTCGTCCACAGAACAAACAGCAGCAGGAGACACAACCAGCCATAGAAGAACCATGCTACAGCTGAGGGGACTGATGGATAAGAGGGAGAAGGGCAACAGGGCCGTGGTGGTCTCTGTGGCAGAGTTTGACCCTGGGGTGAAGCTAGGGAGGAGGTCTGGAGCCAAGAGGGACGCCAAGAGACTCCACCACACCTTGAGCAAACTGGGCTTCAAGGTGGACATCCACACCGACCTGAGCGGTGAGGAAATCGATGATCTGTTCAAGAAAGGTAACACACACACACACACACACACACACACAGTTATTTAGCTTTAATATTATATTTTAGATATTTAATGGTTTCATTTTTATTCTATGTCCTCCTCAACAAAGTTTTATTAAATGTTGTAAAGTTGTTGACGTGTTAAACCACCTGATGTCTTTATGACATTTATTTATATCTAATTGATTTTATAACATTATTATTACTACAAACTGTTAAAGGAAGCAGAAAGAATATCTCTGCAGTTTAAGAACAGATGTCAACATAGTGGAACACTGAGTAGGTGTTGAGACCAAAACCAGAGCTAAAAGAGAGGGAATAGTGACTCATTGATCATCACGTGGACACATAGACCACTTCAAATGAATCATCATGTTGCTGTGTTTGAGTCAAAGTTCACAAATTATGAGCTGATACTAATAAGTCTGATCATTAAGTGGTTTCCACTAAACCCAAAGTGGTTAAATTGAGTAAATCTGCTTCTTGGAAGAAGCAGAATTGTAAATAAGACTCCAGAAAAGAAAGACGCTGAGTTCAGGATGAGTTTGATTGATAAATGAAAAACACGTTTGTGAATATTGGTCATGTAAACCAGTTAAAAACAGGACTGTAGGCAGAAAGGCATTATTGTGTAGTGTTAATAAATAAAATAAACAGCCACAGTTTATGTCTTAACACAGTTTGAACTGAATGTTCTCACCTGTGCAGGTGAATACGTGCATACCAGGTGACTGCACCGCTCATTCCTGTCCGTGTTCCCGTCGTCTTTCTGCACAGTGACTAATAAACACTGAATGAAGTGTGGAATTAACCGTGTGTTTGTGTTGTTGTGTGTCTCTGCTGCAGAGAGCAGGCGGCCTGTGAACGACTGTTTTCTGGCCGTCCTGTCGTCTCACGGGGACGAGGACTGCGTGTTCGGAGCTGACGGGAATCCCGTCCGGCTGTCTCGTATCTTCAGATACTTTGACAACAAATCTATGGAGGGAAAAGCCAAACTGTTCCTCATCCAGGTGAGAAGCAGCAGGAGCAGACTTCACTGTCTCCTCACTTGAAGGATTTGTCTTCAGCACCTGTGTCACTGAGGACTCTGTCTGTCTCGTTGTCTCTGCAGGCCTGTCGGGGAGACGCTCTGGACGATGGCGTGGAGGTGGATTCAGGAGGTGACACCAGCGAGTGGAGCTTCTCACAGCATCTGTCTGTTCCCATAGACACGGCTGTGATGTACGCCACAGCACCAGGTAAACACGGGACCGTCCTCCAGCCTCACGTCTGCTGCTCCACTTCTCCATCAGCCTCTGCACAGTGTTTTCCATGAGGAGCAGGTGTTTATCACCTGTTACCGTGTCACAGTGTGCAGGGAGTTTGTGGAGCACGGACGATGCCCTGAGTCGACTGTTCTCTGTCACCTGAGATCAGAAAAGATCTCAGACGTGACCTTTAGACTTGTTCAGCTGTGACCTCTCTCCGTCCTCTCCTCAGGTTACGCAGCCTTCATGCACATTACTGGATCCGTCTTCCTGCAGACGTTCTGCACTTTATTAGAGGAGGACGGAAACCGGAACCTGGAGCTGACTCGCCTGATGACTCGTCTCTCTCACCGTGTGGCCTACACCTTCCAGGCCAAAGGCCGGGAGCTGGGCGGGAAGAAGGAAATGCCGTGCCTCCTGACACGACTGACCAGGGAAGTGTTCCCGTTCGCTGAGCCGGAGAAAGACAGCAGGGCTGCCGGGATCTCGGCCACGTCGCTGATCAGCCCAGAAAACGTTAAGACGCGGACGCCTTCCATCAGTTAGACTGCAGCAGCAGACCGCACGAGACCGTCTGAGTGGATCAGGAACAATCATCAGCAGGAATGTAGCTGGATGAGAGGAGATGAGATGGAACAGCTGATGTTTGTGGACGTTCACAGAACCTCTTGTGTTTCCTCAGGCTGGAATCCTGAAGACAACGTCACGTCATGGAAACGTCTGCTGAAATTATTTATACTTACTGTACATCTGTCAGGTTTAGAAAAGAATGTATTTAATGTGTTAATTATAATAAAGAGTGGTTTAATAAAGTTCCTGCACAAGACTCGAACTGAGGAGCTGCGGTATTAAAGGGTTCAAGGACAGAGCTCGTATATCTGCATGGGCCGTCCAGTAATAGAGTCTGAACAGACCTCAGATCACCTGTTCTGTCCTCTCACTCATGTGTGAGGAGTATTTACTTCAATCAAAGACATTTTCACTTTAGCTTAATGTAAATATATTAGTTTTGTTAATTTAATTCAACTGTAAGTATGTAGGACACCTCTACATGATTATATCAGGAGGAAGGAGAGCAGGTCTGTATATGTAGTCTGGGGGAAACCAGGTACAATCAATCAGGTGAGTGAAGTTAATCAGGCTGGAAGAAGGAAACAGGAAGTCGTCAAAATAAGGGCATGGGGGGAAATACAATCAGCAAGGAGGCTGGAATCATGACAAATATACCAAACACCAGATCCACGACAAAGACCTTAAATTACAGTCTGGAAATGATGAACTCATTGAACTACAAAACTGAAAGTGATACACGAAAAACACAGGATGTCAATGACATTTTCACTTTAGCTTAATGTAAATATATTAGTTTTGTTAATTTAATTCAACTGTAAGTATGTAGGACACCTCTACATGATTATATCATTAAATTATGACAATGAAGACTCTGGGTATCGTTTGGTTCAGGTGTTGTTTTTCCATTGTGTGATATTTTACACAGGTTCAGAGTCAAAAAACAAAGAAGATCAACAAATTGTTTTATTATAGATTCTGACTTTTTAGAGTACTGGATGTAAAGTCACTTAAATCAGCATTAAAATGAAGTTCTTTTAAGACGAGTCCGAACCAGACCTCAGTCCAACAGAAGACATGAAGACGTCTGTCCAAGCTGGATCAGTTCTGGGAGGAGGAGCGGTCCAGTTCCTCCTGGATGTTGTTCACATCTGATCCACAGCTACAGGAAGAACCACTTATTAAAACCCAGTTTCACTTATTTTTTCCACCATCACCGCGTGTTTTGTGACTGTGATGAAAATCAGATAAAGTTAAAACCAGGAAAATTACAAAGAGTAAAACTTTAAATTTATCAACAGCATCAAATTCAATTTAGCTATTTTTTTACTGACAAACAATAAATCCAACAATCTCGGAGGTCGGGGGTTATCCAGGTCATACACAGTGGAACAGCACTACAGAGGTCCGGCAGGCAAAATCCACAACTGAAAGACAATCCAGGTCAGAACACTACCGAGGTCCAAACAGTCCGAGCAGGGAGGGAAACAACGAGGGAGAGGACAGATCAGAGAAGAGGAAAAACAGAACCACACAGAACCACAGGGGTAGACAGGAAGCAGGGTCGGGTCAGGCTGGTCCAGTAGAGACAGGGTAGAAGGGGAGCAGGTCCGAGAAGGGGAATCAGGCAGATACAGGTACAGGTCTGGTACAGGTCTGGTACTGTGAGCAGGGGGAATGATGGGGAGCAAGCAGAACTCACAGTACAAGGGGATCAGGAGGGAGACAGGGTCCAGGGCAGGCAGAGTCCGAAATAACAGAATGGTAGTCTAAGAGAACCGCTAGTCAGAGATCGAGGTCAGTCTCAGGTGAGTGAAGGTAATCAGGCTGGAAGAAGGAAACACGACAAAGACCTTAAATTACAAGTTCAGTCTGGAAATGATGAACTCATTGAACTACAAAACTGAAAGTGATACACGGAAAAGTGGTGCAGGGTTTACTGACGATGACTAACAAATAACTTCAAACATGTCCGGTGACTGTTACGTCACGACCTGCTTCTGTCTGAGTAAAAGTCACAGGATCTTCTGAGTGTCTGGTACAATTAGAACAGTTATCTCAGCATCACAGCAGGAAACAGATTTAATCAACATCAGGTAACAAGCACTTTGGAAACATGTCATTATGTCACAATCCAGTTCTATTTAGATCTATTTCTTATTTATTTAGATCTACTGTTAAATCAACTTAAAATTGTTGCTTTCAATTCAATTTTTTCTCTGCTGACAAGAAAAAAAAGTCCAGGTTTCATTCTTTTGAGTGAACATTTATATTTATATATATATATGTATTTATAACTGTGAGGTATTTCTACTTTTCATGTTTCCATTTCCTGCTACTTTATATTTTTATTTCTATATATACACTAGTACATTTATATTTACTTTTAAAATCAGATGTACATCACAGCACATAAAGTACCGTACTTCATATTATGATGATCAGATTCTAAACATATGAAACACATAGAAGTTAAAAAAAGTAAAAATGATCCATTCTGCATAAAAAGCACCTTAACTTTTATTTAAATATACTTCACTGTAAGTAAAATGTTCAGTGCAGGACTTTTACTTGTGATAGAGTATTTCTGTAATGTGCTGACTAATTGAGTACTTTTCCCTCCACTGTACTCGACCGTCTTCTTCCTGCTGCAGTTACAGGTAGTTTTTTTATTTGTGATCTTCAGGCTGAATTCCTGCTACTTAAATCTGACTCTGAATCTAAAGACATGAAGAACTTCCTCAGAGATCTGGACCAAATATTTCAGACACGAGTTTCCTTCAGTAAGTATGAATTATTTCATGACGTGACGTTTTCAGGATTCCAGCCTGAGGAAACACAAGAGGTTCTGTGAACGTCCACAAACATCAGCTGTTCCATCTCATCTCCTCTCATCCAGCTACATTCCTGCTGATGATTGTTCCTGATCCACTCAGACGGTCTCGTGCGGTCTGCTGCTGCAGTCTAACTGATGGAAGGCGTCCGCGTCTTAACGTTTTCTGGGCTGATCAGCGACGTGGCCGAGATCCCGGCAGCCCTGCTGTCTTTCTCCGGCTCAGCGAACGGGAACACTTCCCTGGTCAGTCGTGTCAGGAGGCACGGCATTTCCTTCTTCCCGCCCAGCTCCCGGCCTTTGGCCTGGAAGGTGTAGGCCACACGGTGAGAGAGACGAGTCATCAGGCGAGTCAGCTCCAGGTTCCGGTTTCCGTCCTCCTCTAATAAAGTGCAGAACGTCTGCAGGAAGACGGATCCAGTAATGTGCATGAAGGCTGCGTAACCTGAGGAGAGGACGGAGAGAGTTAGAGAGAGGGTTCAAACGGAGACAGGTCACAGCTGAACAAGTCTAAAGGTCACGTCTGAGATCTTTTCTGATCTCAGGTGACAGAGAACAGTCGACTCAGGGCATCGTCCGTGCTCCACAAACTCCCTGCACACTGTGACACGGTAACAGGTGATAAACACCTGCTCCTCATGGAAAACACTGTGCAGAGGCTGATGGAGAAGTGGAGCAGCAGACGTGAGGCTGGAGGACGGTCCCGTGTTTACCTGGTGCTGTGGCGTACATCACAGCCGTGTCTATGGGAACAGACAGATGCTGTGAGAAGCTCCACTCGCTGGTGTCACCTCCTGAATCCACCTCCACGCCATCGTCCAGAGCGTCTCCCCGACAGGCCTGCAGAGACAACGAGACAGACAGAGTCCTCAGTGACACAGGTGCTGAAGACAAATCCTTCAAGTGAGGAGACAGTGAAGTCTGCTCCTGCTGCTTCTCACCTGGATGAGGAACAGTTTGGCTTTTCCCTCCATAGATTTGTTGTCAAAGTATCTGAAGATACGAGACAGCCGGACGGGATTCCCGTCAGCTCCGAACACGCAGTCCTCGTCCCCGTGAGACGACAGGACGGCCAGAAAACAGTCGTTCACAGGCCGCCTGCTCTCTGCAGCAGAGACACACAACAACACAAACACACGGTTAATTCCACACTTCATTCAGTGTTTATTAGTCACTGTGCAGAAAGACGACGGGAACACGGACAGGAATGAGCGGTGCAGTCACCTGGTATGCACGTATTCACCTGCACAGGTGAGAACATTCAGTTCAAACTTAATATTTACTCATCAGGGAGTTGACACAAAGTGACAGATGCTCAGTGACGCAACTCCTCTTGTTGTTCGTGACACATTCTGAGAATCACACATTTTATATTAACACTATTAATTAATAAAAAAATACTTCCTTTATCTCCAGTTCTGGTTTATTCACTTGTTTATTTCTAACTGTGAGAACGTCATTACATGACCCATCATCAGTCTTTATCTATTAGTGATAAGCAGCTATAAACCTGCAGCTGAACTTTGGTTTCATACGGAGCCGTCTTTATTCAGAATGAAACAGAAAAACAAGACTGAGTCCGATCATTTCCTGTCCGTTCTCTACGAGCACCTGTTGTGAAACTGGATGTTCTAATAGCACCTGAAAAAGTCTGTGTGAGGATCTACAGGACGTTATAACTGGTTCTAGAGTGCACAGAGGAGGTTCTCAGGGCGGTTTAGGAGGTTTTATCAGTTAGTTGAAGAGGCCTGGAGTAAGTTCTCGTAGTCTCTGAGACGGTTCTAGGAAAGTTTTCATTGAGAAGGTTCAAGGGACCTTTGGGATTATACGGTTCTTCAAGTGTTCACCTTTCTAGTACTTCAGAGGTTCTGGAAGTCCCTAAAGAAGTTTTGTCATTCCTTTGGGAGTGTCTGTTGATTTTGTCTGGTTTAGTTCTCCTAGTTCTCCTAGTTGTCCGTCCCTGAGAAGGTTCAGCAGGAGTGGTGACTGAGGTTCTGTCTGGTTCTTGGTCTGCAGCTGGTCTTAATTGTTCGTAAGGTTATGAGGATCCTGTAGGTTTCAGGGGTCGTCAGGAGCCTACAGAAGGTTCTAAACATCCCAGAGGTTCTACGGGGTTTTGAAGGATTTACAGCATTTCAGTGTGTTGTTTGTTACCTTTCAGAAACACGTCGTAGATTTCGTCACGGCTCAGGTCACTGTGGATGTCCACCTTGAAGCCCAGTTTGCTGAGGGTGCGGTGGAGTCTCTTGGCGTCGGACTTGGCTCCAGGCCTCGGCCCGAGCATCACCCCGGGGTGAAACTTCGACACAGACACCAGCACGGCCCTGTTCCGCTCCTCGCTGTGAGCCATCTGACCCGGCTGCAGCACAGATCCGGTCTGACTGTGGAAACTCTCTGCGTCTAAGGACTGCTGCATGTGCTCGTTATCTGTGTCTGCTGCACCAGAGTCCAGGTCAAATCCAGGTCTGCACAGCTGTAAAGATGTGGCCACACCTTCAGTCAGGTGTCTGGAGTTTCCTCCCCAGCCTGTTAAAGGATCACATGCAAACAGTAAGTCACACATGTTGCTTCACTTTGACTTTTACCTGCATGTTGTGAGAGGCGTCTCTCCCTCAGGTATTTGCTTTTCGCATGAGTCAGGCTTCACAAACTGACCATTAATGATCTAAAGCTCTGGAGGAAGTTTTAATCTTAATTAAATCTCCAGTTTACTTTTCATTCTTTGTTTGTTCCCATTACCACATGTACCTCTAACCACTAGACAGTAAATACGTTTTCTTAGGGAAACGAGGGAACGAGACATTTAGTACGTTTCAAACTGCAGTTGAAAAAGTTTTATTTTAATTCTGTTCCAGCATGGATTAATTTATTGCTCTTTTAACAGAGGCAGTGCATTTTAATAAGATGGAAATGTTTTTACAAAAAAGAAAATTGAGATTCAAATTACAGAAGTTATTGTAATTTATAGGCTCACAGCACAAAGTTTAATTAAACTAATGTGACATGCACACGAGGAATATTGATGTTCAGAGCACAGAATCAAGCATACAAAGCAGAACCAGGCCCATTAAGGCATAAAAGAGTAGATTTATATCTCTTGTGCAGTAAAATGCACATGATTTTGACGTCTGTGAACCTTTTGTCTTATTTTATTACTGTGACCTAACTTGAACAATTTAGAGAAACTCAACTGAGGATCAACTGTTATTAACAAACATTATCACGAGCAAATGAAAACTCCCAGCACCACATGAGAACTCAGTGAATATTTATTAACACAGAAGAGGAACCAGAAAAACAGTCATTACTACCAAGTGGAAAAAGCATTCTGAACAAACCCCAAAGAAACACCTCGCTGTCAATAAGTTCAGGAAACGTAACTAGAAAATGTGACACTTTGTAAAAATGACACCACGGGATGAATTTGCAGTCAAATATTGACCAGTTATTTGTCTTTTCATACTAATATAAAATGTGATACATGTATAAAAAAGTTTAAAAAAGGAAGCGTATTTACAGCAGGAATAAAGATACTAATCATAAAGAACTGTGTTTTCACTGTGTTTTTATTTTAATCAGCTCCTCGCAGCTGATTGGTTCTCCTCAATGAGAATGGCTGTGATTGGGTTAAGGCACCGTGAGAGCTCGTCGCCGATTGGTGAGCGGAGGTAGGAGGCGGAACGAGGAAAGGCTGGGCGAGCAGAGGGGGAAGAGGGGGTGAGCTCCTGGAGGAAGCTGTGAGGGGTGAGGAGGTGGGCGTGTCGGAGGAGGAGGACGGCGTGGAGGGTCCCGAAGCGAGGGTGCTCCGGCTCAGGGGGTGGGGGGTCCTGTGGGGTTTGGTGGTGAGGGACAGCGGCTGCAGCTGCTCGGCGTAGGGCGACATGTGTCCGCCGGAGGAGTGCGTGAGTTCGGTGTGCGTCGGGGCCGGAGCGGCGGGAGAGGCCAGCGCCGTGGTGGGTGTCGCCGGGGAGTCCAGTGAGGAGGCGGGGCTGGCCTGGGACAGGTGCGTGTGCGTCAGGTGGGAGATGGTGTGAGGCTGCGTCAGAGGGGGGCGGGCGTGTGTGTGTGCAGTGTGTGGCTGAGGCGTCTCCTCGGGTCCAGGAGGGACGCGAGGTCTCTTCAGCTGTGGGGAGAAATCCTCCGCTGCTTCTGCAGGAACAGAGACACACGCGTCAGTTCACCTGTTCACAGGTGCAGCACCGGTAATCAGAACACCTTCACAAACCTGTCTCACCTTCAGGCTGAGTCTCACTCTTCACTCGCTTCCTCTTCTTCTTTTTACCCTGAAGACAAACAGACACGTTCAGCTTCAGTCAGCAGCTCTGTTCTCACACACACACACACACACACACACGAACACACACACACACGAACACACACACACGAACACACACACACACACACACACACACACACACGAACACACACACACGAACACACACACACGAACACACACACACGAACACACACACACGAACACACACACACACACGAACACACACACACACACGAACACACACACACACACACGAACACACACACACGAACACACACACACACACGAACACACACACACGAACACACACACACGAACACACACACACACACGAACACACACACACACGAACACACACACACGAACACACACACACGAACACACACACACACACACACACACACACACACACACACACACACACACACGAACACACACGAACACACACACGAACACACACACAAACACACACACGAACACACACACACACACACACACGAACACACACGAACACACACACACACACGAACACACACACGAACACACACAAACAGACACGAACACACACACGAACACACACACGAACACACACACGAACACACACGAACAGACACACGAACACACACACGAACACACACACGAACACACACGAACACACGAACACACACAAACACACGAACACACACAAACACACAAACACACACAAACACACGAACACACACAAACACACACAAACACACGAACACACACAAACACACGCACACACACGCACACACACGAACACACACACACAGCCTGATCGAACACTCACATAGTTGTCTCTGGCCGACCAGGTGGGGTACAGCTTCGCGTGGAGCAGCTTCTCTTTCCGAGCCAGTTCGTAATATCTGGCCTGTTCCTCCTTCGACAACGAGTGCCACTGTGGACAGACGGCAACATGACATCAGCCAACACACACACACACACACACAATAACTATGTGAGATGGTAAAATAAAGACATTTACTGCAGTGTGGTGAATTAGTAGTAGCTGTTGAAGTTCTATTTTTGTTCCTGTATTGTTTCAACATTATTCTCAAATTCTCGTCGTTATTTGTTTACGTGTGTGAAGGTCAAACATGTTTTAAACTTGGAAAATATGAACCTGAAAAGTTAGAACAACTGGCTTTAAAGAACCGATTTTACATCAAACTACAATAAATACAACATTTAAAGCAAAGATTCAGATTTTATGGACCCTTGATCATGATGATCAAACGTACCCTCTGTCCCAGTATTTGGTTGATGGTGGCGCTCTCCTTCACTTTGCACTGAGCCACCACCTTGGGCCTCTCCTCTCTCATGTACAACATGAACGCATTGAGTGGCTTCTTAATGTGAGGCCTCTTCTCGTCTTCTTTCTCCTGCTGAGCGTCGGGCGCCGACTTTCTGCAGAAACACAGCAAAACACAGAGAGAGCAGGTTAGCGCTGCAGACGAGAGCAGAGAGTAGACTCCATCACCACCTCACATCCATGCACTCGTCTCAGTAGATGAACAACAGACACTGGCAATGACTGGTTAGTTGATGGTTTATCGTTAACCTAGTAAACAGAGGAGCTGTGTTACCCAGGCTGGCTGCCGCCTCCAGGCTCCTGCTTCACCGCGGTGGGGACGATAGCCGGGTGAGGAATGGACGACTGAGGGGTTGGCACCAGACGTGGAGAGAAGCTGCTCGACACAAGACTGTGGACAAAATACACATACGCACAGATTAGGGTTGGTTATCTACGATGTAAATATGTAAACAGGAAGACACACGGTCTGGAAACCTCTTCCTGTGGGATCATTAATGTCTGTGTGAGGTTTTCTCATTTGAATTTGGACCAAAGTGGCCGACAGACAGAGCTACAACAACACCACAGTTTGCAGTTTTCTTACCTTGACATGGAGGCGTTCATCGCCAGAGCAGCAGGTGAGAACCCTCCTGCGATGGGATACATCGGCTGCCCCGGCCTGCACATACACAGACCGTCAGACTGTACAACTCTTCACATGAAGGTCGAAGCTGTTTGTATTTACAGAACGTGTGTTTTACTCACAGCCATCCGAGGGCGTGTGGGATCTGAGCCATTCCTCCAGGTGACACGGGGTAGCAGGCAGCATGAGGGGTCCTGGACAAACCTGTAAAAGCAGTAACACCACAGTGTAGAAGCACTCCGAGTCCTACATTCAAACTGCTACCTATACACAAATGCAAAGTAAAAGTACTCTGTTAATTAAAATTACTGCATTTTGTTCTATTAAACCGATTATGAAGAAACACAGTGAAGTAAGGTTAAAGTCAAAGTGACAGAAATACTTCAGTACAGAACCAAAGTAATGTATTCATTCTCAGAATACTGTAATTCTCACTTTCGAGGTGTAACCACAGGATTTGATTGGAGGACAGGTGAGAACGGTTACCTGTGTCAGGGGAGAATCCAGGTGAGGCCCTCTGAGGGGAGAAGGCTTCTGGGCTGTAGGACAGGAGTGGATGGAGGTGGGTCATGTGGGGATGCTGCACCACAGGGACGCTGTTAGACTGCAAACAAACACAGAGGACGACGTTGGATTTTTAGAGCTGCATTGTTATCAACTGTCCACAAGGTGTCAGAATTTCCCTTTAGCTTCATTTCTGGTGTTAACGTTCCAGCGTGCGCACAGATTTTCACAGGTGTGGAACATTTATCACACGAGCAGACACAGTTTTGTTCCCTTTGTTTACACAGAAAACAACGTTTTCTCCAACATCAGTAGGAAATCATGAACAGGGGGACGAGGTTTTCAAACGTAGGACCTCGACGACACCACTGACAGGTTTTATTTCCAACACACAGAGCATTACTACTGCTGCTGTAGATTTATAGTTTTTTCAAGGAAGTAAAAATATTCCAGGAAGTTGTAAATTGTTGTTTGAGAACATTAACTGATAAAACTGACTGCAGCTCATTTCTTCATTTTAGATGTTATCTCTCAGAACAGTGTGACTGTTTTTCTTCATCCATGGTAACACCCATCGCCTACTTTAAGGGACTGAAGTTGAGCAGCGAGCTCTGGTGTCACAGCGTCCTGTGTGTATAAGCTGTGAATCACACAAACCTGATTTCTGATGGACAACACAGTTTAGATACTTTTAACAAAGCTGGAGAATTAAGGTGATGCAGGTAATCGGGGGACACATTTCCCTGTGGTAAACCGGTTACTGTCCACGTGTACGTGCAGCTGATGAGTTCTCAGTTTTTTCCTCTACTCCAGACTTCGTCTGGAAACATGACTCACAGATTTGAACTGTATAATGAGAGAGAAAGACGCTGCTTTCTGTCTTTTTATGAAGACAGACAAGAGCGATCGATCTGAATTCAACAAAACTAGAAACTGAACTGTGGCTTACGACCAGTGTTTCTCACTTCATAGTGTATTTATCTGATTTCTAAATCACAATATATCAGTATACTTCACAAACTTCATATAAGACATTTCACTGAGATAGAAGAACGTGTTTTTAGACAAAGCACCTTAAATATCTTAAAGTCTGTTATAGGATATTTGACCTGTTGGGTGACTTTTAAAAGATGGATCATCTTACTTTAACAAGTATACTTTACCTGATTAGGGTAAAGGTGGTAGTAATAGTAGTAGCAGTGGAAGAAAGTGATCATTCTTATCATTGTAGAGCAAACAATATGCTCTTACATGTTTTTAAATGTGATGCTAAATGAGTATTTTCACCAGCTGGAACGACATATTTTATCCTAAAAATGCTTTAATAAACACTTTCTAATCTTACTTCAAGTACAAGTCACGATTGAACAACTTCAAATGAGCTAAGTGCATTTTAAATGAAGATGCTGACATGTAAAAGGGAATTTTTGAGTAAAACAAAATATTACATTTGGTTTCCAAACACTGGTAACATTTAGCTTAAAATGAGTCTGCGTTTCCTAAATGTCAATATCAAACACCGTCTCTCAAGAAATCTTACCAGGTGAATTTCGACTTCTTTAGTTACCACAAGATAAAAACACATTTTTTTCTGATTTTTCTGGTGTAGTCGAGTTATCTCTGCTTCATCCAGAAGCTCCAATCTACTTTTCTTGTCTGCAGTCTTTTGTCCTGCACATGTGCACTAAACAATACATTTGAAAGTTGCCCGTCAAAATGTTGTTTGTTTTTACTGGTTCTGTGTCAAACTATCACTGATCAGGTTTTTGCATAAATGCAACACATCTGCCAGATATCCGGTAATCTGAGGAAAGACCAGGATCTTATTCACATGCTAATGTTACCAACAGAAAAACCGAAATGAAGCAACAGCACTAAAACACTGTTTTTTATGAGGACGCTTCTGTGTTTTAAAGTTTAACCTATGTTGTCCTTTAACATTTGGACACACACAGTTTGTTCCTCTGTATTAGTGTGTGCTTTTTTCGTTCGACAACATAAATTCTTTTAGGAGACCAAAGCGGTTTGTGTGTAAAGACATTTTGTTGTTGTAATAGGATGTAATAGGATATAGAGTAATAGGATGGGCTGAAGGATCACGACAACAATACAACAATACATCATCATATTTAAGATTAAAACAGTCGAACTAAAACTAGCAAGGCTTCACCAGAACCTGAACTCAAACATATTATTTGATAAATTAGGTAAAGTGCTAAAATAAATAATGATCAGAATGATGCTAGAAGACCTGTATACACATCCTGAGTAACCTGATTTCTCAGCAAATGCACCGACTGCTGCAACCTACAGCACCTGATTAACTGACTCTGCCCAGCTCTCATGACTAAGGTCTGTTGTGCAAGTGTGATGCCCTTTGTTGCTCTTTTTGTGTTTTAACGTCACACAGTCATACACAACTGCTGAACCGATAAGCTGTGGTCTGCACTGTAACTATTAATAGCATGTTGGAGCACGTCCTCTTCACCACTACACACACACGACTAAATGTGTTAAACGTCATGCTCTGGTCTTGCTTAAGACTGTTGAAATTAAACCTCTTTTGTGGTGCACACCTGCATAACTTTGGGTTGCAACACAAAAAAACAAAGAAAGTGTTAAACGAGAACAAAGATCTTCTGAAGTGGCTCAGAAAAAAACATTCCTCAGAAACGGTGAGAAATACAGCGAGTCAACTGGGGTGACAAGAAAATAGTTGTTTGTAGAGATGACAAGAAGCATCGTTTTACCCTTTTCTACCAAAGCCAGTTTCCCAGCTGGTCCAGAGCGTGTGTGAACTAAATGTGTGTATTTTCTGTGTTCTTCTTATATAATATGGACATTTACAGAGGACGAAGGCATGTGTAATGTTTCTGTAACACGTGAGACGTCGTGTGTGTGTATGTGTGCGTGTTGTTGACCAGGTCGTACCAGGTGTGTAGGAGTAGCAGAGTCTCTGATCGTTGCTCTCCCAGGGATGTCGAGCAGAGGCCACTGAAACGGCAGATACTGTGGGGAGAGAGAGGGAAGGTTAACCAACCATAATAAACCACAACACGACAACAGTCTTCTTCCTTTCATGATAAAACACATTTTCTACTCTGAAGACTGTGAGTTTCAGTCTTACTCAGCTTGTTGTTTAGAAGTATCTGCTTACTACACATAGATCAGTGTATATGTCGACCAATAAATAACAAGAAACTGCAGTAGAGAAGTAACAAACAGGTTTTTAGGTCATTTAAGATGCAGTACTGTGTAGTATCAGGCTCACCCACATGTTGAGTCCATTCAAATCAACCAAACTTGATTAAAAAAACACTTTTCATACAGGTTAATGCAGCTGACAGTAAAGTTTTAACCATGTTTTAATAAAAGAATCCACTAAAATCAATATTGATGCTTAAGCAGGATTTTATTTTCCCCTCATACACCTCAGCAGCACACTGTGATGACCTGGAAACAACCGAGTGTGCAGGATATGATGGTTATTGCTGAGTTACACATCATTATCTTTGATACCAGGTGAGATAACACAGTTCAGTGTTGTTCGTCTCCCACATGTTGACATTCTCTCTGTCGGCTGCTGAACAGCAGACAAACTCTCCCGCAGCTTCACAGAGGAGCAGCCACCAACACGCCACTTACACGGGAGCTAAAGTTGTGGATAAGAACTTCACCGAGCTGAAGGTCAAATGGAAAAAATCCCCAGCACACAGACAGTAAGTGTGGACAGTGTCTTCAGACAGTGTGTGAGTGTGTACTGAAGCGCTGACTCCTGACTTAGACAAAGAACTAAGTCTTAAACGTTTGCCTTCACCCTGCCCCCATTTCCCACACATGTGGACGCTACCAGCCCCCAAACCACTGGTGTCCAACTGTTGACCAAGCTGTCTGACACAGGGTGCCGCCCCCTCATCAGACACAGATAGAGCCCCACAGAGAGGAAAAAAAGAGGCTTCTGGTGCTTATTCAACTGTGAGGGACGTCAACAGACTGATGACTGTGACCTCTGACCCCAAACAGGAGGAGAGGACCCGAGACATGAAGACAGTCTGAATATCAAGTCATCTTGTTTGTGGTCATAAGGATGCTGTAAAATCACTTAAGGTAATAAGTTAAATAGATTCACCTGGAACTAAAGGAACAGACCGTTTATCTCCACGGCCATCACGTGGATTCCAGGTGGACTACTCGAGATCGTCACAACCTAGGATGAAACAGCTACTGGTGCAAAAACTGTCTGGAGTTATGCAATCCTGTCCGTCAGTATTACCCAGATGGTCTACACTCTGTACTGTCCCTGAACACAGCGCACAGTACAGCAACTGATATACTTCCAGCTACTACTTTCTTAGTGTGAAGACTGCAGGTGAGTGACAAGAACGAGGAAATAAGAAAACTGAAGACCAGTAGACATGCCAACATAACAATAAAATATTACTACAAATATATTAAGAAACTTACAATGATACTGAAGCTCGAAAACACGTCACGTTCATCGCATGTTCAAATCAATCACACGTGATACTGCTCCACCAGTCAAACACCATGTTGCATCTCATGTACATGCAGCGTTCATTTTCAATGACATACACGACCATCGCTCCAAATGAACACAGATTCTGCGAGGTCACCAACTAAAGCAACTACAGCCTCAGCCGTAGACGTTAGTGTTGCTCGTCGCTCTCGCAGTGTCGTGTTCAGCTGCAGCAGGGAGCAGCTGTTTTCAGGAAAACACTGTAAAAAGTCACGTCCAGCTAAGAACCGGTTAGAGTCAAGCTGGTGAAGATAATGGACCAGCTTAAAGAGTCAGAGATTTCCCTCAGGAGCTGAAAACCAAAAAGAGGGAATACAGGGGCAGAAACACGACTCCTCGTGAATGATTATGCTGCTCTGGGACTGCCCGATGTGTCATTAAGCACCTGTTTGATAACAAGTTCACCTTATCCCCTTAAAAGCTGATGATATGTCTGTTGTTTCAGCTTAAAACATCTGTTATTGTGTCTCCTGCGTGTTGCCCAGTTTTAACACCCTCCAAAAAGGCTCATTCGATTCTTTCAACACTTCAGCACAAAGCTGAATTTCATGCCAAAACTGCACTAGCTCAAAGTTAAATTACGCAGTCAGACAGATTAGAAGATAGTTCTGGTCCAGAAAGTATCTCTTCATTATGTCTTCGTTTGCACAAAGAAAATAAAAATCTGTGAAGAAAAAACCCACGAGTTGAGTTTAAGACAGACGTGAAAAACCTGAACTTTAACACAACAAGAGCATTTGTGTAACTGGGGCTGCAGGAAGCACGATGATGAAAACATTGTTTAACAGGGAAACAAACGTCCTCAGTCCACACAGGGAACCAGGCAGCGAATGGGAAACTACTACTAATTACATTTTCCCCTCAAAATGACTCTTATCTCCAGCTCATCTTACTCTGCTCCAGACAAACTTTGCATGCACAAGCGCTCTCCACACCTCCCCCTGCTGCTGTACAGAGCCCCACGACATTTGTAGACCCCCGCCTGGACATACACACAAGTACAGTAGTGTGCACGTATAGGGCTGCACACATGCACACACTCAGCTGAAAGAAGCAACTCCACAAGGCAGCCTCATCCCGTCCCCCATTCAGAGGCCCGAGGAAGCTCTGGCTGAGAGTGCTAACTGGATCCAGCTGTTGGAAATACCAGGAAAATCAATATACACAGTCTCTCTCTCTCTCACACACACACACACACACACACACACACACACACACACACTCGGTCCTGCACAATCAGAGTCTGTTACTGGGGGAAGCATAAAATCACTGTGTGACCAGAGGGAGATGTTTTTCAGCTTACTGCTGTTTACGAAACACTGCAGAGCACACAGAGCTCATACTGCAGACAAAGGAACGAGGATCAAACCACAACAGAACAACAGATATGACAAAAAAACTCATTTATTACAAACCAACAGAAGCTTTAGTTCATGAAATCCAAATTGTTTGTGCAGAAATGTCAAATATTGTAAGACCCAGGGCTGTGTGTAAAGAAACGTAAAGAAAATACAATGAAGTTTTCCAACATTTGACCTGAAATGACCCAAGAAAATTCAGAGAAATATGTTTCACAATGAAATATTAAAAATCTATGAATCCAGTGGTGTTGATTAGGATTGAATAGCACAGTAAGAGGCTTTTTGTTGCCTTCATTGCCCAACCAAGAGGATTCTCTCACCCTAACAAAACCTATTGTTCTTTCTTTGTTCCCATGATGAGTTTCCTCTTAATAACTGAAAACAGAGGCTGACATATTAATGTCTCCATACTGGAGACATTAATCAGCGTGCGCTAAGCCCTAAAAAGGTGTTGTTTTGTAGATTACTTTCAAGTGTTGGATTTCACAAGTCCAACCACCAGAAATTCACCAGAAAAATGCTCAACAAAAGCTGAATGTGTCAGACACAAACCACACAAACGTACGAACTGAGGCGAAAACATAACTAACGCAACCGGGTTTTTATGATGTTAATGTGTGTATTTGCATGTCAACTGGAGCATGTAAGTACGAGGTTGTTGGTTTAAACAGGTCATCCTCGTGGTATCTCAAAACTCTGAAGACAATGTCGGGTAAGCAGAGGGATTCTGGGATAGAGCTTTGACGAAACGAGCACTGACATCTACTCACACAAACACGCAGACGGTTGGTCAACATAAACCTTTTTAACAGAGTGAAAATAAAGTGAGGGCCACATACCAGTTAGCTTATCTCTCCTCGATCGTCATCCGGCCATTCACTGCAGCTCAGGTGTGACACTGGCATGAAGGTGTGTGTGTGTGTGTGTGTGTGTCCAAACTAAAGTCCAAACACTAAGGCAACATTTTCTTTGTCATGTTTAAGTTGAGGTTGGGAGATACCACATTTAATCCCAAACTAGTGCTGCACGACTAATCTAAAGACATTCAAGTGTAGGTCATTGGTGTTTTGACAGCTTCAGTCCCCTCCAAAGAACACAATAACTTAAAAACCAGGTCTGAACCAATTCATTGCTCCCCGAGACACTAGTTTAGTCTGCTATTTAGTATGTTGTTAAAATTCCTCATGTGGTTGTGACCTGAAAAAACCATTTATCCTCATTGTTTGTCTCATTAAACTACTGCAGTTAAACTAAACCTGAACTTGACACTAACTTCATTATTTAGGTTTAATTTTAGTTTCTGAACACAGAGTTTAGGAACCTGAGTTAAGTGCAACGTTTGAAAAGCTTGTAAATTCAAAGTACATCATCACCCCTGACTGAACCATCTAACCACCTAAACAATCGACCATCTCACTGTTGGACGACTGGATGAACTGGTCAGAAATGATCATATCTTTGCTATTACTGAAGTTATTTTACCTAAAACAATCTGCGGTTTGGGTTTTACCAATCCTATCATTTTCCAGTCATCTGCAGTTCTATGTTTGTCCTTTCTTTTTACTCTGTTTGTAGTAGAATTGCACAAAGTAACAGCACATTTGTTCTCATTGTTGAGGATGTGGTGACTTTGTTTAAATAAACCTTATTGGAATTCTTACTGGACCATGCTGACCAGGTTTTTCTTGTTTCTGTTCAGTGTGCTCTCCAGATTGTGCTCGGGTTGACTCATCTGTGCCATGTTGCAATTTCTGGTTGTGCAGTGAGTTGAAAGATCGTACAGATTTAATAATAAGTAACTACATTACCCACAAACCACAGCTACAACAGCAATGCATGTCCCAGCGTGTTGCCCAGCTTCTAATGTTCTCTGTACAAGTTTGCAAATAATCACTTAATATCGCAATCTCAGTAGTACATATTTAGTACATCACAATACATCCGCAGTACTCAGTTGTGTTTCTGTACTTGGCTGCGCTGTCCTATGGTTTTGCTTTGTGTGTTCTGTCAAACTGGTGAAGATGTTTTTACCTAGTGACTGTTAAGCGGGGACATGAACATCTCCCTCTGCCTAACTGAACGCTGTGCAGTGCACCCCTCCTGGACCATTTAAAGAGCACAGAGCGAGGTGAGGTGAGGAGCAGGGTGGAGGCACAGAGACAGGTCGTCTCTACACGCTGCTTTCTGCTTCCTGCCAGCGTCCGTGAGTACAGTAAACAGCCTGTATTATGGTTCAGGTCGCGTCTAACTAAAGATAGCTTGTTTACCTTGACTTGCCTTCAGACTGGCAGGCTCATCTCCTCCGCCCCTCGCTCATAAACACACCTAACACTCTCACTGAGCACACAAGGTCTCCATTGTGTCGAGGACCAGAGCAGAGGTAGAGTGCGAATAACTGTGTTGTCTCAAGGCAACATGCAGCCCGTCAGCCACAGCGTGTGTGGAGAAGCCACGGGCAGCGTGTAAGCTATAATGAGATGTAACGACCCCCCCTGTGGAGCCATGCATTAGGCCTATTCAGACCGTGCTAATGACAACAATGACCCCCCTAACGCAGGGGGAGGGCATTACAAAGCTGAGGAATGCAGGTGTTTGTGTGAGTGGGTTCGACTGTGTGTTTAGCCTACACATGTGTCTGGGTTAAATCCGCAGAGGAAAGATTTTCAAAACAAACCCCCCCCCCCAAAAAAAAATCACAAATCTGTGTCGGTGAGCAATTCGCAAAGCTACACACGTCAAAATCCAACCCAGCAGGCTGCTCAGTGCTGCTTTCCATACTAATAGAAGTACACAGCTGTGAGCAGATCCTCCTGTGGACACCTCTCTGTATAATCACACAATGAATAAACAGAACATCAACTAAACTGTACATTAACACACATTTAATCTGACTTTATAGCTGCTGACCAATACTTTATAGTAAGTCTTAAAGAATGAATTCAATGTTTCATTACTGCTTCTAATGTAAGGGAATTAAAGTCAAGTTTTCTTGTTCATGCTATTCATTCTAAGTAAGCCAGTTAATGTGTACACTATTTCTTCTTGATTACTTGTTTAAGCCTGTTAAATGAATCAAGCTGATGCCTTGGACAAAACCCCAAAACATTCAGTTTACTGTCAAAGAAAAGAATCAAATCATCACCGATGAGAAAGGTAGAACCTGTAAATGTAATCATGTGTCTAGGGAAAGAACTAAAATAATGATTGAATTATAAAATCATTATTATCAGATCATGATTAGAGCTGTAGTTTCAACACTTGTTTATACTTTGAGGAAACAAAAACCTTCTTGTTTCATTTAACCAGGGGACCTGACGTTCCCACACATCTAAACACAGGCAGTCATACAAAGGACAAAACAGCCAAATTACCGACAGAATTATTATTATCATCATTATTTAAAGACAAGTTGGATGACATGTGACAGACACACACCTTCACAAACTCAGACTGAACTGCCCAAACAAACTCAGTTCAACTCCAAGTCTGATCCACGTCTTCTGAACTTTCCTCTGCAATAACAGTTTTGCTTAAAATACTCTTAACTCCTCACTCTGCCAACGAGGCAATTTTTAGATTAGTGGCCACGAGTGCTGCTGTATTAAACCATCAGCCAGTTTCCCTTTAATCCAGGCTGAGCTTCCGTACAGCTGTAGGGGCCAGCAAATTGGGCAACACACTGTCAATGAGCAGCCCGCAGCTACAGCAGCTAATCTGCAGCACAGCACTAGCCCTGATGGGAGCTCAATCCTGCTGCAGGCAACTGCACCAGCAGACTGTGTCCGGGCCTGTCGAGCCCTGTCCCATCACAAACCATCTTAGCATAACAGGCTGCTGGCAGCTCTCTCCCACACACACACACTCACAGTCAAATGCAAGTGCACAAGAGCCAGCTTTCAGGACAATGGTGAGTCAGAGGCTACCAGGTCTCAATTTGCAAAACAATAATACTCTCACAATGTGAAGCAGCTAGAACCTGTTGCCGTTAACTGGGCGAGTCTAGGTTTTAAGTTACTCCAGTTACTCCTCCTGTTAATCTACACGACGCCAGTGTCTCATGAACCCCTGCTCGAGCCAGAGTCGCTTCACAAGACAACCTCTGAAAATAGAGGATGTTTTCAGGTCTACAAAATGCCCCTCAGAAGCATGACACAACCCAGTCACAAAGCCCAAAACCCAGAGACAAGCAGCCGAACAATGGATAAAACCGTGGTTCTCAACATGCAGGTCACGACCCCAAAAAGAGGTCACAAGATGGCTAAAACAATTCCAGACTTTCCTGTAATCTGGGCTCTTCAGCATTGTTCAAATAAAACACAGAAGGTACGAGTGGAGCTGGTCACAAACGTAATGTTCAGTGTTGGTGATGTGTACTCTCTGTGTATTTTATGATCTTGGAAATCAGAGCCTCTACACAGAGTCTTGTCCTCTCAACGAGTAACGCTAACGGGTACAGGACGTCTTCTATTACATCAGTGGACGTTTTGTACATGTTGTGAGACAAGTTAGTGTCAGTCAGCTTCTCCTGGATAAAAGTGGAGATAACAACATGACTCTGGTATTAACTTCTAATGTCTTAGAGCAGACGTATCTCCTATTTTACCTACTGATTGTTTTCTACATTTACAGATTTAAAATTTAGTCCATAAAATGTCAGAAAATGTTAAAAATATTACAGACTCTCAGAGTTTGTCTTCAAATATTGTGTTTTAGTCCAAACCCCAAAGACATCTAGTTAATAATGATAAAAATAAATAAATCAGACAACAGAGAACTGGTCCACGTATGAGAATGCAGCATTTTAACAGTCATCTCTCCTTTACAAAAACTGAATGTAAACTCCCTGTGGGAGTCCGTTAACATGCTCACCCTGCCACTTTGTTTGAGTCGTCTTACCGTGCGGGCACTTGGTGTGAGGGCTCCATTGGTGAGGTAGGGACTGCAGAGGTTCCCGAGGTCTGGGATCATGAAGAAGGGATATCCAACATACGGAGAGGGCTGGAAGAGACCTCCATCCTGCTGCCTCCTCAACGCTGAAAAACACATTCACCATCAAGACTGTGACGCGTTTAAAAATACTTTAACAAAAAGATGAGTCTGCAGCAGTCATAACGTCTTCAGAGGCTCTAAGTGTGTTTTTACTGTCTGTCGAACTGATTCACACCAGAGGACATAAAGTTACTGGGCAAAGGTGGCAAGAGATTTGTTATCAGTAAACGTGCTTTATTAAACATTAGAGCTGTGTGAGACTTGATATGTTGCTCTGCTGACTGCTGCAGAGATGATATCTTAATGTAAAGCTACAGTAAAGTTTTACCACCTCTGGGCAGATTCAGACATGTAATGAAGTAAACACACGCCCTGCAGCAAACAATCAAATGATCACTGCTCTGTTTTAATGTGTTACATCAGAAAACGCTAACCAGGCAACCAATAAGTCAATACTTGGTAACCTCTGACCTCAGATGTCAAAGCTAAGAAACATTTTTCTTTCTCTTTCTAAAGAGTGAAATTTACTCTAGAATTCATCCCAAAACTTCTTCTACAAGCAACATAGGAGTAGCATTGCTGTTTCCTTCAGTGTAAAGTCTCATGGATTTGGACATTTCCTGCTTTTAAAGCTGTAGATCAAGAATTTAATCTCCCTGACAAATGCACACTGATGAAAACATGTCAGAACTATGAGCAACAATAAAAAGTACACTTTAAAAAGTGAACAGTCTCCCTTACAGCTACACATGGACTGTCAGCAGCAGGTGCATTAGTGCAGACATTCACTTTAATGATCACTTTGAGCACAGATACGGAAAAAACTGCTCACTAGTTTGTGCTGACACCAGCCTGATCTCTGCAGACAGCTGTTAGCTAGCGTTAGCTGCCTGACGGGGACAGACTGAACAAAGCAGAATCCACACACTGTTCACTCGGCTCCCGTCGCCTCACGTCTTACAGCCACAGATAGGATCTCATCAGCAAACACAAACAGGCTCAGATCAGTTTGCAGAGTCCTTCGGCCTGATGCCAGAGTCTGCAGCTTACACAGCAGCGGCCGCTGTCGTTGGTTGATTTAAAATAACTTTTATGAATGTTGTAACACCTCAGTTTCCGCAAAGCAAACATTTAACACCTAAAAGTTTTTTCAGTTCAGGTGACGTTGTGCTAAAAAAAAGACTGCAGAACTCCTCCAGATGACATCACCTGGCCTGAAAAAGTCCTCCAGATGACATCACCTGGCCTGAAAAAGTCCTCCAGATGATGTCATCTGGAGGAGTTGTTGAGCTGGATGCAAAAATAAATAAAACCATAATAGTGAATCTATTTATTTCCATGTGCCCCTCAAATTAAACCCACAGCAGGTACGTTGAAAATGTGTGAAGTCCTTTAACTGGGAGTTGAAACGTTAGAAAGTATAAAGCAGTTAGATGGTGAACTACAGAGAAGTACTTTAAAGTTCTGTGATGCTGAAGATCCACTTCACTGAGAGGGTCCTACCTTCCTCAAACAGCTGACTGTGTCTGGCCCTGCTCTCCAGGTCCGGACCGGGTTTGGGACGTCTGTCCGCCTGCACACAAACCACACACAGAACCGTGAACAGAGTCCGAGCAGCATCGTGAACATTGTGGGTCAGACACACAAACAAGCTCCGCCGGAGAAAAGTTCGTCTCCAACACGTCCGGAACCGGTCCGTGAACTCACCTCCGAGTCCGAGCTGCTGTTGGTCTCGGACTCGTTGACCAGGGAGGACTTGACATCGTCCAGGTCCCGTTCCGCAGACACGTTCCTCTTCTCCTCCTGCTCCCCTTCGTCTTTGAACGCGATCAGCTCGTCGTTCGCTCCCAGGTCGTCTCCGTCTGCCCCGTTTAGCTGCGGCATGTTCGGACGTTAGCAGCACAGCTAACGCTAGGGCTGAATTCTTAAACCTAACTTACAGTTTGGTTGAAAAACAGTCTACGAGAGTGGGAAACCTCTTAGAAAACGCTGACCCGGCGTTAGCTGCGTGTTAAACACATCACGGGCAGCGCTAACGTCAAGTTAAGTGTTGTTTTGCCTTTTAGTGCGTCTAAAAATAAAGACACTAACTAGCTAACATGCTAGCTAGCTACTTGCTGCGTTCAGGGACGTTTCAGTTTCTGGCGTCGAATTCCTGAGGTGTGAAAATCCTCCTTGAGCTCGTTTCCACCAACAAAACTGTTCAAACGGTGCTCGAAAAATACAAGAAAACTCCCAATGGCTAAAAAACAGGGTTAAAAACTACCGATTGTCAACGCAGCACCGATGACATTATAACCCGAGCCCAGTCCGTCCGACTAAAAGTTTACGTCCCCTTCACTGCGCCGCTCTCCAGTGGGAAAAGTTAAACTCCTCTACTGTAAATTCCTACATCGGCTCCTTGAAACGTGCTCGATCCTCGGGGCGTCTGCAGAACTCGGGTTTCCGCATTTTGCAGTCTTTGCTGATTCAGGACAGTTTGTGCTGGTTGGTGTGGAGGCGTGGGAACCAGACGGGCCGCTTGGTGTGTCCGAAGTGGAGTGGAAGGAAAAGACTGGGGCTGTCGGAGTACTCCGGGGGGTGGAGGGGGCCCGGGGATCTGCACGGACCCCGGGTCGGTCTACAGGCCCCGGATCTGCAGCAGCTGCCGAGGAGGAGAGTTTTCTGAACTGATCCCGGACCAGCACCAACAGGTTGGTCCCGTTCGTTTGCAGGGGAGGAGTTAACGGGAGAAAGGACGTGTACGGAGGATCATTGGTGCCGGAAAAAGAAAAGTTTGGCATGAAAAAGAACAAATCTGATCATATGTGTAGAGTATGATGATCTAGTATTTCACTTTTAGTCTTGATTAGGATTGATAAAAGTCAAAAGTGGGATCTTTTATCTCAGAATTTCGACCTTTATAAGATAAAATAGTTTATTTGTCATATGCACAAATGTGTACAATGAAATGTGTTTGACTTGTTGTTTCCTAAAACTGACAGAAAGTAAAAACCTTCTTAAACGTAGACATTTCACTTTATATCTCATACATTTGAATTTTAAACCCCATGTTTTCATTACTTTTATCCCATAAGTTTCACTTTTTATCTCATGATTTTGACCTAGAAAGATAAAATCTTCAAAATGTTGCTCTTTAACTTTGAAACAGAAAATCAAACTATTGACTCTTTATTGTATAATAATGTTTTTTACTTTGGCGTTCTAAAAACTTGTTTTCACTAATTTTTGACACTTTATGTAAAAATATCACTTTTTATTTCGTACTTTTCAGAGTATGAAAATAAAATCAAACTGTTTTAATCTCTTTTCTTTATCATGATTAAAACATTTCAAACTTCTCTACTTCTATATTTTTTAAAGGGCTTCCACACTTAGACCTTGTCCCTTAAAGGAGCAAGTAGACACTCTTCTGACCCCATGAACTGAGGAGAGAAAAACAAACATTTAGCAAACTGAACCTATAAAAACAGAACACAGACAAAGATAGAATAACAATTAATGTTCAGATTAGTACAACTGATAATAATGTACATGAGAATGTGTGGTCGACAGTATTATTATTATTATTGAAGGAGTCTGTGTTTCCCATTTGTGCACAAAGAAACATGCACATACATAATTAAATACATAGATAAACATACACATTACTGCTCCTACTCGCAACTCAATAGAAGTTCCCCTGTGGAGAGCAACCTGGTGGCAATTAGTATCCATTGCCCCGTAACCCCCCTCTGAGTCTTTGTGTTCGTTTTCTCCTCTTCTTCAAGGTTGCTCTGCATTCTTTTTATTCAACCCTGCCTCCTGGTGATACATTAAAAAACTGATAATCTATGACACTTAATCCTGATTGAATTTAGTTAATTTATCTGCATAATGAGCACAAATCACATACAGTCATTTATTTTTTTTAACTAATCATGTTTCATATTAGAAATATGCAGTATTATAATTTAGTCTGGTTATTCAAAGCACAAGCCTCCCTGACTTTCTCTTATCTTCCCACTTCTACCATCTTTGAGTTTCCTCCTTTAAACACACAGAGCATACACTTGCCTGGAAACAAAAGAGGGATTTCCTCTGCACCGACGGGCTCTCAAACATTTACACGCACAAACACACGAACACATGCTGTAGGAGACACACACAAGGTCAAAGTGAACTGCAGAACCCCGTGATAGACATCCTACAGTAGGAGGCAGATTTGGGGTTTGAACCGAGGCATGCAGCCTCTTCCCTCTCCCCCCAGGTCCTGCATAGCTCTGGGGGAGAGGATCTGGGTCTGAGCCAAAGACTGAGCCCTCTCTGTAATCCCCTCCTGCTGATAGACACAGCTGCTGGTGTGTGTGTGTAGCCCTCCAGCAGACTGGTCATATCTCAATCTGCCTGCCAGGGTTGAAGAGGCCTGTCAGGAATGTAATGGATTTTCTAGTTCCGTCACAAAGTGGCTCCAGTAACAGAAATCAACTGGGAACACTGGGAGGTTTTAGGTCTGTAACCCCTTTTCCTGCTCGTAATGGTGGAAATGAAACTGGAGACTTGGGCGTATTCCTGACTCCAGATGTGGTATTTCTCTCTCTCTCACTCAGTTTTCAGGTTTCTACAGCACAAAGAACATGTTTATTACAATCTTACAGTTGTAAAGCTGTGAAAACACAAATTAAATTACAATTCAGTTTGAATTGAATTCACTGTTATGTAGGAATTAAGAATTTTAAATGAGGTTAGGACACTGCAGATTAACAGAGTGTAAAAAACCCAACACACAACTTTCCTATTTATAACCTTAGTTACCTTAATTACCTTTAATTATGTAAACTTTTTTATATTTTATTTATTTTATTTGGTGAGAGTGCAGAGATATTTACCTCTACAAGTTTCTGAAGGAGAATCAGAGAATTTCAGTTATTTCTGCTAAATTCATGTTTAAATGTATTATTCTGACTGCTTGAAGCTCTGGAAGATGGTGGTGGAGCGTAGCAGAGCGTAGCAGATTAGAGCAGGGAGCTAATGCTAACGTAAGTAGCATATTGTAGCTTTAAGTGATAAACTCATGATCACAGGTCGTAAACTCTTGAAACCTTTATTTAAACCAATATGATTAAGTTGTGACTACACACGTGTCAGAACGTCAGACGTTACTGTTTCATGAGTGAAACCATCAGTGAGCTGGATCACCAAACTGGGCCTCTGACTGCAGCCAGTTCTTCACATTAACAGCATGCGATGGATTAAGTTGAACTGAGATCCAGACAAACTGAACCCGGTTTTCTAAATGTATCATTATGTTTTACTGCTTTTTAACAATGAATATAATAAAGAACGGTTTAATACATTCATAAATTAACATTTATTACTTATTATTATTTATTTTTATTCATTTATACTTGTAGTGTCAGTGTTAACCTGGATTTCTCACTTTGCTCACGAGGAGTCACTAACTGTGGATCTAACTGTCTTCACTGTGTCTGCACCACACCGGCTCTGAGATTTCTGCAAAGACGGGGAGGATGATGAAATTTAGCTTCAGACTGTGTCAGAACAACTTGGTGTATGTGAGAGAGAGATGGAGGTTGAATGTGTTGTGTGGGTGCATGTTTACACAGCTCAAGCTCATTACAGCACAGAAACAGAGGACAGAGACACTGGAGAAGCCAAACTGTCCCTTTTAAACACACACTGTCATTTACAGCCTTTACCTAAATTTAGAAAACATCTTCATGGATTTGGTTTTGTTTTCTGTCAACAGAGTCCAATATACTGAGTTGAGAAAATATCCACGTACTTCTGTGAAATGGTTCAGGACTGAGGTCATCAGCAGCTGGAGGACGACAGCTGCACCTGGAGCTCTGCTGCGTGGACGTCGTCCACATATATATGTTTTATTTTCTGTCTCTAAACTGCAGGATGATCAGTTCTCCAACAGTGTCAGCAGACAGTGAAGCTAACACTGAGCACTAAATCGAAGTAGCACATGAGTAAAAGTAGGTTTAATGTAATATACAACGTTAGCAAGTGAAGGTGAACTGCTTTAAATTACTTTTACCAGGTTCTTTAGTCAGCACCTGGTTATCGCTGTGGTAGTTACCATAATAATACTTTATTACTTTTTATTAGTGAGCTGTAATGTGTAAGTACTACCCTAATTTAAAAAGTAATTGCAGCTGTCAGATATATGTAGTGGAGTAAAAACTGCAGTATTTTAATGTGAATTGTAATAAAAGTAAAGTAACACAAATGAAGATAATATAGTACAGACTCTAATGTAATACTTATAATCTTACATTATACTTTCCATACTGTCATTTTGCAATCATGTGTGCTATAGTACAGTATATACAGTTATAAATACTATTGTAGTATATTTTACTACACTGTACCAGCTTGTTTTACAGGTTTACAGACCTAAATCTGTCCAGTTGCTCTAACCGGCACCACTCATTCTCTAATTCTGTTATTTTATTCTTCTTCTTCCAGGTGTTAAATGATTTTAGAACATTGTCTTCATCATAGTTCATAGGTGGAGTCTGGCTCTTTGGGTTCCACCCAAAACAAAAACAACAACAACAAACAAGATGGAGGATTCATTTGAATGGGACCAATGCCAAACTCCTATTTAAATGAAAGAGACTTTTGCATGAAGCACAGACAAAAATGCTGTAATACAACGTTGTATAACGTCTGTTATTGACACCATTTCCTCCAAATTCCCCTCATGTTTCCCGGCTCCGTTTCCTGTGTTTAGATGTATTCTCCTCTCTTCGCTCTTTGTTTTCTCACGTTTTTCTTTTATTATGGCGACATTTGAGAAACAATCAGTTTTTTATTTGACCTATACAACTAAATTACACGGTATTAGCACCATTACTTCACAAATGTGGAAAGTAACTACAACAACAAAACAAAGACGCAGCATTTCGACAGCAGATCTTACTGCCTTGCTCCATGGTCTCTGGGGGTCTGCTGTGCAGGTTGCCAGGTTTAGCGTCACTCGTTGACGCTGTGTGAACGATGTTGGCCGTCTGCTGGAAATCTTATTAAAACGGTCAGAGGATGAAACCTAATGGTTTGATTGACTTAATGCACAATAACAGCTGGGTTGGGGTTAGACACAGAAACCTCAGAGTGAAGCAAGTAATTCCTGGAACGGTCTTGGTAAAACACACAGTAATCAGTTGACATTCCTTCAGCGTCGACATGTTACACCTGTGCAGGTGACAAAGCGTCAGAATGCGACGCCCCTGGAGTGAGAACGGGCTCAAACACTAAGTCAGAGTCAATCTGAGTCCGTTAGTGTTTGACAAACACTGGAGTCTGACCTGAGTCAGTGGAGTCTCCCACTGCTACGCTTTAGGCCGGTACTCGTTTTACAGTTTTACAGTTTTAGTTTGTGTACTCTGATAACTACATGTATCACTAGTAAATACACAACTCTACTACTGTCAGCTGAGCGCTTTGTTAATATCTGATATTTCTGCTGTTAATTATTTTAATTCTTTCACTTCTGTTTCTTAATGTTTCTGTTTTCTTCACCGTTTGTTTGTGCAGCAGCTGTTTTTAACTGTAAACACACAAACAAAAATGTTACTGTGACCGTCGGAGCAGGAAGAGGGAGAATCAGTGGGGGGGGTCAAAGAAAGGAGGGAGGACGGACGGGGGAGGGAGCTTATAGCTCCAGGGGGGTAATTTGCTCTTGAGCTTCAGTCCATCAATCACCCATTCATTTACTAACAGGATCGTCTGCCGGCCCCCCCACTCTGTGTTATAGGAAAAACACCAAATTAAATTAATGTCAACACCGTAGTGTAACGCTGGAAAATGGGATTAACACTTAACGAGTGCTTCCTGTGTGGAGAACGAGGGTTTGGAATCTGTAGCGTTAAATGCCGTCTGTTTTTGAACATCTTCATGGAAAGACGCAGAACACAGGGGAATCAAAAGAATCAAAAGAATCATGGAGCCGACTCAGTCTGGACTGTACCTGGACTGATCCTCCTCTCATTTAAAGAGAGAAACGTCAGTAGCTGTTCCACCAAATCACCAAAGACCAGCAGTTCACAGTAAACACCGGTGTGGTTTTCCAAAAGCAGAGAGGCCTCAGAGAGACAGACATGGAACCACGTGTGACAGCTCGGGACACGGACACGTCACGGATCAGAGCTGAGCATCATGACGTTTGTGCTCAAAGCTTCTTCTGCTGCTGCTCAGAGACAAAACTGGGCCTCGTTTTAGTTTCTATTTTTAGTATTCTAGTACACTGTGTTTATAGGCTCACACTCACAGTCACAGTCAGTGTTGCTTGATTTTAGAAAAATGGAGAAATGAATCAGAAATGCATCAGACAGAAGAGAAACTAAGAGGCTGAAATTAGAATCACATCATCTTTTTCTCGGAGGTCTGTGATGTAAACGTAGACTCACACAGACACGTGGTGCCGTCACCTTCGGCTCCAGGCACTTTTTCCCCCTCTGACCCTTAAGAGAGTGATCCCTGTTCTGTTGTTGTGTCCATGAATGCTGCTCCTGTTCCTCTCTGAAAGTCACATCTGTCAAACACACAGAAACTTCACCACACTCAGTGTCATCTTGTGCTACTGAGGACGTGATATGCGAGTCGGTCGAATCATCTGTGGAGCCCAGTGGGGGTCAAAGGGAAATGCAGACTCACCATAGTTGCAGCTGACTTCCACGTACTGCCTCCAAGATATTCCCCATGCAGCACGTGAAGGTTTGTCAGGCAGCCTGAGGGAGCACTCGGTGCAGCTGATGAGGAAATAGTCGTCCATCAAACACCCCGTGACCCCGTTGCTGCAAATGTGGATTAATCCACCACTGAAAATAGTTTAGACTGACGTCTTCAGCCATGTATCTCTGAAAGTGACTATTAGGAATTGACCCAGGGATTCAAGAGGTCATGGGACCTGCTCTGGCAACAGAGAGAAAACGACAGAGAGTCACCAAACAAACACAAAAAGCTCCAAACAGAAACTAAATGACCACAGAAAGATGCAAAACTACTGAGAAGAAAGAAACCACAATGAGCTGTCAGGTTGTTTTGCTCCTACATGTGACGTGTGGGGAGTTTAAAGTCCTCCTGCTGATGTAAAACTATCAAAGTCATGTTTTATTATGTGAATGAATCTGCTGCTGAATTTACTCTTAACACACTGGATTTGTTGATGATAGGAAAATATCCAGAATATGATCAGTGTAGATTTTCAGTCTCCAGTTCCATCTCTGGTGAAGCATTGAATATTTCTAATGTTAAAACTCCCTCTAGTGGAAACAGTTTTATTTACAAGTACCAGCTTCACCTGGTGTGTGACGTCCTCACTGCTTTGTGCATTTCCAACCAGCAGGTTTTATGTTTGCAGATAAAGAACTGATTGTATTTCATATTATTAATCTGCACCTGTAAACTGAAGCTGACAAAATGGAAAACTTAAAGTACCGGAGAACATTGAATAAGTTACCTATTGACTTATTCTTCTCTCTTCTTTCCACTCACCCCAACCAATCGAGGCAGATGGCCGCCCACCCTGAGCCTGGTGCTGCTGGAGGTTTCATCCATTATAGAGAGTTTTTCCTCTCTGCTCACGAGAAACGTTTCAGCCACCAAAGTCAGGGGGAACTAAGAAACAAGAGGTAACATTATTGGAAATGGGGGAGACACCCGTTAACCCTAATCTGCACGTCTTTGGACTGTGGGAGGAAACTCTCACGAACACAGGAAGAACATGCAGACTTAGAACAATAACAACACCTTCAGCTAGACGACAGGCCTCGTCTTGCCTGGACTGTGCTTTCACAGATCAAATCACGTGTTAATAAAAACAGGGCAGAGTAATTTAAAACCTCTCTGTAAAGAGACTCTGCTTAGAGTAGTTCTGTTTCCTTGTTCTTACATTCATTTTCAACCTGCAGTCATTTTTGCACCTTTGAGGCATCTTGTTTAACGTCACTTCCTAACCTGCCTGTCGTGGTCTGTGGGGTAAACCACAGGGGAAAGGGAGCGACTCATTTTGGTTAGTGCACTCATCAGAGGGTGAGGCTACTGTTAATCTCACGTCTGTGCATCAGACAGAGCCTGTACTTCATCAGCCTGACCTGACAAAGCTTTCTGTTTGAAGAGGATGTTTTTGCTGCTCCTCTCTATATGTAAAACAATCACACTGAATCACACCCTGTTCGCTGTCATCTAGGCCAGAAATAAACACACACACCTTCACACACCCTCTCACTGTGTTTTCATATAAATATTGTCTTAATGCCTTCCTTCACTCTCACTGAGAGCCGTGCATAGGAGAGAGCACCCATGAATAATAGGAAGTCATATGAATAAACGTATATTTTCTCTATTCTCTTCTAGTTCCCTTTTGATAACAATGATTGTACTTCAGAGGTGAGTAACATGCAAGAATGTGGCAGATCAGGTTTTGCTCTTCTCCTCTGACTGGTTTGACAGACCAGAGCCGAGGTAAATCACAATAAACCGAAGTAGCTCTCTCTCTGCTGTAAAACTGGACAGTTTTACTACAATACGATCACTTTTCTTACCACCTGCACTTTTCTTTCTTTGCGACACCTTCACAGGCTGTTGGATCTCAGGACGAGTCTGTGTCGGATTATCAGCAGCAGTCTGTTTGGACGGTGAATGAGGAAACCTGGATTAAAATGGCAGTGAACTTGAGTAAGAACGGTGCTGCACTGATGGCAGCTTATAAAGACGTGGTCGACGCCAAGTCAGATACAAACTGGTGAGTTATCTAATTTCTAACCCTCCAGAAAGAACAAATAATGAGCCAGTCATAGATTTCACTTCCTTGTTGATTGAACTATAATTACCTGTCTGCTAACATCCTCCTGCATCATTTCCAGGGCGCTGTTTACTTATGAGGGGAACAGTAATGACATCCGTCTGGCAGAAAAAGGAGGTAATGTGCTGTAAAGAGAGATTTCTGTACTTCTTTACCTGAACCTGAACCTGGACCAGACTTGTGCACTGATGTTATCAACAGCACCAACATCAAAAGTGCTTAAAATACTTATCAGTACTGTTGTATTAATAGTACATTTTAGATCGTGTACTTTAGTACTTTTACTTGTAGTGGATTCCTTTTTAGGCACTTTTGGACACTTTGGACATTCAGTGTGTGTGTGTGTGTGTGTGTGCGTGTGTGTGTGTGTGTTCGTGTGTGTGTAGATGGTGGACTGGAGGAGATGGTTGAGGAACTGAACAGTGGGAAGGTGATGTACGCTTTCTGCCGTGTCCAGGATCCCAACTCTGGTCTGCCGAAATATGTCCTGATAAACTGGGTAAGAAAAACAGTTTAAATTTGTCAAACAAAGAAAACACAAAGCATACACGAGAGTGCATCGACATGTGCCCTCATGTAAACAGACAGGTGAAGGTGTGAAGGACTCTCGAAAAGGAATATGTGCCAACCACATGAGCACGATAGCCACCTTCCTAAAGGTGAGTCTGACTCTGGTACATCATTCTGCAGCTCATCAAACACTACAGTGTAATGATAACGACTTTCCTTAAAAATGCCCACAGGGAGCCCACGTGACCATAAACGCCCGGGCAGAGGTAGACGTGGAACCGGAGACCATCTTGGCAAAAGTGGCCAAAGCATCTGGCGCCAACTTCAATTTCCACAAACAAACAGAGTACAGAGACGCTCCGAGAGGACCTGTGGTGAGGAAACAACGTCACGTGCAACTGAAGCAGCATTTTATAATTCACAGCTCATCTTCTGCTGATTTGTTCCTCAGGGTTCTGTGTATCGGAAAGTCAATGCTGTGCAGGAAATTCAGCAAACCAACAAAGACGACTTCTGGGTCAAAGCTCAGGTTTCTCTTCATTTCTTCTTCTGCAACCTGAGTATTTTATAGTTCCATTTAAAATAACACGAGTCTCTGGTTCAGAGGGACGAAGAGCGTCGCCAGCAGGAGGAGAAAAAACGAGCTGAGCTGGAGAGACAGAAGCTGGAGAAGGAGAGGAAGGAGATGGAGGAGAAGCAGGCGAAGGAGAGAGAGCGGAAAGCAAAGGAGCAAGATCAGCAGATCCAACAGGAGAAGTGGGTGAAACACACAGGACACGAACATCCACTGGGCCTCAGACTCCCAGTCACAGCAACTACTAAACAAGCAGGTTTCTTTGCTGGTCGACCACTCGTGGGGGGGTCAACAGTGGGGCTGAATGTTCGATTGGTGAAGTCCAAACTTCTATTTGGTTTCAAGGAAAAATAATGGAACTGACAAACACCACATAGCGGGGGTTCCCAAGGGGGCCGACACCGTGTTTTGCCCCGGGCCTGACAGGACGTCGATCCAGCAGTGTGAACACATAACCAAAGAATCAAAGCCACTGATTTGGTTTTTATTTGTGTGTTTGTGGCAGAAATTCTGAGAAACAGAGAGAAGAAGAGAAGGAAAGAGTGAGGGAGCAGCAACGACTGGTGAACTGATTATTTTTAATATTGTTCTTTCAGACTCAAACAAACACTCTATGACTCCTCTGTGTCTTATTAGGAAATAATTAACTTGCTGATTTGTTCCTCAGAGTTCTGTGTATCGGAAAGTCAATGCTGTGCAGGAAATTCAGCAAACCAACAAAGACGACTTCTGGGTCAAAGCTCAGGTTTCTCTTCATTTCTTCTTCTGCAACCTGAGTATTTTATAGTTCCATTTAAAATAACACGAGTCTCTGGTTCAGAGGGACGAAGAGCGTCGCCAGCAGGAGGAGAAAAAACGAGCTGAGCTGGAGAGACAGAAGCTGGAGAAGGAGAGGAAGGAGATGGAGGAGAAGCAGGCGAAGGAGAGAGAGCGGAAAGCAAAGGAGCGAGATCAGCAGATCCAACAGGAGAAGTGGGTGAAACACACAGGACACAAACATCCACTGACTCCCAGTGGAATAAGAATCATTTAAATCCACATAATCTGAATGAAATAAATCTTTAAATAATCGCACATGTGCCAGTTTGAGTTTTTTGTGTTTGTGACAGGATTTATCAGAAGCAGAGAGAAGAAGAGGAAAGAGTGAAGGAGCAGCAACAACTGGTGAGTGGAGCATTAAACACTTAATAGATTCGAACTCAGATGATTATTATAGAGAAAGAGACTTTCTGTTAAATCAAATCATATTAAAGTGGTCACATCTGATTCTGGCCTCTACTCATACAGATTATATGAGGTATATGACACTGACATTAAAAAGCTTCTGTGCCTATAAGGCCAGCTTTCCCCCCACTCTGTGGTGATTGGCCAGTCTGGAAGTCTTCCTGTGGGCCAAACTATGCCCAGTTGGTGCAGCACCATCCTTCAGCGCGCACACTGCTTTAAATGTTTTACTGCAGCCAGTGACACGTTCCTCTCATGATTTCGGCTGACTGTGTTACACAAGCACATGACTTTAACTTTAACTGACAAACGATTGAAAAGTATCATTCATTTTTGTGTTTTAGATGTAAAAAATGTGGAATTAAATGTATCTCGTCAGATTTAAAAGAAAAAGAATTCACTTCTTGCAAAAACAAGTCGATTGATCCGCCATAGAAAATAGTCCCCTACAAATTCTTTAAGATAATGCACTGATTACACATGTGCAGTGAAAAGCTGCAGATTCCACATGAAACGTATTCTAAAAACATAACGTGTCTGTTTAGAACCAGCAGGACAAAGAAAACCTAAAGAAAGGCATAAACTCTGCTGCATCGGTGCAGAAAGCGAACGTGAGTAAAAATGACTCGCTGCTAATCTGGAAATATATTAATGATGTTGCTTTCATGCATTTTTATGAACACGTCTCTCATTCACAGGAGGCTAAAGTTCTCATTTCTCAGAGGTCAATTAATCCCAGAGACATTTTCAAACAGAGGGAACAGAACGCTGAGGCGAACGCAGCATCGTCTCCTACGTCATCCAGGCCTGGTAAGCACCACAAACCTGAAGAACCAGGAAGTGGCTAATGATATTCATACTTTCACTCACCCTCACCCAATGTCTCTCAGGGAAGCTCCAGAGTCCATTTATGTCTCAGAGGTCCTTTGAGACAGAGTCTGCGGTGCAGCCTCAGTCTCCAGCAGCTGCAGCCTCCATCTCATGGAGGTCCCACCTGTCTCCTTCTCCTCCTGACTCACCTGTGCCGTCTCATTCACCTGCAGCAGCCACATCACACTCCGCTGTTCAACCTGCAGGTGAGACAACAAAAACACAACATGTGATTATGAGCTGATTAAAGTTTGTGTAAATATGAGAAAAATATTAATGTGTCACCAACATCGAAACAGAACAGGTTAAAGATGGAAAGATTAAAATCCATGTTCACCCAGGAGCCTTATGTTCTGTGATTCTGAATCCATTTAGTTTTTTTACTTTAATAACGTGATGTTAATAAAACAGAAAAGAGAAATCTGAAACCAAAGTCTGATCAGTTCATCACCAAATGGACTTTTGTAGCAGTTTAAGAAAATCCCTCAAGTACAGCACAAAGAGACGATGACTACGTTTAGTCAGAGAGGAAAAAACTCAATTAGACATAAACAGTCACATTTACACAGAAGATGACAAAATACAGACATGATGACTGAAAAGAGACTCTATGTCTACAACTACATTTAGTGAAATGACTAAAAAGAGTTGCTAACAGGACACACAATGGGACAAATTATAGAAGCAGGACGAGCACAGAAACTCTCAGTTTATGGGACTTGGTCGTCCTGGAGACAGATGTGGTGATCCGTCCACGGTAAAAGATGGTTTTGGAGAATTAGAGACTGTGTGATTTGTCCACAGATGCTGGTCACACAGAAGAGGACGAGTGGTCAGATGAGTTTGAAGACGCACATCAAGCGACTCCTGGTACGATTCATGATCTGAATGTGAAACAGATCAAATTCAGTCAGTTCTGTTCTTTTCAGCTGCTTTTCAAACAAAAAAAAAATTTTTTTTTTCATGTTTGTCAGACAAAACTAAAACTGCAACCAAAACAATAAAATACTGATTTCAGAAGAATTATAATAAACTAGAATTTTCACCTTTAATACTTTAGGTACATTTTCCTGATTATAAAGATACGTTTAAGCAATATTTTAAAATTATGTTTGTAATGGTGTACATTCATAATATTAGTAATTTTACTTTGAAGAACGCATTAAAGCATATGAACCAAGTACAAGTTTTAATTACTTACTTATCGTTAGTGTTCAACCGTATGAAGAGATAAAGAAAAACGATGATTTATTGTAAATAACGTGAATTTATTTTACCCACAGGGAACTTGTATCAGGAGAATCTGTACGATGCACCCAAACCAGTGCAGACAGACGAGCAGCTGTATGAAAATGTCGCAGTAAGTTCAGTTCAGTCGCATCAACATCTGCCAATAAGCATGCTCAGTCATCCAGGTGAGGTTACCTGGGAGCAGAGTCCTAGTAGCTGGGCTTCTTTTTGTTAGTCCCACGTTTCACTGCTCAGCCCAAGTCCAGTTGTAACCACTCAACTCGCAGATGTGACATTAACTTTGTTAAAACTGATGTGAAACATCTCGATTTGTCTTCAAATTTAAGGACGAAGATAACGGTGCAGTCGCCAACGGAGAGAACATCTGTGCTGTTGCTCTGTACGATTACCAGGCTGGTAAGTACACACACACGTAAGTCCAAAGATGGAAGGAACCAGAACCAGAGACAAAGACTGTTTTATTATGATGTATTAAAAGATCAGAAGGTGGATATGAGACAAACATGCAGAGCTTCAGCTTCTACTTTACGGTATTTACATCTAGATACGATCGACTACTGAAGATGACTCCATTTTGTACTGTTTGTATCAGTTGACCCAGATCTTAAGTGAGCAAAAGTATTAATTAAATATTTGGTTTCTTGTGGCTCGATACACCAGTGGATTATTTTTCACGACATTCCCTTGTTTGGTCTGGTTTAAAATTAAAAACTGGGTTCCTTGTTATTTAAGCTTCTTCACATCAAATACTCTTCACAGGCTAAAACCAATAGTCATGTAAAGCTAGTTAGACTTACCTGGGTAACAAGAAACACCTGTCAGTTACATGTTCTTTACTTATAATCCATTTCAAAAGATTTTATGTTTTATATAATTTAATGCATTAAGGCAGACATAGCATCAAATAAAAACTAAAATGCTGAACTGTCTCATATTTATCTTTTGACCTAAAATGTCTTCAGTGAACAGGAAAGGAAGTGGCCTTGTCGTTTGAAAACTGTTTACTTGTCCCTCTCCTCCACAGTGGACGACACTGAGATTTCCTTTGACCCTGAGGACCTTATAACCGGGATTGACATGGTGGACGAGGGCTGGTGGAAAGGTTACGGACCTGATGGACACTACGGCTTGTTCCCCGCCAACTATGTGGAGCTTTTTCAACCTTAATTTTAAAACACTGAAAATGCTCTGAAGATTACTAAATGTGTCTCTGGTATCAACTCATTTGTCTAAAACCTATTGTTTTACGTCACTGGATGAAATTCACTGTTCACAAAACCAACTACAATAATAAACAGTAATTGTTAAAGACGTATTTGTGTATGTACCAATAAGAAAACAAACATGAAACACTTTGTTGTGGTCTTGTTTAATAAGTCATTTATTGACTTGATGTAATAAATAGAAATACATTTGTAGATATGATTTATTTACAGTTTATTTGTAGAACTTTACATAATGTTCATTGTAAAGTAAAATGTACATTCTGGTGATGGGGGTTTGTTTGGGTGGCGTTGGTAGTATTTTTAAATTTTACACATACACGATTGAATTTGCAAGAACTTAAGTTGAATGTTTTTATATCAGAGGTAGTTAGTTTTCACTTTAAATTAAATTAAACCTTTTCATTCCAGCTGGAGTTTGTCTTCAGAAACTGAAAAGAGATCAGCCAGTTCCTCTTAGAAGAGAGAAAAATGCATTTCAGACCTGTTGTTCTTTAAAAGCAGATTAAAGCAAGAACAACTTTTCTTTACTACAACTTAAGTACTAGCCTCAGCATTAGCCTGCAGGGATCTACTGCAGGACACGGGCTCCACTCTCAGAATCTCTCTCCTCATCTTTCATCTCTGCCAAAGTTTCAATCTTGCAGAAAAAAATGATTTGTGAATGACGTCATATCTGCGACTAGTGACGACAAAGAAGGGAACATGGCTCCGTGGTTAGAGGAGCTACAACCTGCAACAGAGCCTCCTTCAGTTATATATGTAATTACAGAAAGAAGGATTGTGAACTAAATGATTGAACGTTTTGGTTTTCTCCTTGTTATTGTTAGAGAATGTCAGCTTATGGGAAATAAAGTTTCACAGCTGTATTTGCTCAGATCTCAGGTGAAAACATGCATAAAGAGTTTAAAAAGCAAGAAAAGCTTGTTAATGAAGGGCTGAAACAAAGACGAATTACATCTGTCATCCAATAATAACTTTAACATTAAGAATTTGAGTGGATGTTTAATACATTTTATCATTTCCTCAGTAAATGTGACCTGTAGCTTCTGCCTCTTTCAGGATCCCTACAACATGTTGAAGCCAAAGTCGTACACTGGGTTAGGGTTAGGGTTTTTGAACTCTGGTTTGTGGACTGGAATATTGAACTTTATAGAAACTAATTTACTGGCATTACATTCTAACCAATTGAGAGAATTTTTGTTTTTTATTGAATGTTACCATCTATGAATAGACGTCACCCACTAATAGAAAAAATATTGGAATAAGAGGAGGAAGGTCCATTTTTACTTTAACGAAGGTTTATGTCGGTTTGTTCCAGTTTGTGAATGTCCAAAAATAAAAGTCAAAAGAGACGTTTAGCATCTGATCAGGTTGAGAAACAAGACAGACTTCTTATTTACCACATTTATAAAGTATCCTACTCACAGTACAGTGACCAGGTGAATCCACCACGTCCAGGTGTGTCCTGATTCCCCACTTGTCTCCTCAGGTGCGATGAGAATTTAACAGAACATGGTAAAAACTAGTATCTGCAAACTTTCAAACCACCTGAGAAATAAATGTCCTGTAGCAGGATTCGCACTTCGCGGGGAAATGCCGGGATTTAATTGGCTGACTGCGGTCAGGTGTGTGACGGTGACGTGGTCACGTGGAAATTGAACCTCTGATTAATGGTTCTACATGTTCTAATGGAGAACCAACTTTAAAACAATCAGTGATTACAATGAAAGGTTCTCACATTCCTATAACCAGGTATATAACGAATAAACAAACAACAGCTACAAATATCGATGAAATAATTCATATATTTACATCATCAGAACATTTAATTACATATTATAAAACAAACAGCAAGACTATCTTAAATAAATAAAAAACTAAACAGGGTTTACATGAGAAATAATGATCAGAATAATAAAGAAACCTTTTATTCTGGCTGTGTCGTAGACTGAATTTTAGTTAATTAAAAAAACATTACATTTTAATTTAACATTTACATTTAACATTTAAACATAACATTTTTACCTGAATACATTTTTGTAAAGACAAAATACAAAGTTTATTTTGGTAGAAACATAAAATATCAGTTTTATTAAAGGTAAATTTTATTTTTCTGTTTATTAGTCAAACTCGGAAAAACAGATTTTAAACGTTCAAATTGTGCGACGTCCTAAACCTACGTCATCAACGAGCGACCCCATTCTGCTGACAGTAAAGAAGGAGAAATGGCTGCAAGGTTACTGCTGCGCTCCGCGGCTAGAGCCGCTACAACCTGCCGGGCTGCCCGGGTCCCTGCTATGACCCGCGGAATGGCCGCTGGAGGTGAGAGTGAAACTCACGGTGACACATAAAACTCGAAAATCTGGTTAAGTGCGATTTTAAAAGAATGAGACCGCGGCGAAAACGACAGCACGCTAAAAGCCGGTTAGCATTAGCATTGTTAGCTGTGTTGTGTCGCTAGCGTCGAGAGGTCAAACGTATTTCTGCAATTTAGTTAAGAACATCAACAGAAACTAGGTTTGTTCAAGTGTATTTCTGTTTCTGTTGACTACACAAAACGTTACACTGACTAAAACACCGATCGTTAGGTTAGAATAACGTTAGTTGGCGAATACAGCACCAATAAAGCTAAGTAGTACATAGATAACGTTTCCATTTACTGGGTTTAAAGTAGAATAATTAACATTTGACTCATAATAAAACGGTATAAAAAGCTACTTCATCCTTGGTAAGCTAGTGATGTTAGGTAGCTGTTTAGTGATCTGTTATGATTTTTTTAATACTGACACTGGAATATTTAAAATGGTTATTTTATACCTAATTTAGCTTCTTTATGTTTTTTCTTAACTCCTTTTATACACGATTAAATTAATATTTGGTTAATTCACAAAAACACATATTATAATTCCACTTTATGCCACAAGTCCCCCATCCCACTCAGTTCTGATTGGCAGTGATCGGAAGTCTTCCTGTGGCCCAAACTGTGCTGAAAACAAACAACTTGGCTGGAAATCCTGCAGTATTTAGAACATGAAGTAGATTAGCCAGAGAAACCTGATCATTTCACTACTGCCCAGCATGAAAATACAATACATTAACCTCAAACTTTGGGCCACTGACTATGTGAGTCCAACTTCACAAAATATGTAACATCATAACATAAAGATTAACATTATATGATCCATTTAAGTAAAAAAACATAAAATTACAAAATGTAATTAAGAAATTGAACAGTTATTGTAGGATTTACAATACTGTTTGGATTGTTTCAGAAGAACACAGTGTTGCTTGTTAGGTCAAATCCCGTAGTGGGTTAACAGCAGCTGAACACCATTGCTCTTAAAGGGAGGTTGCTTCATTTAACCCCTGCCCCTGTTGCTTTTGTCAGACTAGTTTTATGCTCTGTGTTTACAGGAATTCCCACTGATGAGGAGCAGGCCACAGGACTGGAGAAGATCATCATGTCAGCCATGAAGGAGGGAAAGGTGTGATGGAGGTTTCTATTTTTTTTTTTTTTTTTTTTTTTTGGGGGGGGGGGGGTCTCAATAATTAAATCTGATTAACATGTACATCAATCAGTATATCTACATTGACTGCTGTTGTGATATAGGAACTGGATAAACATGAACTATTGTCTATAACTGTTCTCCTTGACATAATATAAATTATTCTCTACTAGGAAATCACTAAGCACAGTTTAATGAGCTTTACTGTGAGTGTTTGGTGTTGTAGATGATGCCTCATGGAGTATGTGGTAGATTCCTCTAACTGTGTTGATGAATCGCTTAATGGCGACATCTGCTGGATTTTAAAATTCTTTTCAGGCAACCTGGACAAAAAAGTGCTAGAATTTACAAAAGTTTTTTTAAAAAGGAAGTATAAGTGAAAAGCGTGAAGTTGAAGTGAAGGTTTTGTTAAAGCCATTTAGGAAATAAACGAGTTTGTGTACTTGGATGTGAGAGAAGAAGACAGGTTTGCACATTTATTAATTACGAATGCAAATGACTGGAGAGTTGAGCACTTCAATCTTGTACTGTGAACACAGAGAATCAGTAAATCTGACCTAACTTGTTTTCTTCAGGATCCCTACAACATGTTGAAGCCAAAGGCGTACGCTGGTTCCAAGGATGACCCCCACATTGTTCCCTCCATCACCAACAAGAGGATTGTGGGATGCATCTGTAAGTACTAAACATCCTCAGGCTTCTTAGATCTGAATTATAACATCATTTGTGGGCTACGAGTTTGTTCTCCTTTGCTCTGGTGAATCTGTAGTTCTGAGTGTGTGTTTGTTTTCTGACGTACTGTTTCTGTCACTGTCAGTGACACTGGTGGAGTTGGTCGTTAGTAGTCGCCAGTTTTTGTGTCGACTCCCTCCTAAATCCTCCACTTTAATAAAAAAAAATTTTCCTTTGAATTGTGTAAAATTTCAGACACACTGAGTCTCGGTGTCCAAATAAAACGTTCTGAACTACCCTAATAGTAGTTCCCTGCCAAGCTGCATTTTAGGGACGTTCTAATTAAACCAAGAGGGAACTGGTCTGAACACTGAACTGAACACTAAACTTTAAAAGATACTGACTGGATTCAGCTTCATTACACTGCTGAGGTCAGTTACAGTGACCAGCATCTGTGATTAGTTTAATTTTCAGTTTTCACTTACGGACATTTGAAGTGTTTTTAAAGCGTTTGCGTCTCTCACCTGCTCCATGTTTCCTCTCTACAGGTGAAGAAGACAACACAGCTGTGATTTGGTTCTGGCTTCATGAGGGTGAGCCCCAGCGTTGTCCATCCTGCGGTGCCCACTACAAACTGGTTCACCACGAGCTCCCGCATTAACTCCTACCTCTGTCATTAGAGAGAACGTCTCACACTGCTGTGTGTCTGCACAGTTTTAGCTTATTGTTCAAATATTCCTGCAGAACGAGGTGAAGCAGAATCAGACAGAATCTCCAGGAACATGTGTGGTTCTGTCTACTTCCTGGTCGTATATTATGAGTCTTTGTCTGATTCGTCTTTGTCTCGTTGCCTCAGTACTTGATCGACCTTCTAACCTCACCAGTCTTTACATGTTACATTCACAGAGGGATCAGATGTGGTTTGGGAAACAACTCTGTAAACATTTCCATTCAGCAGCAGTTTACATTACGATGTCCGTGGGACTCCTTTTATTGAAACAATAAAATCCTCAACTCAACTTTCTTCTGTCTGTTTTTTGTTTTTGTAGTACATTTACTTAAGTACTGCACTGCAATACATTTTTGAGGTACTTGTACACTCCAACAGTGTTAACTCATAATAATACACGTTAGTCTGCACAACAAGTACTTTTACTTTTTGAAACTTCTCTGTTTTTAGTTAAGTAAAGTTTTTGGTGTCACTCTATCAGACGATTCTCCTTATTGTCATTTACCACGTGTTTCACCACAGGTGGAGGCGGCTGTCTCCAGAACTTCACAAACTCAGGACTCAAAAGCGAAAAGTACTTGCCTAAAACATACAAGTACACACTTCTGTGTAAAAAGCAGTACTGCACTAAGATTTCCCAGTGTGTCGATCTTGATGCTGTTTAGAACCTGAATGTGTGAGTTGAGTCCAGTTTTGTTCCACTTGTACCTCAGAGTTATAGTTTGTGGCTCTTTCAACATAAAACTTCTTTTAAATGTGTCTCCACTGTGGTGTTGTTAGTTATTTTTTATAAAGCTTCCTGTTTTAACCGACAGGTGGAGACAGACTCCACCAGTGACTGAACCCTCAGCGTCATATTCACCATCATTAACTCTTAAATATAAAAATATCGGAGAATCGGAGCCTCTTCGTGCTTTGAACGGTGATTTTTTTCCCAGCAGCAGAGTTTTGTGCAGCTTTTCGTGAGGACTTGTTGAGGTGATGCTGATGCTGATGCTGATGCTGATGCTGAAGCTGAAGCAGCAGCATCAGCATCTCGTCCACTCAGCAGCAGATAAAGGAGTCAACATGGCCGCGGAGCAGCATCACTGAGCTCAGGTGAACACAGGATCCAGCCTGTGGCTGCTCCTGATCATTTTACTTTCAGATTCTCAGACACTGAAGCTACAGGTGACGTGTTCAATGTTCTCATGATGACGAGATGCTGCATTTATTCCTCTCATCGTCGTTTCTATTTTATTCTAGTCTGTTTTATTCTTTCGGACACAGATGGCGTTCATGTCCCGGTTCTCCCGGTCCCGGAGCAGCTCCAGGTCTCCAAGCCGAAAAGACTCGGACCGGGTCTCCACGAACCTGAGCGTGTCCGAGCTGGAGCGGCTCCTGTGCACGGGGAAGACCGCCTGTAACCACGCAGACGAAGTGTGGCCGCGGCTCTACATCGGAGACCAGTGAGTCTGTCAGGACCTGGTCCTTTGTTTTCACACTCCATGAATCATTGACTGCACTCACACTGGGTTTAGACCACATCACTAATTATCGACCAGGACCTGAACCTGAAGTTCACAGGCTGCATTATATTTATTTCCTAAAGCTTGGTGAATTCTTTAAACTAAACTAGAACTTAGATTTCTATTCATCAGTTTGATGAATCTACTTTAAGGATCTCTGCAGTACCACGTTTCCATTTACTAACTAACTTATAATAATAACTAATACTTTATTTCAGACTGTGTTCGTTTCTTATCCATAAATACAGTTATTTCTACATTAAATCACTCTTTTCTTTTGAAAAGGAAACAAAAGCCAATTTTGTCCATTGATCTACTTTCAAATCCCAAATGACAGAGATCCATCTCTCTATCTGAGTACTGGTATTATTACCATTACTGAGGTGGGCCGTCCGTGCAAAGAGATGTGAGAACCATCTGGTAGGATGAACATGTCAGTAACCAACAGGTCTAATGACAGGACAGGGATTAGATGGAGTCCACTTTGAGTAAAAGGTTTATGACAAACAGCTTGTACAATGTTCTGAGTTATGGGTCTGAATACTTCCTGAAGCCACCATGTGCACACGTAGTTCTCAGGTACTCAGAAAATGATGTGAACACCACCTCTGTCTGCAGAGACATCGCCTCCGATCGCCGTGAGCTGGCCAGACTCGGCATTACGCACATTCTCAACTGTGCACAGAGCAAATGGCGCGGTGGAGCAGAATATTACGCAGGGATGAACATCACCTATCACGGCATCGAGGCTCACGACTCCCCCACCTTCGACATGAGCGTCAACTTTTATCCTGCTGCCGAGTTCATCCACAAAGCCCTCACAAGTGGAGGTAAGTCTCTGAATGTGGATCAGCCATTATAAACCTGAACTAACTGCACTTCAGTTGATCATTCAGCATTTATTCTAGTTTCCAGCTGTATTTACTGGGTTAGTCCAATTTGTCTTTCACCTCTACATTAAATGTATTCCTCTTGTCACTTTTTGGCCCCCATACGATGTCATTTCAAAGTTCTCGGCAGACAGAAATACCAATAACCCGTGTGCATCAGCTCAGATCTGAGTTTAGATTCTGTGTGTAGGTAAGGTGCTGGTCCACTGCACTGTGGGAGTGAGTCGCTCAGCCACACTGGTGCTGGCCTACCTGATGATCAGACAAAACCTGACTCTGGTGGAGGCCATCAAAACAGTGAAAGATCACCGAGGCGTCATCCCCAACCGAGGTTTCCTCCGTCAGCTCAACGGCCTGGATGGTATCCTGAGAGAGAGCCGCAAAACGTCACCGCAGAGCTGAAAATGTCCCTGACGCACCACGGTGAGGCAGCAGGTTACACTGATGGACATAATGGGACCAAACAGCCTGTGGGGGGGCAGAGCAGACAGTTTGGGTGATGTTAGTTCATTCATTTTTATTACATCTGTTTAGTCCAGAGGACGAGACGCACGTGCATCCAGCAAATAGAAACAGCCCCCAGTGAACGTTACTGAGGTTCAATCTTCACAAATCCCAAAACTAATGAGCAGGAAATGTCCCTTCATTCAAAACAAGTAGACTTCAGATCATTCCACGAAACTTTAAACAGGTGGGATGACGTTTTCCTACTGTTAGTGACAGTTTTACCACTGGTTCCTAGTTACTGACCTGTTTCTGATTCATCAATTCACTGTTTGAGGCTGTGACGCACCAAGCTGACATCAGAGAACGAGAGGCGTCTGAGAGCGACTGTAGCATCGTCTGCAACTCTCTGTACCACCAGACGACAGGAGTCTGGATTTGTATTGAAGAATTAGGCTGAGACGCTGTCCGATGTGCGACTGTTGGCTCGGTGCGTCACAAACTGTAGTTTAAAAACACCAAAAAAGAGCAAAATAGCGTCACAGCGTGCCAGAGGATGAACTCTAAAATCAGTAGTTGTGTCTTAATTTAAATCTTTTAATGGAGGAACAGTCCAAATATTCATTTCCAGTGTTAGAAGAATCCTGACATTTCAGAAGGTGGAGCCACTGAGTGTTTGGCTTTTTTATTGCTAAATGACTTTAAATCTCTAATTTAATATATATAATCGCAGTGTTCTTATCAGCCGACCTGGATCATCTGTACAGAAACAGATGGGCTGACACAGCTCAGGGTTCGGGTTACGGGGCCTCTTGTTGTTTGGGGCCCTGAAATTTCCACACCTGGCTCTGATGTTTTTGTTAATGTGGAAAAAGAAAACTCCTTCTCAGCGATTCTCCCCGGTAGGTTCAGTCTTTGCAGGTCTTCCCTCGACTTACTTCTGTACATTCAGCATCATTAAGTGCCCTGAACAACTCTCACTCTAGTTGTAGCCCAGGTCTAAACCAGCACAGTTATGTAGCCTGAGTATTACAGTGTTGTCACTCTCTGTACTCTTATTATCTGTGGCGACGTTGTGATTAGTAGCATTCAGTATTAAATGACTTTGTTTTGAGTCAAGTGTTGAATCCGTTGGATGTGTTGTTTCAGTCCAGTGTTTTTCAAATGATCGCACTTTTATTTTACCAGATATATTGTGAGTGATGTGAAATTCCTCTAATAGACTACAGACCGGAGCCCACTCGGACTGGATGAGCATTGAGGGGGAGGTGGGAAACTTTCACACCTGTATTTAGCAGAAATATTCAGACGACTCGATTTTCACACAGAAGTCAATTTGACACTGAACTCTTGGAAAGAGAAGAAGAATTCTGTGGAACGAAGGTTTTAAATCAAAGGAGTTTATGGAAAATATTTTGAGCTCTAATTATTTCTGCAGCAGGAGTGAAAATACCCTCATCAGGTGGTGTTAATACCAAAACACCGTCCCCATAGAGAAACACTGGGAATCCAGTTCGAATGGTGCTCCAGGCTCCAGGAGGTCTATTAAAGAGCTTCTAGTCTGGTGTCTCACTTCAACTTTACAGTGACTGTTAGCTGTCCAGAGTAGTACTCTAAGTTCAATACGCCAGCACAAGAAGTATTTAGAGTAGACATGCAGTGGGAGACCAAACCACAAATGTGCCATTGCAACAAGCTGCAGACTGCCTGGAAGCAGCAGAGACAATGTGAAGTGCTGTAACGTGAATCCGCTGTGTTGTCGTGGTCTAAGTGAGGCTTGTGTTTTCATGCTAGAGGATCCGATGCTGAAACGTAAAGCAGCTTCTCAAACGCCCGTGTGTGTTCGTAACGGTTAACTCACATTTCACTGTGGACACGTATTTCTCTGTGACTCGTGGTCTTCGTGCTGTTTTAACACCACAGACGTGATAAAAAGCTGTCGTTGAGGTTTAGTTGGACATTTCTGGAAATATTTTCTCTTTTGATGAGAGTTCAATGAAAAGATCATTATTCATCTCATGTCTCTAAAGCTTATTAGACCTGCATCCGGTCTTTATGCTAAGCTAAGCTAATCACCCTCTGGTTAGCATTATGTGTAGCGAGATGGTGATTTTCTCATCTCACTCTTCACTAGAAATATTTCCCATAATGTCAGATTATGGTGTTAAGGCAGCAAACCACACATATTGTGAGCTCAAGGGACAAATTGTTAGCATTGTGTTTTAAATTCCATATACAAGGTCACACAACTGGCTAGTTGGGCCAAAAGACATGGACAAATCACTTAATGGGCCCAGTGGGCACAGTCTCAGGGGCCCAATGAGTTCTATTGATCAAATAGACCAGAGAGAGACATAACCACAAATATACTGCAAATAGTTGTAATTTATCACAAAGACACAAAGCAGCTAAAAAAAGAGACATAAAAAACTTTAAAATGAGTGAAAAAAGACATAAAACAGCCACAACGTGTCACATAATGGCTAGAAGACACTGCCAATGACACAAAGTGACATAAAATAACCAAAGACGAAGCATTACCAAAAACGGACGTAAAACAACATGTAAAACACAAACACAAGTGACAAATAAAAAAAACTACAAACACACGTGACAACAAAGAACGAACGATGAAGAAAGAAGAAGTTTGTCATTATGAGAAAAAATGATAAAAAAAAATATGATAAAATTATGAGATAAAGTCAGAAACTTGATTAAAGTCAAAATTATGAGAGAAAAATCACAAAAACAACCAAAATGAGACACTTACAAAAATGACCAAAATGACTACAAAGAAACACAAAGAGACATGAAACAGCTGCAAAGAGACACGAAACAACTACAAAGAGACACAAAACAACTACAGAGAGACATGAAACAGCTACAAAGAGATACAAAACTACAAAGAGACATGAAACAGCTGCAAAGAGACACGAAACTACAAAGAAACACAAAACAACTACAGAGAGACATGAAACTACAAAGAAACACAAAACTACAAAGAGACATGAAGCAGCTGCAAAGAGACACGAAACAACTACAAAGAGACATGAAACTACAAAGAAACACAAAACTACAAAGAGACATGAAGCAGCTGCAAAGAGACACAAAAACAACTACAAAGACACCAAATTACAAAGAGAAACCAAACAACTATAAAGAGACACAAATAAGCTGCAAAGAAACATAAAACAACTACAAAGAGACATTAAACATCTACAAAGATACACCAAACCACTATAAAGAGACACAAAACAACTATGGAGAGAGACAAAACTACAAAGAGACACCAACTGATTCTGTGAGTCTTGGTCTTTGGGGGGTGGGGTATGTTTACATGTCTGTGCCCAGGGACCAGATGTCTCCTAATGTGTCCATGTCAACAGACGACCCAACGAGCCACTTCAGACCCACAGAACCCATCAAAGATGTTATATGTTAACGAGATGCAGACAATTGTTACAGGTTTTGGATTGAATTAAATTCCATCTGTTGTTATATTTTCTTCTCGTAAATCACCAAACTCCCCCCGGATCATTTTATTGTTACGATCGTTACCGTCGCTGTATGCCGTATGTTTTCTATTTACTGTTACTGTGCTGTGATCGTTCGTACAATCTTATCAATTCCTGTTTCTATTTTCTTAATATCTTTGTTTTCGAACAGAATCCTTTCTCTAGGAGGACTTGAATTCTTTTCCATTTATTTTTGTATCACTCTCTTTGATGGAGAAACTGGCAAAGGAGATGTTGATGCCTTAATCAGTGTATTTCAAGTTGGATTTTAGACTTTTGTTTTTCTTGTGAACACCGAGCATTGATACGTTTGTTTTGATAAATTCTGTAATTAATCAGAAATAATAAAAAAAACTTCTCTGAGTTGTCGCACTGTGTTCTGTATTAACAAGAGAAGAAGTTAGTAAACTGGTAGTAGATAATCAAGATGTTGAAGCTGGACAGAGACAGCTAAAGGCCCATTCTGTAGCTGTCATAGAGCTTTTAACTATATTAAATGGATTTAATGATGGAATATCAGAGGTTTACATTTACAGATTTCTCGAGCTTTTGAACATATCATCAGAAATCACTTCTTTTCACGTTCACAGCTAACGACGGCTGCTACATTTAGTTATTTAGCAGACTAACAAGTGAGGTACAAAGCAAATAAATATCTCAGCCAAGAAGACGAACGCTAAGGTAAAGTGCTCTATAAACAGCTGTTTCAGTTTCATGAGGTACAAGATTGTCTGACATTTAATGTTCTTGAACTGTTAGAGTAACTTCTTCTACTTTTAACTATGTGTACATTTGGTCATTTTAAGTCTGTATGTGGTCACAGTCGTTTTGTTCCTTGTTTTTTGTGCAATATTTATTTTTTCCACGTTAATCTGTGATTTCGTTGACTGACTTTATAAGAAGCCTCCCGGTCCAGGGGCTCCACCACCACTTGGCCCCTCAGCTGGTGCCGACTACATCGGTTCCTATTCTGTACACAAAGTTTCATGAATCAATGTAGTATTTTCTGGAAACTACATAACACAGTACCTCCTCTAGTGGTAAAATATGTCCATTACAATAATAATAAAAAAGAAACCATACACGGAAATAAGTAAAAAAACAGCTGAGAGATAAAAGAAGCCGAACGCCAGACTGTCAAGTTGCTTTCTTTACATTTTTATTTGTATTTTGTTAATAAATGTGTCCTTACAGGACAGACTAGTAGGTACAAAATATTACACAATGAATGAAGACAGTAGACGTACATCGTTAGAGGAGAAAGGAGATCTGTTTTCTACTGATACTGCAGATATGCACCATCTCAGGATGAACTGGCTGATAGACGACAGAGCTGAGAACACAGTGAAATCAGCTGCAGTGTTTTGCACTATTTTAGTTCCCCACAGTCGGCTATGGCGACCTTGGCCTTCGGAGAGCCGCTCTTTGTGCCTTGCTTCTCTATCGCCTTGACAACATCGATGCCGTCCACAACGCTGCCAAACACCACGTGTTTCCCGTTCAGCCTGGAGAAGAAGGAGCTTATTAATATGTGAGGCCAACATCTCGTAAATCCACAGGACCTTAATGAAACAATATGTTGCTCAAAAGAATTGGATTTAAAATGCAGCTTTTTTCTTCCTGTAGCATGAAACACTGCAGGTATCGTAGTCAGGTGTGTGCAGAGGGGTCGGGCTTTGGGGGCTCTAAGCCCTCCTCTTTTCCCAGCTGAATCAACGGTGACCCTCTCAACTTGTTTACCATCTAGAGTCTTGATCATATTCTAGTGTCAGACATGTTTCATTTATAATAAGTTATAAGAATCAAAGGCAAATGAAACATTAAACTAATTAATACCAGTAGGTTCCAGAAGTACGAGTACGTTTACAGTATCTACAGGAGGTAGGTGTGTTTATTAATACCTGTGATAGTGGAAAATAGAGCTTCTGCACGTCCATAGCATCTGTAGCTATAAGCGCTGAATAAAAATCATCTGAACCTGTGTGCACAGGCCTGTTAAACCACTTTTTAATCAACTATAAAACATTAATCTGGTAATAAATGTTCAGAAATTAGGTTTACTCAGTAGTAATAAGTTGAAAATGTTTTTTTGGAGACGTGCCACCGTGTGCTGCACCCTGCTATTAAAGGTTGATTGATTTCTACAGCACATTTCAATCAGAGCTCTGCTTGTTTATCTCAACTGTTGTTTCTGCTGACGTCAGATCGGAGTCGGTTAAAACACAGATTTCTAACTCTAATGATAACGTCTGAGTGGCGCTCACCAGTCCGTCGAAGCTGTGCAGATGAAGAACTGGGAGCCGTTGGTGTTGGGCCCAGCGTTGGCCATGGACAGCGTCCCCATGCCTGTGTGCTTCAGCTGGAAGTTCTCATCAGGAAACTTCTCTCCATAAATGGATTTGCCTCCAGTTCCATTGTGGTTAGTGAAATCTCCACCCTGAAAAATAAACAGCAGCCATTAGAAAACGTACGTACAAGTAAACTTCAAAAAGTGTCTTTAGTTTTAAAACTGAGGTACCAACAAAACCACAGCTGATTGACCTTTATTGTGAAGTACCTCTGCTCTTATATCTGTAGAATATTAGTGGATCTGCTGGTTTTAGCTCTGGTTCAGTCTGAACTTGTGAAGACGAGGAAACATGCAGGACTCATTTCTTGCCTTAACTGTACCTGGCACATGAATTTTGGGATGATACGATGAAACGTGGAACCTTTGTAGCCAAAACCTTTCTCCCCGGTGCAGAGAGCGCGAAAGTTTTCTGTAAAATAAAAACACTTTTAGAAAGAAACGCTCAGAGCATTATTTTACTTCTGAGCTGAGGCTACTCCTCATTATTTAGCAGTTTTACAGAAGTCAGACACAAAACATTTTGTCATTTTGCTAAAATTCTAAATATTCAAACAGACAATTCAAGAAAAATCGGAACTCTCTCTGCTGAAAGCATATAGGTCATTTATTCTGCACCCACTGAGTGGAAATGAGGTCATATGACTAACAATTGTTCCTGTATGTAGGACAGAATCACAGTGACTAATGCATCGTGCAGCTTTTCTTGGATGGAGAGCAGCCGCTGTGTTGCTGTCAGCCACTTGTACACACCTGTGACGAGGTGGACGTGAGCAAAACAAAGAGGTTTCCTCCTCCTCATTATTCACAGCAGTGTTAGCAGCTAGTGGCGTCCCTCTTTGTATGATTGTTTAGCTCTGGCACTGGCTATTCAGGCTCCTTTGATGCGTCACCCACAGCCTCGACCCATATTTAGAATAAATTCTCAGCTGAGGATTAAAGTGGAGCCATAGTTTCCCGGAGCAAACATAAATTTCTGCCTGTGCAGCAGCAGTCATGCAGTGAACTTTTATCCAGGCTGTTCTCTCTCATTTCTGTCTCACCTACCTGCAGTCTTTGGGACCACGTCAGCACGGAGCTGCAAAACACAGATTTACACACAGTAAGTGACCATTCGACAGCAGCAGCACTGTTTCACAGTCCGACACACAAAACGTCCAGACAGAGAGTTATGGAGCCCAAAGTGACACATTTATATCCATCATACATTTTAACTGTATTGTAAAGTTATTTACCAATTTCTTTCTTTCATTTAGTCAATATATATATTTTTTGTCATTTTTATGTGAGCTTATAAAACAAAGCTTCAGGTCTAAAGCATAAACATTTGTCTACTACTGCTTCCATTGATTCTAACTAACCAATATAATATAATTACATGTACTACACTGTGCAATTGTTCTTGTGCAGCTTCTAGTTTTATTTCTGTGCTTAGTTTTCCTTTACAAATTTTACTACTGCATTACTACATTATGAAATTAAATATTGTGCACTGCAATTTCCTAAATCCCAACATGACCTGTTAAAATGTTGTTTCTCCAACAAACAGCACAAAACCAAAAGATGAAGTCAATGATCATATGTTTAAAGGGAAAAGCAACAAATCCTCCTATTTAAGAAGTGGAATCAGATCGTTTGACATTTATCTTGAAATGTGGATTTCAACTCATCAGCATAATAAGATGGTTCTACTCTAATTGGGTTCATCTGAGAAAACATGAGATGAGCTGCATCCCCAGTGATTTTCCAGCCTGACGTGCCCATTAAAACTGCAGCTTCATCTACTAGAAGTGCTGCTGCTGCTGCTGCTGCTGCTGCAGCTTCATCTACTAGAAGTGCTGCTGCTGCTTCATCTACTAGAAGTGCTGCTGCTGCTGCTGCTGCTTCATCTACTAGAAGTGCTGCTGCTGCTGCTGCTGCTTCATCTACTAGAAGTGCTGCTGCTGCTGCTGCTGCTTCATCTACTAGAAGTGCTGCTGCTGCTGCTGCTGCTGCTGCTGCTGCATCTACTGGAAGTGCTGCTGCTGCTGCTGCTGCTGCTGCTGCTGCTGCAGCTTCATCTACTAGAAGTGCTGCTGCTGCTGCTGCTGCTTCATCTACTAGAAGTGCTGCTGCTGCTGCTGCTGCTGCATCTACTAGAAGTGCTGCTGCTGCTGCTGCTGCTGCTGCTGCTGCATCTACTAGAAGTGCTGCTGCTGCTGCTGCTGCTGCTGCTGCTGCTGCTGCTGCTGTTGGGCGTTTCCATCCCAGCACTGATCCATGCTGGAGGAGCTGCGCCTCAGTTATTTGCTCGCATCTATATTAATCCAGTATAAATATAATATACAAGATAAAATATAAGAAAATCTGCCAGAATGCACTGAAATGGGTTTAAGTGCGACACGAACCCGTCGTTAAGAAGCCAAAGAGCTTTTAAACACATGAAAATGTTAAAACCTCAATATAAAATAAGAGAAGCCACAAACAGTGAGAAGCGGATCTCACCTCCATTAGGATCCTGCCAGCGTTGGCTCCGTCTACAGTGATGTCGAAGAACACCCGGGGGTTCCCCATCATCAGCCAAGTGCTCCAAACACTCCGGAATCAATTTGTGACAACGCGTCACGTCGCTGTGGCTCTATTTATATGGCTGCGCGCACCGGTGACGTACACGCTACCAACGACCAATCGAGTCCCGGCTCTCCTTAAGGGCTCCCGGCTGGACCAATAGGAATGAAGGAGGGCGGGGTGTGATGTGACGCACTGTCAGTTGGTTGGATGTCTCCACGGCAACCCGATCGGGCGGAAGAGACGAGTTTCTACAGAGTAAATTAGCAAAATAAAAGCACCCGAGTTTCCAGGTGCGATTATCCAAAACAGAAAAAAGGAATAAACAGAATAAACACATGCATAAAAAGATCTTTTAGGAAATATAAGATGTGCTGAATAGAATCTTTTTAGATATAAAATAATCCTTTAAATAAATACATTTACACATGTACTTTTACCACTTCAACTAAATTTGGACAGTTTATCTGTAGATATAGATTCTTAAACCAAAATATAATCAGCTAATACATACTTAAATATCACCATCAAGGGCCCATATTCTGCTTAATTTAGAGTTTATATTTTATTCTGAGGCTCCACAGGAACAAGATTCGATGCTTTTGAAGGTTTAGAACGTGTAAACACATGTTATAAAGCCTCTTTCTGCAACAGGTCCTCTGGACGACACTAAGAAGGTCCACTCCGCTCTGATTAGTCAGACTGTGGAAGTCGTCCTGTGGGCTTAACTACAGCACCGTCCTTCACAGAAGTACACATGTAACATCAGAACTAGAGGAGCATAAAATGACCCCTTTAAATTAGAGTTCACTAACTGTAAAGTCAAACTATTACAAAATGACTTCCACACTAATCAACTTCATAACAAAGTCTTTCTGTCAAATAAAGTGATTTTTAATTCTGATTTGGAGTTTGAGAAAAGGGACAAATTAACTGTAGGTACAATGATGCTTATGATTAAAAAATAAATAGAAAATAATGGCAATTACAATGTCTTACAAAATATGTGGAATAGTTTACATATTTAAAAAAAACTTTTTTCTTTCAAATTTGCAGTTAAATATTTCAAATATAACATTACATTGCTTCAGTTGCTCAAATTGAACGTTGTTTTTTATGCCTCGTTAAGGCGACATTGGACCACAGAGGAAAACGAGTCATAGAAAAACTGTCAGCTTTAAAAAGTGGTAATAAGAATAATTTTAACCTTTGTATCTTTAACTGCATCACTCAGTGTCAGCTGACTGTCCATGTTCTGTCATACATGCAACAAGTATGTATGAATAATCTCACATTTCTACAACAGCTTCATAATCTTTTCAACATACAGTATGTATACAGTGCCAGTGATGATCCATTATCCAACTAATAACATTTAAATTACCATGATTAACAATTCATTTGAAACACACACGTTCTCTAATGAAAACAGCTGATTATACAGTAGATAAACCCGCGTCTTAAGGGGTTATACATGTCAGACGATTTAAAAACATACAAATAACTTTCGAATGGCGGAAAATGCCACGACACACAGTATGCTTAAAAAAAAAACCAAGAGGGGGTAAAGGTGAGAGCTTTTATATATTTCACAGTGTTGAAGGATGTCAGTGATATGATGACACTCTCCCAACTTCATGTATTTAAAATGTCTATTGTACATCTGGACCCGGCCTTTTAGGGGAAGCTTTTATTTTGTCTTTATTCTCCGTGCGAGGAGGACCTCTTCTTTTTTAACTTACTCCATCAGGACAGAGAATCAAACACCTTTTGTTGACCTCTTTAACTGCCCTTATCTTACATCATCTTTATGTATTATCAAAGATAAGTCTGGTGATTTTCTGAATTGTCCTTATCGTTAACACCTGTCAAGAAAAGACCCAAACAACACTGAATGTCTTCTACTACCACAATTTGTGGGGATTAAGCCCTTATATCTCATATTCACCTGTGTCATTGAGCTCCATTGTTGTATGATCATCAAAGACATGTATGATCCAGACTGATCATTCTGACTCAGTCACCATCACACAAATACTAAGACCAAATGTGGATTAATCCACCGCTATTGAAAATAGTCCAACAGATGCTTTATTTCCTCCTGTTCTTTAAAAAACATTTACTCTCTATTTAAAAATAGTAATGTACTTACACAACTGTAAGTACATTGGGTTTGTTTGGTTTTTTTACATTTTTAATAGAAATCATTGGAGCAGAGAGCCACAGAGATTAGAGAGAAGCTGAAGACGATGGTTTTGGTGTTTTCAAGTGATTTCTTGATGATAAGAAAAACACAGACCAACTCCAGATGTTTCCTTTAATGCAGTGGTTCCCAAACTGGTGGAAACTTTGGTCAATGAGAGTTTTACAGTATATTGCACTATATTAAATTGTATCTATGATATTTATAGTATCACAGATTCCTGCTTCTTAATGTGGCTCCACATTGTGGCCAGGTGCATCCTTTAATTCTTCTTTAGTAGAGTCTAGAACCTGACTGGACATAGTTTAGAAAAGCACACACCTGTTCAAGGAACATTAGTGAGCAGCAGATCAGGACAAACGTATAAAACCATTTACTTCTATTGCAAATCAGATTTACAAGTGTAGTGAAGAGGTCGGAAGCATTTCTTATACAACAGGAAAAAAGCCAACCTGACTTTTCCAGACATCACGGGAATAAAACTAAAGACAACAAAGTCCAGAGTTTTTCTTCTGTCTGTGGTAAAGTTTGTCTCCATGTTTTATAATTATTAAAATTAAGATCAAAGTGTGTGTATATAAGTGAAGTTTGGGAACCACTGTATTAACTCGTCCACCAGCTTCTATTGTCCTTCCCCAGGACTAATACATCTATAAGTCCACATCCTTCAGCCTGTGATTTGTGCTCTACTGTCAAATGCTGGTCTGCGCAGTCACCACCCGACTGCTGTCCTATTCTTCACACTCGTGACGGACACGTGGAGACTGTTCCTTCCTTTTCCTCTACACTGCACTGAACGGACTTCAAAGTACAGCAGGATACTTCAAAATGACAAAGATACTGAAACAAACACACACACTCGCCATCACACACGCACACACATACACGTAGTGGGCGCCATCCTCAACGATGCAGGTTGGACTACGGCAAACGCAGAAGCAGAGGCTGCACTGGAAGGTGACTAGTGTGACAACAATAAGATCATCAGTTGTTCTCAAACAGAGACAGCAGGTCATCACTGCTGTTGTTGGGAAGGTCAGGAGGACCCAGGTAGGACAGCAGCTCGTCTGGGTTGGTCAGCTCAGGAAGAAGCTTCAGGACAGAAAAGGAAAACGACAAACAGTTTTAGTCCAACTGTAAAGAAGCAGCAGGTTCCAACATACGGGGGCTCGTCGGGCACGGGATTCACTCAGAGGCTTGTTTCAGTAAATCCACCTGCAGATATAGTTCACCTGGTCTAAACTGGACCTAAAGACCTTAAAGAAGATGATTCAGCACAAAACATTTAAATGTAAATGTTCAGAATATTTTAGTAAAACGATGATGTGACTTTGAATTTTAATGCCTTTGAAAGTTTAGGTTCATTTTATTTGTAACACATTAAGTATCTATATTAATAACATTTATCTTTGTTTGATATAAAGACATCCTTTATCAGTTTATTAAAAAATGGTCCTGTTGTTTCTTCGTTGTTACAACATCAACAGATCTCCACTCACATCTAGTGCATGATCGGCTCCTTCACCTCCAGGTGCTCCCAGGCCTCCAAGACCAAAGGAGCCTTCGCTCTGCAGCCGGGAATTCTGGGAGTTGTTGTTCCTCGGTGGCAGAGGACTGCCGGCGCTGCCGAGACTCTGGGTACCATGAACACCTGAACCGTGCTGCTGCAGGATGTTATGGGAGTGTTCGATTCGTCCAGAATGAGGCGTCTGACAGAGACAAAGTGAGACACGAAAACAAAGCAGGAAACTTTATTTTACAGCAATAAGAGGACGAGTTTCGTGATTACGACACTGTTTCACATTAAATTCACCAAAGTTTCACTTTGCACAAGTATTTTCTTAAGAGGCTGAACATCAGAAGTGTGCGACAGCAGAAGAGGACAGACACTTTGTTCCTCCTACAGACGGCAGACGGCCGAGCAGCTGTGTGCGACAGTTTAGTGGCTCAGGACTGTGTGTGAGCGAAATGATTTTCAGTCAGGGCTGTCTGCTTCAGGTTCAGTTAAAGGCTCTCAACTGGACTCACAAGCCAGAAGAAAGAGACAGTCAGTGTTGCATCAAATAGACGGAGGTGCCAATCAGCTTCAGTCACCTTCAGTCAGAGTCAGCGCCCTCCCCCTGTCCAGTGCCTTGAGATTGTGATTTTTAAATAAACTAATTGAATTTAATTGAATTGGTTTTATGTGCTGGTGCTGCGTACACTCAAACATGTAACACCGGATAAAAACTACTGTATTTACACAACGTTCTCTCACTCAACTGAGCACAAATAGATGTGCTCTGTGTGAAAAGCGCTTCATTACACTGAAAGCTCTTTGTTTGGTTTGATATTTACTGTTTGTGGATGATCTTTAATCGTTTTAACTTTTAGAATAATTAGTAAAAGACCACAGTTTATCTTTTTACACAGTTTAAAGTGAAAAGAAAAACGACTTTAATCTATTGATAGTTTAAAAATATTAAGTAAAGGGGAGTTGAGGGGTGTGTGCTTTTTTAAAGTCTAACCTGGTCGGCCTGATAGGGGAGTGGAGGTGGCGGTCCAGCGTACTCTGCTAGTGTTGGGGTTCCAGGAGTGTTGGGGAAGTCCGTGTATCCTGTTTGGCTGGAGAATTCCTGGTTCCCTGCAGGAGCGAAACAAAACAAATATCACGTCCAGTCAGAACATTAAACAGGTCAGTGTGCACGTTTGTTTTCTGTTGTGTAACAGTGATCAGTGCTGCATGAGAAAACGCTTCCAGCTAAGGCGACAAAGTAGTAGTTGCTTTTTAACTGTGTGAAAACGTGTTTTTACCAAGTTGAGGGAACAAAAAATCATTTTCAGTGTCTGTGTGACATCTTGTAAAAGACTTTTCTCTGCTGATGGAGTCCTGTCTTTTAAGACGGTGACACGGTGATGGTTTCTCTGTCTGCACCCGTCACTTCACACACCTGCTGCTCATAAGCAGATCGACTCAACTGTTGGTGAAAACTACTCAGCAGTGAAACAAAGGAACTACTGACTGAAGGAGGAAGAGCCAAAACAGGTCACAAGACATAATTCATCCATGTTAATGTGCGACACCCACCTGGTCTGTTGTAGTCGGGGGTGTTTCTGCCTCCTGCTGTCAGACTCTGGTACGGAGATGATGCCGGGCCAAGAGCGGCGATCATTTCCATCACATTGGGCAGGACCATGTGACTGGGGCTGACGGTGCGGCAGCGTTTCAGGACGGGGCCATCGGGCTCCTCCTTTATGTGCAGGTCTGGTTTGACGGGTACCGGCCTCCAACCACACAGAGGGTCTATGGTGATCTCCTCGTAGTCAGAGCTGAGGGATTTAATCACGAGGAAAATTCAGTGGCCATCAAACGGCAGGAGATGATTTTTCTAAGTAAATCTGCACATACAGAACTTACTTCTGGATGTAGACAAGAATACCGAGCATGTACTGGTCAACCTCTAGCCCCTCTAGCAACGCTGTTTTACTGTGAACGACAGGAACAAACTGCTGGTAAAACTGTGCAGAGGAGAGTGGGTTTGATTCTGACTTTTCATATACATACTTGCACACAGGACACCTCCAGGTTCCTCTTTCACAATTCAGTTGCAAATAAGACTCCAGATCGAAACACTACAAAATAAAGAAAAACACGTGAGAGAACTTGGACGTACAGATGTGTACGTGTCTGCATGTGCGATATCTCACCTGTATGTGTCTGCAGTCATGGCCTCTAGCCGGCAGCTGGATTCGTCTGAACGTGATCGGACACTTCAGAGAGACTTTGATTGCCGTCTGCTCTACACCGTCCTCTCCGTTCAACCCGGGGGTCCCGGGGATGGTGCCGCTACTGAAATTTCTCTTTACTGAAACAAAAGAGAAGACGAATAGAATTAAAGCCTGGTGGTTGTTTACCTCCACTAACCAGTGGTGTTATCGTTTATACACACACACACACACACACACACGTCTGTACGAACACATATTCTGGAACTAATTTAAAGGAAATCATCTTCACAAAAACATCGTATGGACGGACGACTACAAAAAGACTTTTGTATACAAACATCTAACATTTGTGATATTTTCATTCAAACCTAAAAATGATCAGAAAGTTTGAGGATTTAGGAAACAGAGGAAATATAATTAACAGCTATGTTACGACATCGTAATAAGCAGATTGTTTGAAATAAAACAACGTTTTAAGAAATCCCACCATTATTCAGGTGAGCTGAACTTTAACTCACTCTTCGTGATGCAGTGTTCGGCCGGCAGCAGCCTCTTCTTCATCAGACCCTGCAGGACGGAGCGGACAGACGGCCGGTGGACCAGCTGCAGCACAAACAGGTGGGACTGGGGGAGGCAGGGATCAGTTAAACATGAACAGATGTGTTTCTTTGCACAAACTGAAGTGAGTGTGGTTTCATGGCTACTTACACAGCAGCAGGCTGTTACAGTGATCTGCACTGTGTTGCGACCTGGTTGGCACACCTGCTTAAGGTACAACGGCTTGTGCGAGGTTTTGTTGTCACCTCGTTCTATGGACAAAGGAGTTGCGTTGACACTAACCTGAAAAAGAGGAAACTCGGATTACATACATTTGATAAATCTTCAGCTGTCATTACGCACAGTACCGATCTTTACACAGCTCGTTCCATTAATTTATCTCATGTATCTGCAAACAATCATCACTGTGATTTAAATGTCAGAACAACTGTTTCTTTACAGACTTCATACTGAGAAGAACTTTAAAAATGTGAAAATGTCAGTTTACACAGGTAAACGTTCAAATTAAGCACATGCATATAAAGGTAAAACACCTAAACACTGACAACATGTCTTCATCATTTCACCAGCAGCTGCTTCTAGGAAACCTGGGCCATTATTTCAGCACTTAAATATCAGATATGAAAGCTTCACAAGATGGAGGTGATTAAATGCAACACAAAAACAAGTAAAACAAAGACAAACAAAGGCCACGACTGGCACAATCAATCCAAATGATATGCTTACTTGTACAGAGGCAGGCCAGTTAGTGTTCATCTGTCGGTCCTCGTGGTGGTAACACTTGAGCTGCAGCTCCAGGTCAGGTCTGCAGGGGGAGATGCAGCACAGCCGTCAGGGAAACAGACAGGGTGGGGTTACCAAACATTCCTTATGTGCTTTTCCTCCTTTTAAAGGAAGAGACAGAGACAGAAGTCGTCGTGCTCTGAATCCACACTGCAGCCAAGTGTTATGTCGCAGATGAGGCTATAAAGAGGCAACAGCTACAGTCGTGCTCTCTGTACCATTAAATATCCATCATGACTGCAGTATTTCAAATGATGGATACACGTTTATAGTTTCAGGTGATTTACAGACATTTAATCCAATGTTTTCAGTGCAGTGCATTAAATGTAAAGAGAAGACAGTTTAACATCGTCTCTAATTGTATATTTCGTGCTGCAGGAGAGAAAAAACAGAAAAGGCAACATGAAGTGTTTAGTAAAATGTTGGGCCGACAGGTGTCAGCAAAACGGCTTCAGTGCACATTGGCACTGAATCCACAAGTCGTTGGACTCCATCATTCTTCCAACAGACATTCCCTCACTGACGGTGGCGTAGAGCGTTGTCTAACACTAAATCTTCCCTAGGTATCCAAGTTGAGATCTGGTGAAAGTGAAAGTCAAATAGTTTTCTACTTATCAATCAGCGACCACCTTGTGTCCTGCAAACATCCTGTTTCTCCACCCATCTGTTCACTAGTATAACATTAAGGAAGATTATCTTAAACACAATGTCCAGATTCTGACTCAGCACAAAGACTGTGTATGTTGTGAAGTTCTGAATAAGTGAAGTAATGGTTTGAAAATAGAATCAACCTTCTCTTAATAACATGAAGAAGTAGGGGTGTGACAGTTCTGAAACTGAGGCCGAAACCACGACACAAACGTTCATGATTTGCTGCCCAGTATCGTGAGGTGTTCTAGATCGTTAAATTAATTTAATACAACTCGATAGAATCCAACTAATAATAAACAGCGATTTGTTTCACTCCGCTCCTGAAAAAGTGCAACAGGTCTTTAGTCTTTTCAAGGCTTTAATGAAAACAGCAGCTTTTCTAATTAGTGATGACAGACAGATGTGAGTGCAAACATCAGCATCAACGATACAGAAAAACACCCAGGAGCAACACTAACAGTAAAATAAGATAGAGTATTACTGATGTGTTCATCTTTTTTAATTAATTAATTATTTAATCATCAAATCAAGGTTTTATCTGCATGTATACGTAGCTTTCCTATATCTGACATACGTACAACACAAAATAGATCTAATGCAGCTCCTCCTACCTCATCATGAGTGTTTTGTAGACCGAGTCTCTCAGCTGGAAGGCGTGGTTACTGACGGCCAGGTTGTGCTCCAGTCTGAACGGCTCCAACACGACACCATCTCGGACCGGGAACGTCAGACGCAGGTCGTCACTGGGGTTACCTTTAAGAGGAGAGGGACCCAGTTAACCCAGTTCTTTAACTCAGTCTCGAGTGAAAAAACAGAGAATCACTGTGGTCCTGAATGAAAAAATGTCTTTCTGATTTAAATAAATAACCATCTGAGCGTCGCACCCTCATCTGTTCACTACAGAAACTCAAACATTAGTCACTCAACAGTAAATACAAAGAACTACATGGTGACTCTGTTGGTACCGTTTCCTTATTAGATGCTGTGGATACACAAAGACAAATGTGTAAAGGACACTGTCTGTTTCCAGTTCAGCTCTCTTTAGATTTGTTTGGTAGAGAAAAGAAAATCCATTAGAGATCAGACATTAACATCCACTGTAGTAACCTGGTCACTGTATATCCACCAATTCCCTCGTGACAGTAATGAGATTTTGAAGAAGACGTTTGTCCTCATGCAACACTTCAGTATCGTCTTCATAGACTTTTCCTCACTGAGGTTTGTTCAGATCAATATTCCATCAAGTTTCATCAGACTCTTAACTTCAGGCTGCAGGACGTTGGACACTAATAAATCAAATGATCCACGATGATTTACATGAGAAGCTGCAGAAGACGACAGTCACAGCAGGTGATGCTTCTTGATGACGTGGAGTTTAAGAAACCATCTCACCACAAACTGTAAAGGAGTGAGATGACTGTCTCACCTGTAGAGGGCTGCTGGGCGTGGATGTTGGGTTTGGTGTCCAGTGGAAGGTAGGGGGGTTTTGTGTCCTGGCCAGGGGACAGGTAGGGAGGTATGGAGGTGCCCGGTGTCATTGGAGGGGTGGGATTCCCTCCCATCGGTGAGCTGGGATATCCGGGCATCACTCCACCCCGACCTGGCTGAGAGACGGTGATGAGGATCAAGAGTGTTTAGAAGTTCAACTCAAGTCTTAACACTCAACTTGGAATTTGGTGGTTTGATCTGATCTTTTTGTGTTGATGTTTGAAAGTATGAAGATCAGATATGAATCAAACAGAACACCAGTCTAAAGACAGAGACACAAAAAAGAACTATAAAGAATTGGACACTAGTAACTCCTTCAAAGAGACACTAAACTACTAGAAACAACTACAAAGAGAGACAGAAAATTATTACAAAGATTCCAAATAACCAAAATGTAAAAGAGAAGAACGACAACGAGACTGAAAACAACTGTAAAGAGAAAGAAAACGTCTACATTTAGTTATTTACCAGATGTTTTATCACAAAAATGTCTGGAGAAAATTCAAAGCAGCTACAAATACGCAGTATTCCAGGATATTATTTTCAAACTGAATTTGTTTTTTTAATAAAGAGACAGTGTGGGTGCATACCTGACTTACCCCGCTCACTGCAGCCTGTGTGAAGGCATTGTATCCTCCTGCTCCTCCTGATGACAAGTTTCCCTGACCATTGAATGGCTCCGACTGAAAAACAGGAACAAGAAGCAGGTTTATTTTATTGTTATTTTATTTTTATGAGAAAAAAACATTTTATTCATTAAATTTGTATAATGACATTTAAGTTTGTTGTTGAGTTATTTTTTTATTTCCTCTGTAGCTGATTTTACTGTGAAGAAATTTGTACAGTAAGTTTTGTTTAAAGTTTAAAGAATAAATCTTTAGTTAATTATTACACTTTTTAAAGCAAATGCATCACTTCAATTAACAAAACTAAAAAGGAGTTTAACCTAGTTTTGCAGCTTACGTTGTGTGTTTAGAACAAATATTAAACTTTTTATGCCGTTTGATTTAATCTGTTAGAATCAGTGGGTTCATTACCTTATAGTACTGTAGGGGATTCGGCTGACCAGCTCCAGAAGGGAACTGTGCTGGGTTCAGTGATCCAGAACTGTACTGTCCCATTAGAGGCATTCGACCAGAGGAGTAGGAGGGTGAGGGGGCACATCGCTGCTGTGGACCAGTAGGATACTGCAGAGGAGGGTTAGGGTACCCCGACATTCCACCCGAGCTGTACTGGTGCACTGGAAAAGCCTGGAAGGGACAGAGAGGAACAGTTACTGAGCTGCTTCAGGTACGGCAGCTGGAGTGTGTGTGAAGTGTTGTAGCTGTACCGTTCCACTGAACAGTGACCCACATTCAGAACCTGGAAATGTGCGATGCCACTAGTCTGATGCAGAAATTCTTACATTTAGAGGAGAACAATCAGAAACTGTAAAGATTTAATCAAAGTGATTCCACTGATGGTAGTGAGGTAGTGTAAAACTAAACATAATGATTCCTTTATTCAATAAAACAGGAACCTGATAAATGAACTAATCCGTCCGGCAGGTTACAATAGAAGTGGACGGATGTGTTCATCGTTATGCTGATGACACTGTTGTTTACTGCACTACAATACACCTGCTTTAATGTTGAGTAATGAACAGTGGGACTGCACCGTTTATGAAAAGGTTTATTCACAGATGTTTTATAGTGTTACAACTGAGCTCAGATGAACTGTTCAATATAAACAAGGATGTCGTTGGTGTTGGTTTTTGGGAACCAACGAGTCAAACCTGACTTCACTGACCTCTGAATGGTAAGGCCTCTTGAGCCCTTGCTGTCCACTTGGATATCCTCCATGCTGGGGCATCTTCTGGTTCTGGGTGGGGTGAGGACATAGTCCTCCAGAAGAAGGTGGAGGTCCAGGCCTGGAAGGGATCATCCCACCAGGGTTCATCCCAGGAGGGCCACGGGGGCCCGAATGAGACAGGAACTGGGTGCTGTAAGGGGATGGTCCACCCATCTGGGAGGGAACAGGAAGTACGACAGCAGGAGTAAAAACAAAGACGTCGAGGTGGCAGTGACGGTAAGAAAGAGTTTACATCTGGTTTACGTCAACAACTAGGAAGAAGAAAAAGTAAATATGTAGAAGTCTATTGTAGTTGTGCAGCTTGTGTTACTTTTCATTTGAGGTGTTTTTATCCAACAGAAATCATGACACGCTTCTCTCTCGTTATGTAAAACAGGAGTCTACAGTGTAAACAGTCTGGCATGAGAGAGCAGCGTCAAATGATGTGAATTCTCGGCTGTTAATAAGAAGCATGTGTCATCAGTCTGTGCATCATCACAACAGCAAAACAAATGGTCCTGAAAACCGATTTATGAGTCAAACTCCCAGGAAAAGGAACCACTTCTTGATTTCTATAAAGAAAAGTAGCTTTTATTAGACCACCCACCATTAACCTGGTCCCAATATAATGAAACTTCAGCAAATTCCCATTATTGAAGAACTAGCTTTTAAATGTGTCAGAACAAAACATGTTGCCAGTGTAAATGTCAGGTGAAATTAAGTTGTGAGCCTGTGAACAAGCACCTCAGTACAACAGGTGAGACGTTTACCTGTCCATAGCTCAGCTCGTGGTTCTGTTTTTCCTGTATTGCTGCAACAGTTGCCGTAGCAGTGGCAGTTGCTGTGGCAGCGGCGGCAGCAACAGCAGCGGCAGCAGCCTGAGTAAAGTCCGAAGGAGGACGAACGCCCAGGCCGGCACCTCCGCCGTTACCAGAGTAACTGGAGGGAGAGGGAAGACGGAGAGATGAGTGGGGGGCGAACCGAGTGAACTGAGCGTATGAGTGTGTGAGGTTTTGTCAGGTTCCTGAGTCAGAGCGGTGGGTGAGAGCAGAACCTCACAGCAGCAGCACGGAATAAACAACAGTGCTGCATGTTCATTTATAGTTCTAGACACATAATACATCAAAGTACAGGAAGAAAAAAAGTGTTTACATGTTTACAGTTATGTCCACAGGTATTTCTGTTGTCTCAGCTCCGTCTCACCACAGCTGACTAGAAAAGAAATGAACTGTCAGCTTTAATTTATTTTTACTGATAGAGTCTCAAAGTTAGGAGCTCAAACACAGAGGAAGGTGAAGAAGGCGCTTCTTCTCTTATACATCAAGAGAGTTGAAGAAAAAACAGCTAAGGCACCAGAGGATGAATTATTGTTACGGGGCTCCTCTGACTAACGTGGGCTTGAGGCCCTAAAGCTAACCCCCTATGAACATGCGTGGTAGAGTATGGATACTCTAGTTCAGCCCTTCTGGACTGTTTTTATTTTATCTGTGCTGGACGATGGATTCAGATTAATTTAAACAACTTTTGGTGAATGAAATGTGAGACGTGTGATAAACACTGAGTGGACTCTGCAGCACCACTATAAAACAGACAAACAGACAAAAGAGGCCATGAGAATAATATGAGCTCATATAATATAACATATATATAATATGTGATACTGTACTGCACATTTAAGTCAATTTAAGTCAATCTCAGTCAAACTGAAAGTAAAAGCTGACGTAGAGTAAACAGAAAGTGTACCTTCCTCCGTAGGCTGAGCCCGGGTTGTACGCAGCGCTGGGACGTCCGTACATGACTGGCTGGCCGTAGCCTTTAGACACGGCGTCTCCGTACGACTGCTGGGCCATGAACTGAGAGCTCATGCCTGCTCCCATACCAGGGCTTCCACCGGGCATCATGTGACCGCCGGAGCTCTCACCCGGACCCATGGGTGCACCAAACATCTACGTGGGACACAGAGAGAGAGAAAGGTGTTATCACAGTGAACAGTCATAAATACCATGAAGTGATAAATAGTCAATTAGAGAGACGCTGGTGGGAGATCAGCAAAGAAAGACGAAACATGAACCCCCAAGAGTCACACTGAAAGTTAAACTATGACTAACCAAGCTAAAAGTTATCCTCAGACCTCATAGTGTGGAATCGAACCCATTCAAAAGTCTGACTGATGTGGACACGGTAACACATAATATTTTATTCTACATGACTTTCACCAACATTTCAGAATAATTCTCCAGAGGTTTCCTGAAAAAAACAGGAAAATCTTTGAAAGTAAAAACTAAAGACAACAGAAAAGTACAAGTAGTAAACTTTACAAAAGTAAAGTTTAATTCAGGAAACAATGATAAAAAAACAAAACACTATAATATTCAAAATAGCATAAAGTGGAAAAGTTAAAGCTGCACTCTTTTAGTTTATCCCACAGCTACTTTTATTCTGGATGTCAGAGATGGAGTCACTGACTCGATGGGCAACCACTTCAACCAATGGAGCCATCGCTGCACTGGGTCTTCTTCTGTTCTGTAAATATCGATTAACATATTTTATAATCTGCAAACCAATAAATAAATTAGAGTGTCCTGAACAAAGAATGTGAAGTTCATATTAATACTTATTAAGTAGGCTAAAAGAAACTTTTCTTAACGTGAGACACCTCTCTCTCTCTCTCTCTCTCTCTCTCTCTCTCTCTAAGCAGCTCACTCCTCATTACAGTGAAGTGTGGGAGTGACTAATAGATTAATCTGCCATTTCCTGCAGCAGATCAAATGTTAAATAGCTGTAAGACGAAGCAAATAAGAAGAAAAAGAAGAAATACTGGGATTAGACAACGAGCAGATTGAGCTACATCAGAGAAAACAAATCATCAAAGGTCGATTAAGTCCGACATCGACAAGCTGAGACAAAAAGACGTGAAAACAAAAGAGAAAAGAGCTTTCGAGCCAAATTAACGCCGGCTCCTCTGTTCTCAGCAGAATCCCAGAGGAATTAGTAAGAAAGTGCTGTAGCATCTAAAAATGCAGCAGCTGCAACTGGTCAGCTACAAACAGCCTCGACCTGATCATCCTGCTCGTCGTGTGCAGTTCGTCTCCACACAGCCGTACAACACCCCACAGCCAACCAACGGAAGAAGGATCCAATTACTAATTTAAAAACTCTCCCACCTCAGAGTGAGACTTCACAACGTCTTACTCCGACTTTCAGCAAGAAAACATACCACAAACTAGAAAGTACAACATGATTCTACTTTAAATCTCATCTTTTCCAATAAACCTTTCAGCTTGTCAGACAAACACTAAATGAGCTGCATGAAGGTACCTGAAAACACTGGACTACAGCAGGCGATCTATGGACTCATTTGGTTTCCTCTGCTGTAACTCAAACACCAGCAGCAGCAGGTCTTGTTTTACAACAATAAACTTCTCATTTCTGAACTAAAGCCTTGAATTTTGGGGAGTAATATATGCAGGAGCCCTCACTGTGAGAGAGGTGGGACGTCTCCAGCAGGCTGGGAGCTGAAATGTTGTATCATGACTCTGAAGAATGGTGAAGATCATGGTTTCGGTCTTGGTTACTAGTGACACTTCTCGTTTGCTGATATTGTTCAGATGGTTCCCCGTGTTTTTGGGTAACGTTACTTTTGATAAATAGAATTTTTGAATTACATGTTTTCTACGTCTTGGCTCTGGACGCCACCACGTGTCCACCACCAGCTTTAGTATAAAAGTTTGGTTGAAAATGTTGCATTAACTGTGCAGGAATTCCAGCTATTTTTATCACATTACACTTGTCAGTTTTAATACTTGATTCATATCACTGACAGCTGCAGTGAAGACCTGGCACAGAACCACCAGGGAAGAAATCCAGCATCTGGTGTCTGACTTCACGATTCAGTCATCGACTCCAAACTCACTAAACTCACTGTAAATCCAGCTGATAATTCTCTGCAGGTTCTTCACCACAGGTTTCAGCCTCTGTCAAACTGTTGTAATTTATAATTTAATACTGTATGTAATGTTCATTTCATACACTGCTTTTACAAAAATATAGATTTCAGCCACTTGGAGGTAAATTGAAAATGATGAGCCTTGGTTTTTCAGTCTGCAATGAGAACAAGCTTTTTATCTTCTTCTGTTGTTTCTGGTTTTGTGTGGTTATACAAAAATATCCCTGGGTACCGAGTCATGTGTTACCTGGCTGTGTGTGGGATTGGTCACACCCCACACTGTGGTTACTACAGACAGAGATCCTGCGTGCTGATTGGTGCCTGGTTGCCAGGAGACTGGGTCATTTAGGAAGGGGCCGTCACTGCTGCAGAGAGATATGAAGCCGAGTTACTGGGATGGTAGGGAAGGTTCGGGAGAGCCGCCTCGCTTTGGAGACACCATTCATCCACAGAGCAACAACAGCATCACAGCATCAGAGACAGTGTTTAAAGGAGCAGACATTTAATTCCAAAGAAGGATTCACTGCTTCACATTATCATCAAAAGAAGAAAAAAAACAGGCAGATACACCTCAGAGTGATCATTAACTGTGTGTATATGTTCCTCTAACACCTGCTCCTCTTATGGAGATATTAAATACGGGGGCTCCAAGAGCTCATTGACTGCAACATAAGAACATAACTGCAGATATAAAAAAAAAAAAAAAACACACCCAGGTTTTGGTTGTGCGTTTGTGTTTCCTCTAGTTGGTTGGTTGGTTGTGCTTTTGCAGCTTTCACGGTTCCCTCTTGCCCCAACATGGATCTGTATGCACACTACAGATGCAGACTGTGCTTCTATTAATTCCGACAAACAGGTATCAGACATGCATGCCCCAAAACAAGATGCCAACGTTTGACAGCACAAAGAAGAGCAAAGTGCCTCCAGCACATAAACTAAAGGGAATTTGTTGAATCAAAAATCGTTTCATAAGATTTAATTAAAACAAAAGATCCACTCGTATCCACTCATATCCACTATCCTAATCCTAATTACTTCAACCTCTTCCCATGTGACCCAATCAGCATGATAACAAATTAATACCAGTAACAAACATCCTGTAACTTGATTCTAATTCACTCCTTCAAAATGGTTCTTCACTCGAACACTGATGTTGAAATAAAGTCTGTTCCTACAGAACACATGCGCGAAGCAGGGTCCAGTTTACCTGTGTGATGCACTGACAGACAAACAGGTGCTAAGACTCTGCCTGGACCCTCAAGGACAAAATTACCATCACACCAACTGTAGTGCACACACAGACGTGGAAAGCATGAACAGTGCAGAGTATTTCCATTCATTGATTTTTATTATTTATTTCTGCACTGCCGAGGTAAAAGGCAGCTGTGATGGAAGGGGAGACTTGAAATGATTTAAACATGCTGATAAGGTCATTGATTTATTATGTTGCGCAAAGCTGTTCTTGTTAAAAGTGTCACAAATAGTTGAGTGAGAAATGATTAAAGCAAAGTGTCCAACAGGCACACACCGTAAATCCTCATTTATAGCTTGTCCCACGTTTCTGTGATGTCGGTGTCAGACAGTTCTGTCATTTCTTGATACAGCTCAGGGAGAAAAAGGCTGTGAACTGAGATAATAATCCAACTGACATGAATAAATGCATGTGCAGGCTGTTTTCTGCATCTCTGAGAGAGAACCTTGTTGGGACTCATTTGTACTGTAGAGTCAGTACAAAGTTAAAGGTCACTGATAAATCCTTTAGCGCCCTGAGCTAAAGATCAACATGGTTTACTCATCTGACAGTTGAGGTTGCCCTCTGTTTCCTTCTTGTAAACCATGCCCTCAACAGGAAATTACCACAACAGCATTTCTGTCAGACCACATCATCTGCAGGGTCACTGACGACAAAGTCTTTCCCACAGTCACTTACTGTACGAGCTGTGGACTGGGTGTGGATGGGGCTTAAATGGAACCAGAGAACCAGAACACAAAAAGCCAGGTGAGGCTGCTTCACCTTCAGGACACGGAGCTTTGATGTCGCCTTGTGTTTTCGTACCTTTGTGGAGTGGGAGGCAGGCAGGGTTTCATGGAGTTGAGGGGGTTCATTGGATGAACGTGGGGATCATTGGAGAGCCCCCGCTGTCCTCAAGTGGCAGCCCTGAGAGAGAAACGCACAGATGAAAAGACGGTTACTCGGCGCTCGTTTGCGACAATTTGTCATCACTATAGCCCACACTGTGTGCACAAAGACAGAGCGCCCTCCCACTCAGAGCCACTCACTTTAATCTGCGAGCGTGCGCGTGCGGGCCGTGCACACCAAACCGCGAGCCTATCACTGACTGCTGTAACTCTGATACCTCTCAGAGGAGGGGGATGGGTGCTGGGAGCTAAATTTAGCGTGCTGATTTCAAAAGGAATTTAGGAGAACAGAGATGTGAAGAGGCAGAGTCTCCTCTCAGCTCGACACACCGACCAACAACACGTCCTCTGCTCGTTTCTGATTTTATTAACACCGCTGCACGTTTCTCTGCCTCCTTCACCACCAGATGTTTTCACCATTTCCTCCATCACTGCCCCCTCCTACGTCCTGCTAATGATGTTCTTTATCTGACAGTTACCAACAGACATGCTAATTTTCCATCATCACAGCCTGGCTTCATCATCCCCTCCCCCCTCATTTCTTCTCCTCTGGTTTCCTTTTTTGCACTTTGCAGATTTGGGTCAGACACCCCACATCTTGTACGGGAGGAGGAGGGAGGCGAGGTGGGGTGGGTTTGTCGGATCACGTGACTGTGACACCTCGATTCCCACCTATCAAAAGGCAGCCTCCAGGCTGCACCGTGTAACTTGCATCACAGCTGAGCAGTTAAACCACACAAAGAGGAGGGGGACACGTAAGATGTCTGGCTCTGTCAGATGTTGAATCTGAACACGAGCAGCACAGACTGTACCTGCAGAGGAATGACTGAGACGCACTGTTCCCCCAGTCCCTTTGAATCCTCTGCCCTCAGCTGCAGACTAGTTCTTCACTCTGCTGCCTGATGGTAAAAACTCATCAGATGTAACCCATTCACATCAAACACGGTTTCATTATCACAGTCGAGATGAAATTCACTCTGATTCATCGTGATCTGTACGAAACAATTAGAGGCAGCAAGTACAAACATCACTTCATTAGAAGTACCAATACAGACTAGCTATACTACAGTGGATTACTTAAAATGAATTTAACGGTGCAGATACCACGACTGATACTACATCACTCACGTCCTCAGAGTTGTGTGACATAACCCCAACCCCAAAGGTCACACTGACAGCACAGAGCGTGGATCATCTGTATCGTGAGGCGTTCATAAACAAAAACCAAGATATAAAGCAGACTGTAGATATTAATTATTGTTTTGTCCTTAGTACAATTTGGGGTCTTCCACTCTATTTTCAGATTCTGTTACTTTCTACTTTTACGCCACTACATTTATTTAATAACTATAGTTAATAGTAACTTTTTGGAATTTGATATACTAACATATAATATATTAATATTAATAAAACTAAATATGACGTAATAAGACTTTGAGACTTTATAATTGTTATATTCACAACATTTGATCCTCAAAACAGTTTATAATGAGTTAAAATCAGCTCCAACCTTTAAGTGATGAACACATCAATATATAATCCAGTAATTTCATATTCACCGATGATGAATTAACCATTCTCTGAGTACTCTGAGGACTTTCACCTGTAACAGAGTAGTTCTACTGTGTAATCCTGCTACACTTGTAACTTGTATACTTGTGTAAATAATCTGAGTACTTCTTTCACCACTGGAATACAAATATTTAATAATCACACAATACTTTTACATAAATACTCTAATTCTCATTGAAAGCAGCGGTTTGAAGACATTTGAAGAGACTTTAAATTAAATCAACGTTCAAAAATCAACTTGTCACTGCCATCATTAAAATCAACTGACTGAATTTCAGTACCACACCACGGTACCGTATCAGTGCATCTCCTTTAATTGTAATTTAAAGGTTTCATTAAAAGACTACACCTGTCTGTTAAGTCAAAGTGAATCCTGAGCAGCTGCTGGACAGATGCTGTTGGCAGAGAAATGTTCCTGTTTCTAGCTCAAAAGGCTCCACAACAGTCTATTGTTATGTAATTAGCTTAACGAGCACCGTGTGAGTTTAGAAGGTAGATAAAGGTCTATCGTAATTATTTCTAAGAAAACACATCGTCAACATTTAATATTTAAGAAAAACTGTGTTTCTTTTGTTAAATGTGTTTGATTAATGATACTGATGTGATATAATGACGACTGTATGTAAGTTACCATCTAAACTCTGCATTAATCAGCAAGAACATTACAAATGGAGCTAAAATCACGGTTACATGTAAACTACCAGTTAGAAAAGTTCGATTTTAGAATTAAAAACTGTTTTTAGCACCGGTCTAAACGTGCTGCCGTTTCTGCCTCTCTACAGTTACATTAAAATTCAATTAAACTAATCATCAGCTTAATTCAAGAGTAACAGCTATTAACGTTCAAGTATTTATGAACGGCTTGAGGGGGAGAGAGGTTGGCAGCTAGTCAGTAAAGATGATTAAAAGCTCCCTCTGCTACTTAATCAAATAAAAAACAAACTGCCTCTCCATAATTTATTAGCTGCCAGTCTTTCTCTGCTGCGGCGCGAGCCGGGCGTCGTGTTAATGAGTCAGCGTGTTTTGTTTATCAGAGTTAACTATCTGACTGGAACCATCAGCCAGGTCTGATACCTGATTAATCAGCTGTATCAAACAAATACGTGTTGGGATCATTTGAAGCTCTTCTCTTTTAGATCACTGTAAATTAAATATCTTTCATTCGAGACACGAGGGGACGTTCACAGTCATGTTGTATTGATCTAAAAGACTTTAACTGAACTGGGACAATCCAGGATTTTACTGATTATTTTACTGATCATTGCTGGATAACTGAAACAAAACTGGCTTGTTACTAACTGTAATAACAAGTGCAATTTACACTTTTAGGAAGTTATGAGGAATTTTCCAAGTAATTATCCAGAATGTTGTTTTAAGGACAATTCCCAATTTTACAGTGTCATATTTTATCTGTCTATTGAATCACTTTGAATCACAGAGGAAAATGAAACTGAACCCACAGCACACACAGGATATGATCCATCTCTGGGAGTCGAACCACCGACCTTTTGATAATTTTCCAGTTGACTAAAGGCTCAGACTAAACAATGGACTGATTGCTGTATGTGGTCAGCAATAGTCATAAGTTACAGCTGTTAAGTGAATCTGTCAGGAACATTTAATTAACATGCAGAGTGCCTCTCATCTCATCAACACTAATTAGGCTGCCACTGGACCCTGCAGCGTCTCTCCCTGCTCGACCAACAAAAGGTGATTAGACATATTTGAGCTGGAGTTATTTGATGTTTCATGTTGAAAGGTGAAGATAATAAGGTTCAATAACGTGGACACGATGAAATCAAACTGTTAAAACATTCCTAACTGTGTAACTTACAGCAGAGTTCATTCAGAAATGTATTTGAACAGACAACATCACATGGGAGCGACGTTCACCTGTCATCTGTTTGACAGTGCTTCACTATGTTGGAGTGGATAATTCTGCAGTCCGAGCGCTAATCTGAGGTTTTGGTCAAATTACTTTTACCCTACGGAGGATTCCTGGACTTTAGTTCCTACAAGAGGAACTTTCTCACCTGGAAAACTTCAGACTAGAACACACACGCAGCTTGTTGCTTGTTGTCAAAGCTCAGTTTGAAAAAGTGAAATATCATGTTTAATGGTAAGAATGTGCACGTAAGCATGAACAGAACGATGATGCAGTTGCTCATTCTTTCTAAATGAATCACCTGACCACGTGATCACCGGGAAGAGCAGCCAACTGCGACTTCCAACAGTTTCTAACACTTGAATCTAACTGTCGTCAGCGTTTCTACAGAGCAGACAACACTGGTCAAGAAATGATCAGTTTCAAAAACCCAACGAGCACAAAAATGAAAACAGATGCTTGGATTCAAATGTTTTGTAACCACATTCCTGGACACATCAGAAACTCCCCTTAACAAAACTTACATATACAGACGCTGTGGAAATTTCAAGTGTGAGCTCCAAGACGTGAGATGTCAAAGATGATGTTCGGTCAACGTCCAAACCTTCAAATGTTCAGTTTACTGTGATGTAAACTGAGACAAGGATCAAAACCTGAAGTTTAAGAAGATTTTTGTTTGATAAGTGGAAATAAGATCAGAAATATTGAGGATTCATTTAAAGTTGTTCAACCTAAACTGTTTACATGGGTCCTGTAGAGCTGCAGCGACTTTAATTAATTTATCAATAGTTTTCTCAAACAGTCGATGACGTGTTTGTTCTGGACATGATCAGAAAATAGTGACAAATCACTCGAATTCACCACAAATAGGTAAAAACTCCAAATGTATTTCATTATTATCACATTGATGAACTGATCAGTCAGTTAAAAGTTAATCAGCATAAAGTCACATACGTTGGACATTATACTGAAGATTTGCTGCTTTAACTCTGAGTCAAATGAATTCTTAGGTTTTCAGCTCAGGCTTTGGAAAAAGATGTTGAGCATTTATCAGACAATCAGTCAATCAATAACTAAATATTTGCTTTAGAGCTGCAACTTTTTGTCTCATTCAGCTTCTTTAATGTGAACACATGCTGCTTGACAGCTGCTATCTATTTCTAATACTGTCTGAAAATTCAAATCGTTTTTCTGAATAAACAAATTAGTGACGAAGGTCACCGCCTGACAACTTACAATACACAAGCTTCACCGGCTGCCCTGCACCTGCCTTCAATAAAGCACTAATTAGAAGCCTCAATGGGATCTGAGAGATTCCCTAATTAACACCCTGTGAAATGCAGAAGAGCAGCAGCCATGATGAGAAGCAAATGTCAGCGCATGACAATGAAAAGACGAGATATTTTTACTGCGAGCACTGAAAGACTGTCTCCCCCTAACAAAAGACAGGTACAGGCTGGTCAATGAACGGTGCCACAGCAAGATGTGGGTCAATAATGTTTTTAAATGTGATCAGAAAGCATCAAATATGCAGCAAACTGAAACTTTAACAAGTACAATTCTTCATTTACATCAGCGATTAGTCAGAAAATTAAACATTTCGATAATAAACTAGTTGTTGCAGCCATTTTAAAGAAAGAAATGCCAAATTATTTCTGATTTAAGCTTCTTAAACATGTCAACTTGCATCTTTTTCATTTCTTTTTGTGACAACAAATTAAATCTGTAACTTTTGGGGCTGTTAACCTGAAAACTAAAGCTACTAAAGCCGTGTTATTTGTTCACACTTAGGAAACTTTCTGCAGACTACACATGACTACTGGAGACAGTAATGTCAGATAGGACCCATCGCAGCACCAAACATCTGGATGCTTCAAACACCAACAGCCTAAACACAAACGCTTCACTTCAGTGATTTAAGCACCTTCTTATTCTCCAGTTCTCCGTCTTTCCATGTAAACACTGACCCACACTGACTCAGTCTGGCTCCTGGCCAGGACAACATGTTATTGTGCCCATGATCCAGTCAGGAAGTCACGGCCAGAGGGGAAAACAGGCACCTCAGAAACACACTGCAACAACAAGCCATGCATGGTCAAATAACATGCACTGTGCAAACCCAGCGTGAGTCAAACATGCTGACAGAATTGATTCATCAGTTCATTAGATAAGAAACATGCAAATGAACGAACCCCAGCCGTGTCTACCTGCAGCTTCTCCTGCAACAGTGCAAACAAAACCTGCTGCTGTAATGTGCAGCAGCTCAGAACAAAGCGTTGGAGCAGTGTGCATGTTGTCTGTGCAGGATTCTCTGTGAGCGTGTGCGTGTTGTCTGTGCAGGATTCTCTGTGAGCGTGTGCATGTTGTCTGTGCAGGATTCTCTGTGTGCGTGTGCATGTTGTCTGTGCAGGATTCTCTGTGAGCGTGTGCGTGTTGTCTGTGCAGGATTCTCTGTGAGCGTGTGCGTGTTGTCTGTGCAGGATTCTCTGTGAGCGTGTGCGTGTTGTCTGTGCAGGATTCTCTGTGTGCGTGTGCGTGTTGTCTGTGCAGGATTCTCTGTGAGCGTGTGCGTGTTTCATCCATCACTAAGTGAAACATGCGAACAGCAGATGTTGTCTCACCTACCTGACATGAACCCACATCAGCTCCGGCTGCAGTGCACGGAGTCGAGCACGTACCAGGAGGTGATGATGAGAAGCAGCAGTTCGGGTTTGAGGTTTGCTGTGTTCGGTAGCCTCAGTTTCTGTTTCCTGTGTCTGTGTTGTTGGAGTCTGAGGACTGAGACACAGCTGCGGAGGCTCTTTAACACACGCTGCTCACACCGTTAGCCGCTAGAGGCTAGCTGCTTAGCCCGTCACGTTTGTGTGCCGTTTGTCCGGTTTACGTTTCCCTGACGTGTTGTTAAGATGAACAGAAGCAGCCGAATAAAAGTCCAGCACCCACAGTTTGCTAGAAAGTTGCTGTGTGACTCACCTTTACCTGCTGCCAGACGACGGAGCCGCTTGATTGTAGACTTAGCTTAACGGCATTAGCTTAGCATAGCTAGTGTCGCAGTCGGGCTAACGAGGAGCTGCTGGTGACTGTTCGACTCTTATTAATGTCTTTTTCTTTTTGTTTTCACATCCCACTCGTAGAAGGAGTAAGTAACCTGTTCAGTGCTGTACATTTGTACGCGTATTTATTGCAAACATCCGTGCGGTGTCACCATTAAACCCACATTTTACTGCTAAGTGAGTTTTAAGCAGCCGAGTTGATTAGAATAAGCTCGGACAGACCATAATAACCTGGCAGCTCGGTGCACAATGACCCCGTTTAATGTATTCATGAGATCTAATGTCTCCCACAGAGGCTTTTTCCTGTCCCTCCTCCTGCAGGAGAGGCGGCTGAAGGACTGCAGACCACAGGAGGGAGGGGGACAGCCTGCAGCCAGAGGGGTACAAGTACACGACCAGAGTACACGACCAGAGTACACGACCAGAGTACACGACCAGAGTACACGACCAGAGTACACGACCAGAGTACTCCGCTGCAAGTACACGACCAGAGTACACGACCAGGGCACACGACCAGGGTACACGACCAGAGTACACGACCTGAGTACACGACCAGAGTACTCCGCTGCAAGTACACGACCAGAGTACACGACCAGAGTACACGACCAGAGTACACGACCTGAGTACACGACCAGAGTACACGACCAGAGTACACGACCAGAGTACACGACCAGAGCACACGACCAGAGCACACGACCAGAGTACACGACCAGAGTACACGACCAGAGTACACGACCAGAGCACACGACCAGAGTACACGACCAGAGCACACGACCAGAGTACACGACCAGAGCACACGACCAGAGTACACGACCTGAGTACACGACCAGAGTACTCCGCTGCAAGTACACGACCAGAGTACACGACCAGGGCACACGACCAGGGTACACGACCAGAGTACACGACCAGAGTACACGACCAGAGCACACGACCAGAGCACACGACCAGAGCACACGACCAGAGCACACGACCAGAGTACACGACCAGAGTACACGACCTGAGTACACGACCAGAGCACACGACCAGAGTACACGACCAGAGCACACGACCTGAGTACACGACCAGAGTACACGACCAGAGTACACGACCAGAGTACACGACCAGAGTACACGACCAGAGTACACGACCTGAGTACACGACCAGAGTACACGACCAGAGCACACGACCAGAGCACACGACCAGAGCACACGACCTGAGCACACGACCAGAGCACACGACCAGAGCACACGACCTGAGTACACGACCAGAGTACACGACCAGAGTACACGACCAGAGTACACGACCAGAGTACACGACCTGAGTACACGACCAGAGCACACGACCAGAGTACACGACCAGAGCACACGACCAGAGTACACGACCAGAGCACACGACCAGAGCACACGACCAGAGCACACGACCTGAGTACACGACCAGAGTACACGACCAGAGTACACGACCAGAGTACACGACCTGAGTACACGACCTGAGTACACGACCAGAGCACACGACCAGAGCACACGACCTGAGTACACGACCAGAGTACACGACCTGAGTACACGACCAGAGCACACGACCAGAGCACACGACCTGAGTACACGACCTGAGCACACGACCTGAGCACACGACCTGAGCACACGACCAGAGTACACGACCAGAGTACACGACCAGAGTACACGACCTGAGTACACGACCAGAGCACACGACCAGAGTACACGACCTGAGTACACGACCAGAGTACACGACCAGAGTACACGACCTGAGTACACGACCAGAGTACACGACCAGAGTACACGACCAGAGTACACGACCAGAGTACACGACCAGAGTACACGACCTGAGTACACGACCAGAGCACACGACCAGAGTACACGACCTGAGTACACGACCAGAGTACACGACCAGAGTACACGACCTGAGTACACGACCAGAGTACACGACCAGAGTACACGACCAGAGTACACGACCAGAGTACACGACCTGAGTACATGACCTGAGTACTCCGCTGCAAGTACACGACCTGAGTACACGCCCTGAGTACACGACTAGAGTACACGATCTGAGTACACGACCAGAGCACACGACCAGAGTACACGACCTGAGTACACAACCTGAGTACACGACCTGAGTACACGACCTGAGTACACGACCAGAGTACACGACCAGAGTACACGACCTGAGTACACGACCAGAGTACACGACCAGAGTACACGACCTGAGTACACGACCAGAGTACACGACCAGAGTACACGACCAGAGTACACGACCAGAGTACACGACCAGAGTACACAACCTGAGTACACGACCTGAGTACTCCGCTGCAAGTACACGACCTGAGTACACGACCAGAGTACACGACCAGAGTACACGACCAGAGTACACGACCAGAGTACACGACCTGAGTACACGACCTGAGTACACAACCTGAGTACACGACCAGAGTACACAACCTGAGTACTCCGCTGCAAGTACACGACCTGAGTACACGACCAGAGTACACGACCTGAGTACACGACCTGAGTACACGACCAGAGTACACGACCAGAGTACACGACCAGAGTACACAACCTGAGTACACGACCAGAGTACACAACCTGAGTACTCCGCTGCAAGTACACGACCTGAGTACACGACCAGAGTACACGACCAGAGTACACGACCAGAGTACACGACCTGAGTACACGACCTGAGTACACGACCAGAGTACACGACCAGAGTACACAACCTGAGTACTCCGCTGCAAGTACACGACCTGAGTACACGACCAGAGTACACGACCTGAGTACACGACCAGAGTACACGACCTGAGTACACGACCTGAGTACACGACCAGAGTACACGACCAGAGTACACGACCAGAGTACACAACCTGAGTACACGACCTGAGTACACGACCTGAGTACTCCGCTGCAAGTACACAACCTGAGTACTCAACCTGAGTACTCCACTGCAAGTACACAACCTGAGTACTCCGTTGCAAGTACACAACCTGAGTACTCCACTGCGAGTACTCCACTGCAAGTACACAACGTGAGTACTCCACTGCAAATACTACTTTAAATGCTTTACTCGAGCTGTGCAAATGTTCTTAACTAACACACAAAACCATCAACCACTGATTTAATTCACTTTAGTTAAGAGAAATAACGAAATGTTGCAGGTGAACACCACGATCTGTGTCTATTAGAGGAGTTGATTTACTGATTCATGTCTAAACTGTAAAAGCTAATTAGTGATTAGTAGATTTTTTTCAAGTAAGAATCTTTAGTAGTTCTATTATTATTATTATGGCTGTAAGTATCAACAGCATTAGCTAATTTCAATTTCTAGTCATAATAGTAATAACAGGTGGGTGGAGGTTACATCCATCCTGTTATCTCCTGGATGCAACTGCTACAATATTGTAGTGAGAAAACTAAAATGAGATGAATAATAATAACCAAGATAATGAACGAAAACCAATAAAAGAAAAGATAATAATAAATGTTAGATCATCAGATGTAACGCAGGTCAAGAACTGATTTTAGGAGCTGATGATCAGTTCTCAGACTCAGCAGCTCCCTGAGGATCAGAAAATGGAGCCAACTGATGCCTATAAAGCAGAAGAGAGCAGAAAAACATCTGCAGATCAAGCTGCACATCTGCTGTAAGACAAAATAAGTCTCCGTATGACTGCAGAGGAGCTGCAGCCAGACTTACCTGAGACCTCATCATCACAGACGTCAGTGTTTGAAGTCTGCAAAGCAACATCTGGAGAAGTCGGGGTTGAGCTGAAGATACAGTTTACCAGGGGTGTGTTTGGACATAAAACAGAGCGTGTGGTGAAACGAACACGCCGCCTGCTGTGGAGCATGAAGCTGGAAATATTCTGTGCCAGTGTTGCAGGAAACATCTCGGAGATAAGAATGGATTCCACTGTATATCAGCAAGTTGTAGATTCAACAGTGGAAGTGAGAAGAGGGTGGCTTCTACAGCAAGACAGTGATCTAAAGCAGACACCGTGATTTACGTCCAGAAAACCTGAGGGCAGATCTTTTACATGCTGAGGCACAAACTAACAAACACAACGCAGTGTTTGGGTCGTTTTCCATTTTCCTGTTGAAGTTCTTTGGTTTCTATTGTGTCTTTGGGTTGTTTTTCATGTCTGTCTGCTCATTTTCTGACATAAACACGAAGTGATCTGCAGGAAAAACAGCTGAAAACTTCAATTAAGATCAAGAACAAAAAGAATCGTAGCTGCTACAAACGTACTGCTCGTGCACGTGCAACAATTACTGTTTATTATGTGCCTGAAATTAAAAAGCAATAATTCAAATTCCTGTTTGCTTCAGGGGTTGAATTTCCTTCTTTTCACTTTAAAAATCAACCTTTGCACAAACTGTAGCTTTACAGCATCATTGTGTATCAGCAGTGCACGTGCCTCCACGCACACATACACAGAGGCAGCGTGTGCGTCACTTGAAGCCAGCCGGCGTTTCAGCAGCAGGGCCAGCGAGTGTTTTGGAGTCATTAGAGGTGTCTGCAGTATCTTGCCAGAGGGCGGTGCAGCGTGGAGAATAAAAAGTCCAACCTGCCTGTGTTTTTCAGACCTCTGTTGCCCTGGAAACAGGTGCTGAGATTTCCCATTTCTTCATTTTTCTCTACACTATCCATATCAGCCCCCCCCACCCCCACCTCTACGCACAGCCGCTGCTTCTTCCTCCCCCACGACCTGCCGCATAGTACAATCACACACACACACACTTCCCATGTACTGCAGACATTTCACAGTGCCACAGAACAGAGTAGCTCACTGCTTCACTACAGAACCAAACCTGAGAGGCTGCACACAGCTGAAGCGCTGACCCTGCTTTGACTCTGAGTCCAGACAGATGCGGTGTTTCAACAGCGTGACCCCCAGGACAAGGAAGAAACTGAGGAGATAAGAGGCAAACAAAGAGGGAACGACTTAAAGCTGGAGGGAGTGGAAGCACTTTGTGATGAAGAAGACACAGGACAAACAGCTGTAATGTCTCTTTTCACTCAACACGTTCTTCTCTTCCAATTAATTAGGCTCACGGGAGTGTTGTCATCGAGTTCGGACAGATGGTTCAACATATTGCAGCTATTTCATAACTATAGCTGTGGTTTGAAATATTTAAGATATCTCAAAAAGTGCTGAGGAGAGGAGGCCGCTGTGGAGTTACCTGCCAACAGTGATTAGTCACTATGTTAATTCTAAGGCAGCTTTTTTAGATTACTCTTTCAAAACATGATTCATGAACTATGGTTTGGTTTAACGTGAAGTTATGAATTTTTTTCTTTCTCATCTGTCTGAGACGTTTCTTGTGCTTTTCATTTGTGCTGACGTTGGTGTCCAGCATCAGTTCACGTTTCTTTGAACTAGACATGATATTTTATTACAATGATATTTCAGGAGATTCAGTTGTTCCACTAAACATTCATTATTATGATCATGACTGATCACTAAACAGGGGCAGGTCTGTATCTCACGATGTCTTCGTTCCCTGTTTGAAAGTCACAGAAGTCAGTTAAAAGGCACAAACCAACCAAAAAAGTTTCACAAAGAGTTAAAAAGGAGACACGATGGACAAAAACAGATGAAAATGACCAACGAGAGACGAGAAATGACCCCAAAGAAAACAAAACAATGACACGAGCACTGAAAATAGAAACTAAAACACTGGGAACAATGTGACCGCCTCGTTCGTCGTCATGTTGTGTTTGGGTTTTGGCTCCTGGGGTGTGGAGCCCGTTTCCTCACAATCCGCCCAAGACATGTTTTTAAAAATCACAGTTTCTGAACGTAACAAGTGCTCATCAGAGAAGTACTCAGTACTTCAACAAGAACTTGAAGTGGTACTTGTAGTTGCTGAGTGCTGACGGTGTCACTGTTGTCACCGTTCAGCCGCCCTGCCTCCTCACTTCAGGCCTTTTTAAGTCATCCCTGTGTTTCTGCAGCGTTATGTGTGCATTCCTTTGTCGTGACTTCTCTTTGGCAGCGGACAGCACATTCCAGGGAAATGGCTGACCCAGAATAACACGCACAGCCGCAGGACGACGAGGCAGAGCTCCTCCACCCTTTCACTGCTCAAACACACCCAAGCTGCTGTTTGCTTACAGACACATGACAGCTCACGTTGTACAGTATTTAGTACTACAGCTGGAACAGCAGCATATGACGATCATCACAGGGGCACATGACAGCGATCACCCTTCACATCTTCGTTTAAGTGATCAATCATTCAGGCTGTTTCCCTGAAGCATCGTTAAATCCAGTGTGAAGCTGTAACGAGGGGCCTGTTACAATTAATAATTATCAAAGTAGGTGCCCGTTCATTCTCTGTCCGTCCAGTAAGTGACTATATTAACAGTAAATAGTATACTGAGTATTTCTATCAGCTCAAATGTGGCACTGAAGTCAACACTTAACTCTAAAACACTAAACATATTTAACTGTAGTTATACTTTTGTAAAGTCTCAAAATAAATATATTCATAGTTTATTCATTTACAGTCACTAGTGTTATTTCTCAGTATCACTGGTCAGTTATGTGATGCTGTTGCCATGGAGAATACTTCATTAGTCTTAACTGAGCCAAACTGTTCCTCATGGACAAATCCAGCTTCCAGTGGTGGAAAGTACAGTTACTCAAGGTACTTTACTCACAGTTCACCTCAGAGGGATATCCTCTGATATTTACTCCACTACATGTATCTGACAGCTGTAGTAACGCTGCACAGTGAGTACTGATACTCACAGAACTATTATTCAAGATACTTTTCTCTACTTTAAGAAGCTACAACATGAAATAGCTGCAGTAATAACAAGGTATTAATACTACTACTAATAATGGGACAGGACATGTTTTTCTATATGATAGTACTTTTAATTTAAGTATGAAGTACAATCTGCTGATGATACTTTTATTAACCAACATTTTGAAAGCAGAATTCTGAATATTTAAAAAATAAAAATCAAGGAGTTTGTTTCAGTTTGATTTCAGGCGACAAAGAGGAACTGAGACTGTTACATGTCGAACTCTATGGTTATTTCTAGTTTTACATGAGAATGTCTGCGTTTTTCTACACAGCATCAGATTGTTATTATTATTATCATTATTATTATTAGTATTATTATTATTATAATTATTATTATTATTATTATTATTATTATTATTATTATTATTATATTGTTTTCCATTAATAATAGAAACTGTTTCTACTAATCACCACTGACTCGCTGCTTCCACCTTGTGTTCACACACTGAACTTCACTAAATGCAGACTTGTGCTGAGACCCTTTAATGACCTCTGACCTGAAGACTGGTGCCAGAAGAAGCTCTTAGATCCTTCATCAAGTAAAAAGCAGAAACAACAAGATGTAAAAATACAGAATCTGAGGCTGCTTATCTCAGATATCACTGTATTACGTAAAGAAATGTCATAGTTCTGTTTCTATTCTGAGACTTTAGTGTTGAACAGGGTGTGATGTCAGACACCTTTCACCTTTGACCTGGGGGGGATCAACACTTAGTATGACAGACAGCTCAATAATCACACATCACCTCGAATTTGTTCTAGGAATCTGTAAAGTAACTCAAATTAAACGTAGTAATACTCGAGTACCTGTGTGATTTATAAACAGGAACATTTACTCAAACCGCCTTCAGCTACTTTCACTTTCTCTTCAACAAGACTGAAACTTTAAGGCTGTATTTTCTCGTCAGGCTCCGTTTTCAGCCACAAAACACGAATACCGTTAAAACTTCAGCTCAATCACTTTGAGACTTTGGTGAAAGGTGAGTTTTACTGTTCCGGAGATAAGTTTGATCAAATGTTTGTAACGATATCTCCAGTTTGTGGCTCACAGCCGTTAGCGGACTTTCAGCTCACTGCGCTAACAAGAGGTTGACGTTAGCTAATGAGTGATGTTTGAAAAATCAAGAGAGTCGTTTCCAAAGAGTTATGGTCTTTCTCTGTTATTTAAGGATTCTATAAAATACTCTTTTAACGATCCGCTTGATGAAACATTCAACCCAGTGAATAGAAAGTAAGATTTTTGACTGAATGTTCATGTTACGACTGAGGTTCCGAGTGAAAACAAAGATGGCGGCTCTGCGAGTCCCTTCACTGGAAGCTAGCTGTGCTCGAGTCCCAACATGGGAAAACGGTTAAAAACTGTTTTTATCGTGAAGCGGTCGAAATACCTTTTTACCCAGATGGTTAAGATAGTTTATTGGGATGGTAAAAATGTCGTCTGAATAGCGGTGCGTGTATTTAAAAGACCTTCTGGGAATTACAAACAGTACGCGTCCATTTACGTTGACGACAACCGAGTGTTAGCTTCGTGTACTGATGTTCAGCTAATACATGAAGGGCGGACAGTGGGTCATAGCTGCTCCACCAGAGTTTTAACACACAGTTCGTCTTTGGACTTAATGATTTTAAAACTCTGTTTTCAACATTTACATTTCGACTTTTTAGTTGTTTTTTCGTCATATTTTAAATCTCCGTGTTTACGTCGTGGCGTCACCGCGGTGGGCGTGGCCGTGTCCACATAAATAATGAGGTCCTGTTAATTAGTAACTTCAGACAAATGTAATGGAGTAAAACTACTCATGGTCCAGTTTAAACTTGGACTTTTCAACAGACCAATATTTACACTGGTCACAGTTTATCTAGTTGTGGGTGCAGTTCTACTGTTTCTGTGAATTCATCATGTCCTGTTTCCAAACCCCCCAGAAATGACCAGCAGGCACCGCAATGACAGCTCCCAGATGAAGGACCTCCTTCATTTCGATGACACTTGGGACAAACAGGATGAAAAGGAGAATGGCAGTAAATCCAAGAATGAAGAAGAAAACAAAGCTGAACAGAAAAGAGAAGAAGAAAGAGACAATTATAAGCATAAAAAACACCAGGACAACAGTGGACGCAGCTCAGACCAGGCCAGCGGCTCCTCTACCTCCATGGTCCCGTACGGCGCTGGAGCCTCAGGCTCTGCATCTGTAAGACGGAGACAGTCAGAGGGGAACGACCTGTGGAGGGAGGACGACACTTTGGTGTGTGCCCTGCGTGATCTGAAGCGACTTCCAGAGTGTGACATCAAACTGGGAGATTTGCAGTTCAGCAAGACCAACGTTATCCTCATAGATGTAAGATTTAGTCCTTTGACCTTCTCATTGTGTACAACAAAGTACATTTACTCATTTAATATTTCCATTTATTCAGCAGCCATGGAAGACGTACTCAGATCCTACCAAATGTGTTTTCAGTGTCAGTAGTAAAAGTACTCGTTCTGCAGTACAGTGTCTCCTGTGACTGATATATTATTATATGTGATGTTATGGTGAATTATCCTGCAATTCAGCAGCTTGAGGTGGAACCAGTTTTATCTACTTTATACTTCAGTCCAATGGTTCCAAATCTAAGGGTCAGACCCGTCCGAAGAGTCACAGGATAAATCTGAGCTTCTGATGCTACTACAGCTGCACTGAGCTGTGGTTACCATGTGTTTCTTTAAACCATATTTTCATGATCATAATTTTATGAACAGCAGTTTTCTCTTATCCAGTGTGTTCCTGAGGCTCCTTCCTGTTGTCTTAGTAAATAAATTGCTGCCAGTTCATGAGAGAAGATGCTATGAAGTAAAGTCTTATGAATGAAATGTACTGAGGGCTTCTTTCTTCTTAGAGGAAGAAAGAAGGAAACACAAAGACTAAACTTATTTTTTGTCTCTTGGCCTCAAACTGTTATTTTTAGGTTAAAATCAAAAACCTACATTTTCACATAGGTGCTTTGATTTCACTTGTTACTTATAAATAGGATTTAAAGTGCAAAAATACTCTGTTTACTTATAATGGAGTATTTTTTATTAAGGGATCAGTGGGCGTGTTGCACCACTTTGTCTCCCACTCAGTAATTATTGTCACTCTCAGTGCAGAAGTCACAAACACTTTTTTTCCTTTCAGGTGGTTGTTTTCAACAGTAGAATAGGACTTCTGCCCCAGGAAGGAAGAGACGTGTGGCACAGCACCTTTGTCAAGATGCCGAATTCACCAGAAAGTTTCATTGTCAAGCCTGGAATCAGGGTGTGTTTGAGACATGTTTAATTCACTTCAATTTAGTTTATTTAGTCAATTTTAAAATGTATGTTTTAAGACGCTGGTTTACTGTAGAACTCTGGTGTCTTCTTAAGTGATGCTGATTATGTGAAATTATAACAATCCTATAAAACTGATATTAATATAAAATAAGGTGATAACACTTCATCAGATCAGAAGTCATGGTATTTCATTTAGTAGCTGTTGAGATAAACTTTTTTGGTCTCGACCAATTTGATCTCTCTTCCTGAAAACTGTCAAAGGACCAATCAGTGTTTAGAATGTTTACGGGTGGCCAATCAGATTTCACATATTTAATGTGTCACTTTACTGCTCAGTCACCATGAAATGTTACCAAATCTGTCTTTGTTTAAGTTCAGTCTTATTGTGAATCTTGTTTCACTTTTCATTGGAGAGGATCCAGGCTTTTAAAAACCAAAAGAGGGGCTAAAATGATGCATGTAAACAGTTTGTTGTCTTTTCCACTGACAGTCGCCCAGCCAGGTAAAGAGGTGGGACCTGATTTCTAAGCAGCTCAAAGCTCTGGCCAAAAAGAGCGAGGTGGATGTTGAACGTGTGGAGGTACGAATTCACCAACATTTTCTAATCTGTGTTTATGGGACATGAACTGTTAAACTTTTCACACTCTGTCTGTCTTTAGAAAGCCATAATGAGTTATAACCCAAAGTATGAGAAACAGTGGTCGTTCGAAGGCCTCGCCAAGTTCGTAAAGGTCAGTGTCTGTGTTCAATCATCAGGTTTGTTCGTTGAAACCCTCCAATGATCATCAATCATCATGTTTCTGTTCCAGTGTATCCCCAAAGGTGAAAACGACTCCTGCGCGCTGTTTCCAAAGATCGCTGCGTTGGCCTTGAAGCTACCTGAGCATGTAAAGAAGGTATGAAGCTCACTGGATCCTTTACCGTTTACAGTTCACTCGTTCTGATGGTGACGGAGTGTGTCCATGTTTAGGCCATCCCGCTGCTTCAGAGCGGACAAACTGCATCCATCACTCTGTCACAAATTCAAATAGCCTGCCTGCTTGCCAACGCGTTTTTCTGCACGTTCCCTCATCGCAACACATCCAAACCCAACTCTGAGTACTCCAGCTACCCCACCATTAACTTCAGCAGGTAACACACTGCACAGTGCTGCATATCTGAATTCTGTCTCCACTGTGTGACTTTATTCTTCCTTTGGATGCAGTCTGTTCGGAAACTGGTCAAACCGGAAGAGGGAGAAGCTGCGAGCCATCATGCATTACTTCCGAGTGGTGACAGATGAGAGTAAGTTGCTGCTAAACCTCATGTTTCTTCTGTTTCTGACACTTCAGTGCTGATTGGTGGTTTGTATTCATTTCTTTGCAGAGACTGAACCAAAGGGACTGGTGACGTTTGAGAGGCGTCACCTCAAACAGAAAGACATACCGAACTGGAGAAGGTAATAATAGAAAGACTTGGACTTGACTCTGAGACAGCTGTACCTCCATGTATCTAAATAAAAGGAAAACAGGTTTAAACACCTGTAGCCATGATATTGGCTTGATGAAGCTGCAGTAAACACAGTCTCCAGCATGCTAAGATGCTCACTGTGCTCACTTTCAAGACGTGTTACTTGAAAGTGACTTGTTGAGTCTAAACCTGTTTTGTTTGGGTTTATTGTCACAGCTGTAAAGAGAAGCTACATAAGCTGCACGTCGCATCACATGGCTGCATCGAGACTGAAGGTACAGGGATGCTACAGGTGAGCTCTGACCCAGAAACCATTCACAGCTGTTTATTCCATAGTTAACGTTCGACTGTCGATCGACGTTTGTGTTTGAAGGTGGACTTTGCTGCCAGTGTGATCGGTGGAGGTGTGCTGGGTACAGGCCTGGTTCAGGAAGAGATCCTGTTCCTCATTAATCCAGAGCTGATTGTGTCCCGGCTCTTCACACAGAAACTCGAGGACAACGAGTGTCTGATTATTACAGGTAATGAACTGATTAGTCCTTGATGGTGTTAATCAGCAACATCATTTATGAATAACTGACCATAATTACAAAATAAAAATCTCAAATATTCTCTGGTTTCAACATCTCAGAAGTGAAGATTTGCTGCCCAACAATCTGAAAATGTGTCTTTACAGTATTGTCAGCAGTTAACTGACACGTTTGGTCTGATTGTTGACAGTCCCTAAAGCACATGCTAACAGCTAGCATAGCAGCATCCAGCAAATTTACAGTTATAATATGTTTGTGCACAAATTGGCAAAAAAAAAAACACTAAACAATGTTAATTCTCATTAACATACAAATAATACAAACTAATTAGTGATTATAATTAGCACTGTGTTAACTTTGTTAGCATTAGCGTCAGCAGCTTGTGTGTTCGGTGCATTCAGGGGCGGTGTAGAGTGTAAAATAGCTGATATTCTATTTCTATCTGGTCTATATGTTTTTATTGGTTTTCTAATTAATAAGACAAATAGAAAACCCCAGGAGCCTCACAGGATGTGTTCATTACGTTCCTCAGGCTCTCAGCAGTTCAGCTGCTACTCTGGTTTTGGTGACAGCTTTGAGTGGGCCGGTCCGAACGAGGACACCCTGAAAAGGTACGAACATCCACTTCACGCACTGTGAACTTTAAATGCATTTGGCTTCCTCACTAATTCAATCTCTTCAGAGACGAGTGGCGTCGGCTGCAGAGGCAGATCGTGGCCATTGATGCTCTGAACTTCAAACACAGAAGCGAGCAGTACCACATGGGGAAGGTCATACGGGAACTGAACAAGGTTGGGTTTTAGTATTTTAGTACTTGATTTGAATCATTTCTTACTAATTTAAATTAGTGTTCATGTGTATGTGATTTTATTTGTGCCCTTGAAGGCGTACTGTGGATTTAAGAAACACGGACACAATGAACCAGACATCGCCACGGGCAAGTGGGGCTGTGGAGCTTTCAATGGAGACCCACAGCTCAAAGGTATAGTGCAGTTTTTAAATCCTGGATTTCAGTGTGGACGAGTGTCCATCCTTTGATTTATCACTGAAGAGTGGATGAGTGATGACTACCTCATAATTATGTTGCTGTCCAGCTTTGGTTCAGCTGATGGCAGCAGCAAAAGCCAAGAGAGGTCTGGCCTTCTTCACCTTCATGGATGACAAACTGAAGTGTGACCTGGAGCAGATGTACAGCCTGCTGGTCAGAGAAGAGGTCACAGTTGGTGAGTGGTAAAACAGAAGTTGTACAAAGACAAACACTGTGCACATTATGTAAATCACATCTTCAGTCCAACACAAAACACTTGTTAATTCTTCAATTTGCTTCTTTGCAGAGAAACTGTACGAACATGTGGAAAACTACTGTGATGAGCAGCGCTCACATCGTGGTTCACATGTGGATCTGTTTGAGTTCATCAGAAAAACCCTCAGACCCTCCAAGAGTCTGCTGTGAGGACGCGTTCGCGTCTGCATCGGAGTTTACATTTAAATCTAGCAGGAATATTTTTAATTCCAGTGATGAAGGAAAAGCTGCTTCCTCATCTGAGAGGAACAACAGATACTCACTACAGCACCTTAATCAATGCGAGTTAGGTTTTAGAAGTGGAGGTTGAATCAAGTGCCGGGCGGGGTTTATTTGTTTGTGCTTTAAGAACAAAAAAAGTGCAGTCTAAAGAAATCAATTATTAATCCACTAAACCTAATTATACTGACGTTTAAGTTCATTAACAGATTCAGGAATAAAACAAATCCAGTAGAGTAGAGAGTAGAGTAGAAAATCTAAAAAAAAATCCTGACCAGAGATTTTTACCAGGGATGTACTGATTGTCCAAATCCACAGTTCACTTCACACCTTAGTTTTTGTTTGTTTTTTTTGGGATTCTGAAAGATGTGGCGGCTGGTTAGTGTAGTGGTAACATCACCGCCTCCCATGTGGGAGACTGGGGTTCAAATGCCTACCCTTGTACCTTGTACTGACTTGTAAGGTGCTTTGGATAAAAGTGTCTTCTAAATGCCTAATTGTAAATGACCAACACTCTACCCTGTCCCTGAATGCATCACAATGCAGTTAATAGATGTCTTTTCCAGCAGCTGTTTGCTGCAGTGACGTCTCGTCACGTTAAACCAAGAATCAAAAAGAAAACGTGAAGCAGAATTTCCAGACGTTTCCCATCTTCACACGTGTGTAGATCTGAGAAGAGCTGAAAACAAAGCTGTCTGTTGGAATGTGAAACACTTTTATTTCTGGGTTTGTTCCAGTGAGATCGAAGCTGCTTGATTAAAACAAGCTCAGTTCTATTAACATTTAACCGCTGCTGTGTTCATAAACGTCCTGCAGGGAGTTTACGTTAAATCAATGTATTTTATCAGCTCCTCTTTAACTTTAAACTGTTCAAACGAGTCAAACTGAACCTGAAACCAAACGGTTTTTTTTTAAATGCCTTAATCTGTTTGTGTTTTTGTTGTTTTGAGTGTTAATTCTGTAGCTGAGGTGTAAACTGTGAGCATGATACAAGCTGCTTTAAAATGATTAAAAATCTGCATTAATAAAAACTTTGGACACGTTTCTGCAAAGACGAGACCGTAGAAGACATTTCCCAAAAACCTCCAACAGAAGAATTAAGAGGAACTAAAATCTTTATTATTTTATAACAGGAAAACAGAAAAACACCATATGAAAATAAATATGCCCTGAGGAGCTGAGGAAGCTCATTCATTCCACTGTTGCCATGATTTGTTTTCTTAAAATATTAATTTTTGTTTCAAGTAATTCTGTTACTTTTGGCACAAACGGAGACAAACGTGGAAAATAAATAATGATTCAAATAAAGGCAGAAAAATGTGCAAAGATATGTTCAACTTCACAAAAGGCAGGAATGATTGTGTGGAACTGGTTTTATGAAACTTACGGATATTATGTGGAAGCCGACTCAACACATTACAAAGTCGCTTAAAGACAGACGTTCTGGCAACGATCAGGATTCACCCAGTGCTATGTTAAAATCCAGTTTAAAGGAATATTTAGAAAATCTTTTAAAAGTGTCTTTAAAAGCCCTTAAATTATTCAGTTAAAAGTATGCTAGCTGTGATAAGGTGGAAGCTCATCTAACAGACCATTCGATGCTAAGAAAGAACGTGACTCATAATCATTTTAACCTGTTTCCCTTTAGCTCTGATAAAATCTTTTTCATCTGTCAAGGTTAAAATAATAACATTAACATGTGTTCAGAGTGATCAAACGGTATTTCACTGAGGTTCTGGACGAGCAGAGCAGGTTAAAATTATGTTTTGTATAAAGTCCATCATTGTCAACACAAGCTCTTCATGGTAACAGTATTGAGCCAATAAGTCATTTTTCCTCTCAACATCACACCTGTTGACACGATTGATATGTCACTATAGTAAACTGAGGATGTGGGTTTGGCAGATTGTGTGAGAATGAGTTGTTACAGTTTCCCTGAGAACGCCTCCAGATCCAACGCCGTGTCCAGTAAACGCTGCAGCTCCGTGAGGTGAGTTTGTTTGTTTCCAGTAGCTGGAGCGGCTGCAGGCCCACGACCAGCGTACCTGCAAACACGCATGTTAGCATTTCCACACATGCAAACCGTTTTTCTCTTGACTTACCAGGTTCCAGAGCAGAGCTTACCAGACAGGCCGGGTTCTGTTGATGGTGGTACGGATGCGGGGCTTGACGTAGTCGTAGTAGCCCTGGTTCTTGTGCTCCTCCTGACACCAGACCAGATCAGCATTGGGGTAGCGCTCGGCCTCGGCTTTCACCAGATCGAAGGGGAAGGGTGAGAGCTGACAGGAGGAAGCTGGGCATTAGAACAGGGCTGGACATGTTACGAGTTACACAGGCTGGAGTCCACTTCATTAGGTAAAGTGTCACATTTTATTCAGCATTTCTTACAGTTTTACTCCGTTCACCAATTTTACCTGTTCAATGCGGAGAACAGCTACATCATCATCCATGCCTCTGTTCTTGCGCTCCCGGGTCAGTTCATAGAAGATCTTACCAGTGCAGAAAATCACTCGCTTCACCTTTTCTGGCCTGATGGCTGCAGGACCGTCGTCTGGGATTATACGCTTGAAGTCAGTACCTGCAGGACAGGAAACAAACTTTAAAAACACACAACAGGTTTCTTCCTGTTTTGAAAGCGCCTACATGTTCCCGTCAGTACTCACCTGGCAGCATGTCGTCAAAGCTGGACTTGGCCTCAGGGTGGCGCAGCAGCGACTTGGGAGTAAATACTATGAGCTGGAGTTCAAGACAGAGCACACGTTCAGTGAGTTAAAACACATTATCTGCTGTGTTGAGTCGCAGTTTGAAGTGTGTGTCACCGACCGGCTTCCTGAAGGGCAGAAGGATCTGTCTGCGGAGGACGTGGAAGTAGTTTGCAGGAGTAGAGCAGTTGACAACGATCCAGTTACAGTCGTACAGCTGCTGCACTGCAAAGTCCTCTGACAGTTTCTGACGAGGATAGAAAATCCCATTAACAGATAAAACAGTCATTTAGTCACTCGGTGCTCTGTGTGTTTAGACTGTTTACTGTCTAACACACACACACACACACACAAACAGCTGCTTTACTGTGATTTATGGACGAACAACAAATAAAAACGCTGACAAGTTGACATTCTGACAAAAATAAAAGCATCATCTGCAGCTTTCACACACAAACATCTATTATAAAGCAGATTTTTGAAGCTTTATCCTGTGTTGTAATCAACCTGTAAACAGGTGGGAGGAGGACGCCTAAACTGTGCTGCACATATAACCAGTTTGTTTACATTCATGAAAACCTGCTGCTGCTAATTGACAAATTAGAGTCATGTAAAAAAATGTAGGATTGCATCATTTGTACAAATGAGAACAAGAGAATTGTATGTGTTTTCATGTGTGGAGCACAGACTTACAGGGAAAACATCAGGGTCGTCATTGCACATCTGCAGAAACCTTTCAGGACGAGCAGACGAGTGCTCTGGACCCTGAAATACAGAAAACAAAATAACACCATCAAGAATGGATAAGTTTCATGTTTTCTTCAGTGGTCTGGTGAGAATGTGGATAAGTTCAGATCACAAGCTGACATGACAAGATAATGAAACTGAAATCATTCACACTTAAAGACAGAGAAATGCAGAATGCAGCAGATCGAGTTTCTCAGCTCCTACCATTCCCTCCATGCCGTGAGGAAGCAGCAGCACGATGCCGTTGTGTCTCACCCACTTGGCCTGACCTGAACTGATGAACTGGTCAATGATGCACTGAGCTGTGTTATGAAAGTCTCCGAACTGGGCCTCCCACAGAACCAGCGCGTTGGGACTGGCCATGGCAAAACCCAGTTCAAAACCTGCACAAAGAAGAGAAACAGGTTCTAGTCAGGCTCGTTGGATCTCACATAGAGTGCTGTTCTAATTAAGACAATAACACGTTCCTCTGCTACTTTGACTTGTACTATACTTTGTTTTCTTCAGTCAGTATTTTTTCTTTGTGTCTTAGAGGAAAGTTTGGAATTTGAACTAGTTGGACAACTGTGAAACAGCTGATGGGGGGTGGGTAGTACTAAGTAAGTGAGGGTGTGTTACTCACCTAGGACTCCGTATTCAGAAAGAGAGCTGTTGCAGACAGTGTAAGGAGCTTGATCAGGTGAGATGTAGTTCATCGGGATGCAGATCCTCTTATCAACGTTCTGGTCGTGAAGAACGTGGTGTCTGTGGCTGTGAAGGAAATCAAACTAAATTAAATATCAGAGTCCCACGTTCTGAGCCAGTGACTTTCCCTTTTTGTGTATGTGTTACCTAAATGTGCCTCTCTCCACATCCTGTCCGCTAAGGCGTACGTGGATTCCCTCTTTGAGCAGAGAGCCGAAGGCCATGTACTCCCCAAGAGCCCAGTCACACAAGCGCTGACTCACCATATTAGCACGGCCCTTTAGGATTCGACTCAAACCTAAACAACAAAGCCACAGATAAACGGATATAAAGAGACTGACGGCACATTTATAGAATATTTATTAAAACAGGACAGTAGTAAAGAGCACCTCCATGTATAGTGAAGTCTTCCAATGGGACAGAAGCAGCAATGTTTCCAATATGACCAAGCTCGTCTTCACTGATGCCGGTGGGAGGGCAGCTCATGCTTTTAGGGTGACCCTCCTGTGTGAAGAAACCTGCAGACAGCAACACAAAGACATTACAGCAAGAAAAGTCCAGACCGCACACTGTGAGGATTTATGAAACTTACCAGGCCACGGTGAGTCCAGCCAGTGTTTGATGTGAAGGATCTTCTCATCTTTGGAGCGGGTGTAAGCTTCCTCACAGATTTTGTCGTACTTTGCTACTTCCTCCTGAAACAAGCGGCCGTGAGCGGAGCAGAGAATGCAAATAAGAAAAATGTGTGCAGCCATGTTGCGGACAGCACACACACAGAAGAGTCTCTAGGGAAATGTGACACAGTCTTTCTGCGGTGCCACTAATGCAGATTTTAACAGTTTAAAGAAGCATTCAAGTTGAGGTCAATTCTAAATAATTAGATCTAACTACTAACTTCTCACATGTTGCTAGAGAAGCCTACATGTGTGCAGGGAGCTTTACCTCGTACTCTTGGGTTGTAACGACTCCCTCAGCGATGAGTTTCTCAGAAAACGTCTGCAGGACCCCCTTCTGTTTCTTGATCTTCTTGTACATCAGTGGCTGGGTGAACATGGGCTCATCCATCTCATTATGGCCGTTACGTCTGTAACACACCTGAATGTGCAGAGGGGAAACTTCAGTCATGCTTTATTCACACAGCAGCTTCTGAAACTTTACAGTGTTTCAGCTCATTCTTCAGTTTTTCCACCCTGCAGCTTTTCTTTAGAGTCAGACCTCAGACCTCACCACTCTCACAACCTCTTTTAGAGTCAGTATCACTGTACTAGTAGCTGTATAGAGTCTCAACATTTAAAATAGTTTTATTTTCAGCGTGTCAGTGGTTTAAAAACCTTGATTTTCCCATGATTTCAACATAAGTGTCTCTTTCATGACCAAAAACCTATGACTGCATAAAAAACTAATTTCAGAAAAACTACAGTTAAAACATCCAAAGACGAAATCTAGAAGCAAGACAACAACATACGTACTTACCAGGTCTACAACCACATCTTTATGGAAGGTGTTCCTCCACTCAGCTGCTACACTGCACACATACATCACAGCCTCTGGGTCGTCTGCATTGACATGAAAGATGGGTGCGTTGACGACCCGTGCTACATCTGTGGGGTACGGAGAGGAACGGGCCATCCTGGGATCCGTGGTGAAGCCGATCTGTGTGGGTGACGTTCAGGGTTTCAGTGATTCTGATTTCAACTGAAGCTAAAATAACAGTTGTTGGTGCTACTGCTCCAAATCACACACAGTGGGTTCATTTTCTGCTCTATAGCTTCGTCCCAGTGCCCCATGCTTGTTTTGTTTCCTGGAAGACGTGTACATGTTAAGATGCTAAGTTTTGATCAGAGCCTCAGCCTTCACACCTGGTTGTTGACCACCACATGTATGGTACCATGAGTGGTGTAAGACGGCAGGTCTGATAAGTGGAACGTCTCATACACGATACCCTGGCCTGCGAATGCAGCATCACCGTGAAGGAGGATGGACATCACCTGGAAAATCAGTAATCATGTTACAAACACATGAAAGTAGTAGCCTTCTGTGGAGCCACAGAAGTTCACATTTAAAAAAATCTAAGAGGCCGTACCCTCTTGCCCTGAGTGTCTCCACAGTAGAACTGCTCAGCTTTGGTCTTTCCCTGCACCACTGGGTCCACCGCTTCCAGGTGGGACGGGTTCGCCATGAGTGACATCATGATTTCTCTGTCACTGACCCGGTTCATCCTCTTGTGATACATCCCCAAGTGATATTTGACATCACCAGAACCCTGAAAGCAGCAGATGAGGAAAGGTATTAGTTCTTTTACAGAATATCAAAGAACAGATTTCTTTTCAGTCTCAGTGACTTTTAGTCTGAGTGAAGTTTTCACCAGACGAAACAAGTTGTTTAAAAATGGTTCAACATTTAGTTATTGTCTCTACATCAGACATGTCACAGTCAGTGATAGATAATGTTCCAACCTCATCTGCAGCCTCTAGTTTAGAGTCAAACTGGCAGAAGATCTGGTCCAGATCCTTTCGGATCACATTAGCCAGCACGTTCAGCCTGCCTCTGAAGACACAGAAGAGGGAGGAAAATGTGCATCAATCAGGTCCGGGCCTTTCATGGTGAGGGTACTGTGAACAACGTATGAACACCTGTGTACCTGTGAGGCATTCCCAGGATCACGCTCTCCACTCCGCTCTGACTGGACTTGTCGATGATGGTCTTCAGGGCCGGGATGAGCGATTCACATCCTTCCAGACCGAAACGTTTCTCTGACGACCACTTTCTCTGGAGAAACTCTTCAAACCTGCACACAGGTGATGGTGCTGCTGCTTCATGTTGGGCTTCTGAACATAACCCTCACACCCCACACCCAGCCAGGCTCTTCCAGTTAGTAGTAGAAACCCAGACTGACCTGGTGGATCGAATCATCCTGGCCAGCAGAGTCCTCTTCTCCTCCAGGTTGAACTTCATGACTTCTGGTGTCTCAAACTTCTGTCTGATCCACTGACACTGCTCCACATCGTTGATGAACATAAACTCTACTCCAATATGCTGACAGTAGGCCATCTGAAGGACGGAGAGGGAGGTCAGTGTGTGAGTGCTGACGCAGTCTGACCTTAGATACTGTACGTACTGTAGTATTAATACTGTAGCATTTAAAGTTATTATTGTTAGTACTATTGACAATATAACATCATTACAACACTAAATAATAACTTGTATATGATTGGCGCTCTTTAATAGTCATTGGTCACTGACCCGTTGTGATGTATTTTACCTCGAGGCGGCGTATAATCTCCCTGAGTGGCAGAGCACTCTCTTTGCCACCGATGAAGGTGGTGGTGGGGAGTCGGAACACTTTGTCCAGGTCGGATTGAGTCAACCCATAAAAACCTGTTGTGAACACAAAACATGGGGAGAAGGAACCAAACAAACACCAGGCCAAATGGGAAAAGAGGGAAAGACAGCGACATATTACCAGGAAAGATGAAACTAAAGGAAGAGTTAATGCCACTGAATTTAAGACTTCCTGGAATTTTTGATCCCCTCACTTTAACTCGCTTTGCAGCTGTCTAATCTGCAGGATTAGATTTAGTCCAAAAAGCCACAGGCAGGAACAGAAACATTATATTAAAGCCTGCTGAGCTTCTATCTTTATAATGTTAGCGTCTATCATCATTATCATCACTGGCTGCAGCTAAAGATGGTTCTTAAAGTCACGTTTCTCCTTGTTTGCTATGCACCTTTCTAGAACACATTGTATAAAACAGTTTTACAGGGTGAAGAACTGAATCTCTTATTTTCATTACTGATTATTTGCATATTAGTTTTTAAAATAGAGAAAAATATTTCTCAGATTCTATAAGTGTTTTTTTGTCCAACAAACCTCAAAATATCCTGTTTAATATATAAAAAGCTGAAAATTCAATTGACAATCTGTACCTAATATGCTGGAGCCCCCAAAAGAAATAAATAAGATTATCTGATTTCAATCTCTCCTTGTCAACTTAGAATTTATTTATTAACTTGTGTTTGTTGTTCTCTTTCCTATGTGAAGCACATTTAGAAAAGTGCTCTATAAATACATTTATTATTGTAATATTTAATACTGTTGATACTTGAACACAAGCGTTTTATAAATGAATAAATGAGTAACTGGGTTTCTGATTAGCACATTTTTAATTAGAAAAAAGCTCTGTGTGTGATTTCCTGTACTTTCTTTGGTTTTGTGAGCTGAACATGAATTGACTGGACTAACAGCAGGAATTCTTAAATTCAGTGCATTTCTCTATGTTAGAGGAAACACAGGCAGAAGCAGCTGACGTTTCTACACTCTGAGGAGGAGCGGGCTGAGATGTTGCAGGGTGTGTTTATCTAAAGCACATGATGTCCTGTTTGCACCAAACAGAGATAATATGGAACAGCGGAGGCAGAGTGGAGCGCCCTATCTATGTCTGTTTGTGCACCTCTATCAGCAAATTAGTGCAGGGTGCTGCGCTGACGACAGAGTTTTCAATCCAATAAGGCAGAGTCAGCGCTCTCTCTCCTGTTACGTAACAGATCTTTAGACTTTCCTCCCTCTCTGTGACCTGCCCTGCACATAAAGAAAAAAACAGAACGTGTTTTCTTTGATGGGTCAAAGAGGCAGAACGACCGAATACAGCAATCGAGTGGATTCTGCCTCCAATCTAATCGCAGCACTGTAATATTATAATGAAGTAGGCACGGATAAGCCTGGATAAGTCCTGTTCGACCCCACTGGCTGCTGAGCAAAGGTTAGCAAGACACACACACACCTCTCTTCCTGTATTACCACCCCCCGGGTCAGCTACAGGAAAGTCAGGTCCACATCTAAGAAGGGTTTTTAAACTATGGTAAATGCAGTAGCTGTCGCATTTTTATGTTCCTGACGTGTTGTTTAATTGTACAATGTTGGGAATCTGTAGTAGTCTAACTGTGTCCTACTTCACTGTTGGACGTTTTAATCCTACATATCATATCGCAAAATCTGCACATTCATCATTTGTGAGTTGAAAACAGAGGACAACACAGTGAATCATATTTTTAATTCTTTAAATCATGTCTTACTGTGTTTCCACTGTGTTACTGTGCTGGAGGAGAATTTACTTCCACGATTTGGCAACTTAAAAATTGTTCATATTCATTTATTATAACTGATCTATTAAACAGGAGTAAATTATGTATCAACCATTAATAAGGACTTATCAGAAAGTGACACCAAAATGGAAAATACAGACTAATTTCCCCAAGTAGAAATGAAGCCCAGCCAACAGGGACAAACCCCAACACTATAACTCTTAGTTAACAAGCTAATGAAAACCACAGGAAGCTCGTTTTTAATAGAACTTTTCCAGGAACAAGCCTGTTAGTGTGTTTCATATTAATATGCAGAATGCCACTGGATGTAGGCCACAAGTTCCCAGTGACAGGTTTGAGCGTCTCATCCTACCTCCGACAGTCAGAGTAACCAGCCGTTCTTTATATTGAGACAAGTCTGGAGGCACAGAGACACAACACACAGACAGTGGAGGTTAAGCATCACTCAGATCTTCTCACATGTTCTTTGCTGGTTGGACTCCAACACCTACCGACCTGTGGTCGACCTCTGTGAACCTTAGGACAAAGCAGAACTGGGTAAAACAGAACAACAGCACGATTACCTGTGGAAACATCCTATTGCAGCTCATAACAATCACCTGTCCTGTAGCCCGGAGGCCCAACCTTTTCACTGGGGACAATGACAGTTTGCTGCAGGCACAACAAAGACACACATTCTAACTTGTTCTCTTTGCACTATTGTGGCAAAACGGACTCAAGTCCATGTTTAGTTAACAGGACGATGAAACATCTTGTTTCCAGATCAAACACCTGATCAGACAAACTACAGTAAAGATTATATTTATGATGCTCCCTTTAAAAATACAACATGTTTCTGGATGAAATAAGTGGTCTGTCTATCAATTAATGACTAAATAACAGATATAATCAAATATACCTGAAACACAAATAAAAAGACACAAACATAATTCATTTGTACCCATTTCTAACAATGCAACTATCTCTAGAAGCCATGCTAAGTCAAAGTTAGCTCACTTCAGCTAGAGCTCACAGCAGTTTCATGTCTGGTAACATGCAGTGTCCAGATATTACGGGGGAAATGTACCGTGGGCAGGATCACGAGGTCCGAACAGAAAGAGGAAGAGTTTGAAGACTGTAGAATTGTTGCCTGAGAAGTTGTCCTATGTTTTTTTAATCTCTGGTGACATATATTATAATTTATAATAACAATGATGTGCAGAGGGTCCAGCTGAACATGGTGACCATGGACCTACAGTGTGTGTGGTGGTTCACATGAACAAATAAAATACAACAAGGGGTAAAGACAGTGAAGAAAAGACGGGGATGAGACCATTTTGTGCTCAAATATGAAAATAAAACAGTAAAACATTATCTGAAAACAAAGGGGGAGGACGGTGACAGCAAGGTTTTTATTTCTCACCAACGTTCTGGAAACCGACGGCACATGGTGCGTCATCAAAGTCTACACAGCTGATGTCCAGCGGGTCCAGCTTCGCTATGTGATGCCCTCGTACCTACACACAGGACACACAGCTCAGTGTTTGCACGTGTAAGCGTTTACAGGTCGGACTTTTTCCCATTTCAGCAAATTAGCTTCTCTCTGTTCAAACCACTTCCTACAAGATTCCCGTGACACACTGCCCAGACTCCGATGTGGGTCAAAGGTTGTAGACACACTCAAAGCAGAAGCACTGCCCGACAGAAATTACCCAGTTCTCTAATCTCAGTATGTCCATTAATTATCAGTGAGAGCTGTGCCTTGACATTTGACATATTACTGCATAAAATATAAATAAATAAATAAAACATAAGGTGGTAGAAGTAAAAAGGCAAGTACATGCTGTTGATACTGTAAATGAGATAATTTAAACCATATTTATTCTAGTAATTAATTAATATTAGTAATTATATAAAATAAGGGCCAAAGTTAAAGAGGACAAGATGTAAACATGACGATCAGTGATATGGTGACTAGAATATTCATTTAGTAACAGGACACTATGGATGATTAGGTTGAAAACACTATGAGTTAAACAAGTGTGATGCTGTTTGTTTTATTTTATTTACTGAGAGCAGAGCCCACATCGTTCCTTAATGTAGGAAGATAATTATACAAATGTGAACTGTAAAATAAAGTGGTCAAGTGTTTTCCGCAGGGCACAAACAGTTCAGGTGGATTTGTAGTTCACCTGGTAGGCTCGTATCAGCGACTGTACAGCCAGATGATCTTCCACCAGCTTCTCAACGTTGGGCTGAGCCCCCACCAGAGCCTGGACTCTGGTTCCACTGAGGGACGGTGGGCTCTGGTAGGCCGCGCCGGGCAAAGCGCCTGCATTAGCATTACGGAAAAATATATCCCAGGACTGCAGGAGAAGAGAGAGAGGAGATGTTACTCATGATAACGGTCAGTTGTACGATGATTTAATTAAGAAGGACAATAAATCCTCACATTAGAAAACAGATAAAATAGCTGCACACGTTTTTACCCAGAGACAGAAGTAACTCGACTTATTGAGAAGCGTCTCACACGTTTGCCACAGTGTGAAGAAGCTGCTTCACACCCACCTCTGAAGTGGAATATCAACTTACAGGTACGGTACAGGTGTGACATAACAGTTATATCACACTGTTACCCATCTAGATTGTTGTCATTGTTAGATCAAAGCCACACTGAATGTCTTCTACTAATGAGTACTATATGTCCGTGTCCCGCCACGACATCAGGGAGCCTCACTGCTGCATTCGACATATGTATATTCATTATGAAAAATATGGGCACGGTAGTTTATCTATAAACAGCTCCACAGACTAAGGACAGTGATGCCTCAGTAGTTCCTGTGCAAGATCTGACACATTATTTTGTTTAGATTGATTTTCTAGCTTTTGCTTGTTAAAGAATTCTAGATGAGACAATTTAATACAACTTCTAAACCAGTCGCCTTTCAATAAATCCTCCTTAATGAAGGTGGTGATGTTCAGCTTGTATTGAAGCTGTTCAGAGAGGTGTTGATTCACCTGAGTGATCATTGTGGAGAATGTAGTTTGGTGCAAACTGACCCTACAGTTATATCATCTCGTCTCTGAAACAGTTTGAACAAAACCTGAACATTATCACTTCGAAGAAGGACGTTTGTCACAGTTTGTACTGTTGGGTTAGTATTAGTGTGGTGCTTCTAATAAAGTGACACTAGACAGTTAAAGGGCACAGGCTGTTTTCTGTGTGAATACAACATCTTCAAAACATGCACAGTCACCTCTGCCGTACAGGAAGTGCTCTCTAGAGACTGTGAAAGGCTGTAGTGCTGTTTACATATAAACTACTGCCCATATGTTTCATACTGAAGAAACATTATCGCCCAGTGTAGATGAGTTTGGACAACAGTGGAGCAGAATAAACCTGTCAGTAAAACACATTCATGGTTTTAGTCATTTTATGAGATTTGTTGACAGTAGGAAAAATATATCAGAACAAACAGTCTGGCTTCACGAGTGTGTTCATCAGCTTGTTCACTGTAGATCTGAGGTTGTTCCACTCGCCAAAAAGCAAAGTTTCAAGTTCTACATAAGCTTGGCACCATAGTTTATACTCAGCCTTTCTAGTTATTTGGGACGTTTGGTTTTTAAATCCTGATGTTAAGTACTGTAAGTGTTGTTTTTACTGTGAAGAAATGACAAGAATTAGGTCATTTCTTACTCGGATCTGGAATAGAAGCAGTAATTCGAATAATCCCCTGACTTCAGAAGATTATACTGGCGATGGAAACCTGATTTCTCACGTAGACGTGTCTTAGAAACTCAACTGCTCTGAAAGTCACTGTATTTACGGCAGTTTGGCAGAGGTATTGTTTGGTGACATACTTTCTGTAGTAGTTTTATGTTAGTGATGACGTAAAATGGTGATGATTAGTTAGTAGGCCGCGTTATCTGTGGGTACAAAACATACTTTGAAATCTTGCCCATTATGTCTTGTTATCACCACATGTAAACAAAACTACGTGATTAAATAAGAGAACAACAAAAACTGTAGACATCACTCTTTAAATGTTAATACGGTTTCCTGAACTTTGTAAACGTGCTAATTTGTGGTATTTTTTATTCCATGTAGAAGAGAGAACACAGTGTTTGTCTTTCTCCAGCTGCTGTGCCATCTGCCATTCACTTTTTGCTCTACTCCCTGATGCTGTCTACTATTCAAACACACTCAAACAAATATGCAGAGTACAGATAGTGTCTGTTTGTGCAACCTTTACCCCACTGAATTTTGGGCATTTGGTATTTGTTACTAATGAGAATTTGTTTTCTTCATCCAGGAAACCTGTGAGATGCCACTTAGAGTAAATGGTTTTGGACTGAAATCACACTGCATACTTTGCATTTGTGTATGACAACAAGACAACACAAATACGACATCAAACACATACCTTGTGCACATTCCTGGGATTCTCCAGCCACGCATAGTACATCTCTTCAACGTAGTTGGAGCTGGTGCCATTAAGAAAGGGCTCAGCAGCCACAGATGAGTTCAGGTGCCTCTTGGGCTGAAACATCCTTAAGCCCCTTTCAGCCAGTCTGTTCTGTGACAGGCTCTGTGCCGCCGTTAAAGGCCGAAGCTTTGCTACTGTAGTCCTTAAGCAGTGCATGGCTGCAGATCACCTACAGCACCTCTCCCACCTCCTCCCAAGAAGAACGCAGCAACACTGTCCCACACCAGGACAAGGCACAAAGCACCCTCAGCCGCTGCCTGTGATTGAGGCCGGCTTCTCCACAATTCCTGCAGCAGCTTACAGTCCACCAAGTCCTGCCGAGTCCACAAGAAGATAATGTTCATCAAAAACTTCATCAGTGCAACCTGTCAGCAAATCTTACAAAAGTGCAGATATTCCACGTTTTGATGACGTTATTACATCGCATTTTTAGCAAACGTTAATAAAACAGGAGGAAAAACATTGTGATTTCAATATCAGCAGTGAATTCACCACATTTGGAGTTCTAGGATTATTTAGGGCAGTGTGTGTGTGTGTGTGTGTGTGTGTGTGGTCGAAATAGGTTAGTATGTGTTTTGAAGGGGTTTTTGTGAAATGAGGGTCTGTGACACAAAACCTCTTAATTAGATTAATGAATTGTTCATTTCTGATTTTGATGGGACTAACAGGCTGGAACGCCCGAATCAGTCAATTACAGGTCAACAATTAATTCTTGATACTCAACAAAATAATGAAGAAGAAATGAAAAAAGTCCACAACTGCAATAAGTAATAAGAAGTGAGGAAAGGAACAGGAACAAACGCAGAAAAGAACGACAAAGAGAGGGAAAAGGAGGAGAAAGGCAAAGAGGAGGCAAACAGACAGAGAGGACAGAAAAGAGAAAAAAGAGGCAGACGCACAGGAAAACAGACAGAAGACGAGGGAGAGAGACGGAAACCAAGGGGAGCGGAACAGAAACGACAGAGGAAGAGGAAACGAACAGCAGAGCAAGATGAGAAAAGAACAGCAGGAAGAGGAAACGAACAAAACGAACCGAGGGAGGAAACGAACAGAGCCAAGAGGAAAAGAACAGCAGAGGAAGAGGAAACGACAGAAACAACAGAGGAGAGGAAACGAACACAGAGAAGAGGTAAACACGCATAGCAAGAGGAAACGAACAGAAACGAACAGATGAAGAGGAAAGAACAGAAACTAACAGGATAAGAATAACAACACAGAAACTAACATATTATATTAAACGAACTCAGAGCAGATTAAAATAACATCATATTAATATTAAACTAACATCATATCAATATTAAAATAACATCATATTAATATTAAACTAACATATTAATATTAAAATAACATCATATTAATATTAAACTAACATCATATTAATATTAAACTAACATCATATTAATATTAATATAACATAATATTAATATTAAACTAACATATTAATATTAATATTAAAATAACATAATATTCATATTAAAATAACATATTAATATTAAACTAACATCATATTAATATTAATATTAAAATAACATCATATTAATATTAAACTAACATCATATCAATATTAAACTATATTATATATTAATATTAAAGCACATATTCCTCAGTATTAAATTAATCCAGCTGCTTGTTGTTTCTTTCAGTTTTGGTTCAGTACAAAGTGTTAAAACATCTTAAAGCTACATTAGCCTCAGCTAACCTGACTCTAAACCACCAGGGACCTGTTCCGTGTCCGGTCCTCGGTCCCCGGACCTCGGTCCCCGGACCTCGGTCCCCGGTCCTCGGTCCCCACTGACTCTAAATCCGGCCCTGGAGCCACATGTGAGCCACCTTCTCTGAGACCTGAATTAACAACCAGACCTTCACTTTCCTCTTTGTTTATTCGTTTCTTCTTTTCTCGTCTCTTATTTTTCCTGTTACCTTTTCCCGCAGACTTCTGTCCCGCAGACTCCTGTCCCGCAGACTCCTGTCCCGCAGACTTCTGTCCCTCAGACTCCTGTCCCGCAGACTTCTGTCCCTCAGACTTCTGTCCCGCAGACTCCTGTCCCGCAGACTCCTGTCCCTCAGACTCCTGTCCCTCAGACTCCTGTCCCGCAGACTTCTGTCCCGCAGACTCCTGTCCCGCAGACTCCTGTCCCGCAGACTTCTGTCCCTCAGACTTCTGTCCCTCAGACTTCTGTCCCGCAGACTTCTGTCCCTCAGACTCCTGTCCCGCAGACTCAGCGCGGTCCCCGCAGCAGCAGCAGGATGCGGAGCGTGTGAACCGGCGCGCGCTCTCACCTGTCACGTCACTCTGGCGCTGACTGCGTCACGCCGGCCGTGACGTCAGCCCGAAAAAAAAGAGGGGGGGGGGGGGGGCACTGCTCATTAGAGACGTAAACAAACAAGTACTGGACTAAAAGTACACTAGTCGATGTAGTACAAATACACAGAGTGGTAGTAGTAGATGGTTCTGAATCAGATCTGATTTATTTCTACTGTGAAATCTCATTAATTCAAATATTATCACAAAAGTAACTGGAGCTCAGAAATGAAGTACAAATATACAGAAGTATGAAAAGGGAAATACTAAAGTGCATCAAAAATGTACAGGAGTACATGTGTGGTACTACATTGACCTCCATCCCTGCTGTATAGAATCAGAATCAGAATAGAATCAGTCCGTCAGGTCCTGGACTCAGTGGATTCATAAAGATGCTTCACCAGTTTAATAACTAAACAGTCAAACCTGGCTTCTGTTTTCAGGCCGAGTTGATCATTTTGAAGCTCTTTAACGAACTGAACTGTCCACATTCATTTATCCAAGTCTTTCTCACAGCTTCTCTCTTTTCATACAAACACCCACCTGAAGGCAGAACCCGTCCATCTGAACCCTGAGACTCTCTGTTGTTAGATGTTGGTGCCCTCTTGAGCCGAGTTTAGTGTAGAGCTGCTGCGTCAGGAGGTTTTTAACCTCAGCAGAGTTCACATTGTACCAACTAGTAAAGATTCACTGGATCATTTCAGTATTTTATAGACTATGAAGTGTATTTTAACAGAATCTCAGTCCTGGTCCATTAACGCAGTCGAAATCCTGAAAATCATGTTTCCAATTTTGATGATTTGAGTCCTAAAATTTAATTTTAAATAAACCTAAATTTCCTCCACATACATGTTTTAATGTGTGAGATTCCACTGGATCACCTCATTCGTCCAGGAGTTAAACTCAGATATATTCAAATGAACAGTGAAGCTGAAACAAAGCGGGAAAAGTTCAAACCTACAAAACATGTTTTTTACCACTAGGAGGCAGCAGAAAGTTGTAAATACAACAACATATCATCACCTGTAAAGGTCCAACATGACTAGTTTAATATTTCCCTCTCTCTACGTCCACATCGCTGGCCTTAATGTTTAAAGGAGACATGTGAATTGTGTTATACATGTACAACATCATCGTCATATGAACAACCGTCTTCCTCACCGACACTGAAAGTGTGAAGTTCTGGTCAGGATGCTAAACAATGAGCTGAAACTCATTGTAAAACCAATGGAGGCTGCAAATTCATCAGTCAGAAAGACCTTTCACATTGTCATTTCATAAATTGCTATTACGAAAGTATCAATTAGAGCCACTTTAAGGATTAAATATTCCTCTGTGGGTTGAAAAGAGTCTCACTTGCTGAATAAACCATGAAAATGTTAAATGAACTGCATTAGGTAGCGATTTTCAGTGCTTAACAATTTGCGTTTAATTCACCCACTCATGGCTCCAGACCTGCAATTAGTGGACAACCTGCTCTCCTTGCAGAGCTGCAGCCGCAAATTAGATGATCTGAAAAATGTCATGAAACTGAAAACAGAGCTGTTTTTCCTTTAACGCGGTATCAGACGCTTGACGGAGACGTTAGAAAATAAACTTTACAGACAACATAAGTGACCTGCAAATCATCAAAAACTATTTCAGGCTTTATTTTTGGTGTCAAGTCATTGATGTACAGTAAGTTTGTTCTTCACCAATTTATTCTTTAGCATTTCTGCATTTTAAACAGAGACTAACGTGAATGAACCCTGATGTCTGTCAGATAAAGCGGATTAGGGTTTTGTCTTTGACACAAGAGCCGTTTTCAATTTGAACTGGAACCAACAGATATTTTAAAAAGGCATATCCTGCCACGAGACACCAGCATGTTAATATACCACACCATTAAATGAACACAAAAATAGTTGATGCACTTACAAAGCCCAGAAAATAGAGGCGACTGATAATAGCTCACAAGCAGTTCAGTCCAAAAGGAGAAAATCAACAAAATGCACGATATCACCCAACGTAGCCACGTATTAACCTGGAATATCATGCAATTAAATACGATTTACAGCAAAGTTTTAGTTAAGTCACCACGATGAAACTGTCATAATTTTAGTAGTTAACTTGCAAATGTTCAGTACATAGAGATTCAATTAAGAACAACAGGAATATCTTAGCATGCTGCATGGTTTTCACTGTCGCAGAGTGGCTCAGAGGGGAACAGAGGCATCGGTTCAGGGTCAACTACACTCCACACAAAGAGAAATAAACTCCACTGAATAACAAAACAAGAGGTATAGTTAAACGCACACAGTGGTCTCGCTCTCCGTGAGACATGTGGACACTTCATTTCACACAAGCAGCCTTAGTCGTGCAGCGAAACAGCCACTGGTAATATCATAGAACACAGGTAAGAATCATGCTGGTCATAAAAAAGAAGAAGATACCAGAGAGAAGGTTTAAATGACTAATAAATATACTGTACAGTTGAAAGAGCACAACAGACTGCAGCCATAATACTAGAATAAGGAACAATATGTTTGAGAGGACGTCAAAGGAGGAGTCTTCAACAGGACGGCGCCACGCTGCAGCCACACAGGCCGACTGAAGACGAGACGCAGGCTGGAGAGTTTCTGGAGCTGATACACTCTCAGCTGTGGTTTGTTGATGGGACCATCGGTGTTACCGTCTGTTGCTGAGGTCATAGAGAGACGAGAGGGAGAAGAGCGAGGTGGGTGTGCAGAGTGCAGGAGGACCACCACAATCCCCAAATCTCCAAAAGACTCCTTTAATCCACCCTCCATCCACCTGCACCTCTCTCTCGGTGCCAACGCTCTTGCTTAGATTATCCACTTATTCATTCTGTGCTCGTCGACGCCTCTTCATCAGTCTCACATACCTGTAAAACAGAAGAGACCGAGAATACCCGTCTGGTAAAACTCCCACGTCAACTTCCTCGGCTCATTAAATCACAGTCCTTTACACAATATGGCCACATTAGGTATCGTAACACTGACAGAGGCATGTGGTTTATAGAAATAACACTAATATTAATCTATTTTAAACTTCATTTCCACAAGAGATGGCTAAAATTTACCATCTGAAAACCACAATATCCTTCAAATCATCTGGATTCAGCTTAAACAGTCAGTGATACTTGGTGTGATGCACGTGTTTGGATTTAAAACAATTAAGTTATTAATATTTATATATATTATTCCAACCAGGTAGTGAATGTAGAAAATCAAGAAGTCGGTAAAATGTCTGTACCTCATCCCTGCATAGGGGCAGCAGGAGCTCCTGAGCAGTGGAAGTGGACGTTTTGCCACCGACTGTCCCTGCGGTGCCATACCCTGGTCTCTTCTGATTGGCTGGAGCGCGGGCGGCCCTGCCCGTCAACAAACTGCGTCAAGCGGATGTAGGCGATGCAGGCGGCGTCGTCTCCGATGATGTGCACGTGAGGGTTGAGGATGGTGGTGTGGATGGGTTTGCTGTTCTTGGACAGGACTGACGGGAGACAGAAGGATCCAACATGATAACGTATCATTCAGATTAACAACAAAGTTCATCAATGAAAACAGTGATAAGAGCTGAAGCCGTCTTACGATTATCAAAGTAAAACCTGTGGAAGTCCATTCCCTCCACCAGGTTTCCAAGACCTTCAGGCTCAAATGAAGTCAGACCAGGGTCACAGATCTTCCTGTAAACACACACAGGTTTAAGCTGGGAAACATTCAAACGTGGAGAATTTGCTTGTATAGTTCACACAGATTGAAAAAGAGCTAGAGAGAAATAGAGCTACTCTCAGTGTAATGGTGGTAACATTTAAGGTAAGAGCACGTAACTTTATAACTGCTTTAGTACAGTATCACGTCACATCAGTTTTACGTGGCAATGCAGCATTTTAATGATCACCACCATTGTGACTTAACATTTTAATCCTCCTCCTCTCCCTCACTTAATCTGCGAAGTTGCACTCTTAATTGGAGGTAGAGAGAGGGGTTAAAACAATGCCTGTAATTACTCTTTAATCTTCTAATATAAAGCACATTAGTGTGTCAATCAGATTAATGGTCCTCTGTGGCTGATGCAGAGCTTTAAATCTTTCCAACGGCCGATGAGGTTCAAGTTGGGAGAACAGAGAATGAGTGGTGGACTCACGCGTAGGCCTCAAAGTCTCCATTGTTGACAGCTTCGATAAGCTGCTCTGTGATCTTTATGATCTCCTGTTTGCGAGCTGCAGAGAAGAAACAAGTGCACCGTGAGCACAGTGATTCTATCGCATGTGACATTTCAGCCTCCTTGTGAAGCCACAGAGCACCGACGCTCTCATGCAGCAGCTAAAAACTCAAACATTAACAAACATCCACGAACAGGTCAGACTCACGTAAGAGCTTGTTACTCATTTTTAGTCATCTCTCTTTCGTCTCATCTCTTTCCTGCTACTGCACAAGTAAGAAACTACGTCCATGCATGAAGTTGTGCCGTTTCTCTTTCCAGGAGTTGGAGCTGAGATCCTGCCAACAAACCAACACACCCCACATTTTAATAAGTCAAAGTGCTACTTCCAGCTCCATCCAGCCGCTGTAGTGTCTCGACCTCCATCCATCATTTCTGCTGTCTGCGTCTGAGGCTGCTTGAGCTCCTCGTACTATTCTTGTCGCAGCTCTTTAGATGAGATTTACTGAGTCCTTCTCCTGTCGCTTCCTCCCAACACTGAGAGGAAGGCTTAGCTCGCTCTGATCATCTCCCTCTCTGCCTCTCTCCCTTTCCCCTAGTCTCTCTCTCTCTGTGCCTGCCAATCATGCCGTTCCGCTACCCCTTCCCTAAGAAAGCCGGGTACTCACAAACAGAGACTGATTCCCAACCCGAAGGCACAGGATACCAACTCTCCTGTCCACTGGAGAAAATTCCTTCTCTCACAAGAGTAGAAAACAAAAGGGTCCAACCTTCCTCTTGAGGAGTTGGGTTCCAGAGCCCAGGATGTGCGTGGAGGTGAGCCTCACCATCTGCAGCTGGAGCAGCTCAACCTCCAGCACAAATTCAGGTTCATATCATATTCAGTCCATATCCCAATAGCCAGATCCTTGTCCAGGGATTAGGTTGTCGAGGCAGCCTCCCAGCACCAGGCCCCTATGTTTTGTCCTGCTGGTGGTGGGCCTACAAGGTGGGTACTCGTCACTCGAGGTGGGCCAACAGGCAGCGCTAACCTACATGCACCAACTCCCGGCCTGGCTCCAGGGTGGGGACCCAGTGGCGCCAATCTGGGTGATGTGGTGGTCCTTGATTTTACTCGTCGTTCATAAAGGGTTTGAGAACTGCTCTTGGTCTGGGGTGTCGCCTAGAACCTGTTTGCCTTGGGAGACTCTGTTTTAAGGCCCTGGCGACATAGCTCCACAAACCCCTCTGTGTGTGTGTGTGTGTGTGTGTGTGTGTGTGTGTGTGTGTGTGTGTGTGTAACCTGCCTTTCACATCTTCATCCTCAATGGTGGTGTTGCTGCTGTCAGATGATTCCTGCAAATGCACAAACAGAAATACTAATAGCAAATCAGAGAGCTGTGTCAGCGACACAGATGTGACGTTTATCCACTGTTACAGTCTGAACAGTGGGATGAGGGTAAATCTGGTGCATCGAGCTGCATTTATGTGAACACACAGGGGCAGTATAAGACAACAAAACACCTCAGTACCTCTCATGCATAAATAAAACAAGTAGATGTACACAGATAAAATACACACATCCTGTAAACAAGCTTCCAAACTCACACAGATAGAAACAACAAGCGTGATGAATTAAATAAAAGACAAGACACTAAGAGATGGAGGGAGGGAAGGAGGATGTACCTTGGTCCCATCTACTGGATTATGGATAACAGTAGTCTGAGGCTCCTGGAGGAAGAATGGAGAAGCAAGAGAAAAGAGAACATGGGTGGAGGTAAAGAGAATATGTGGTTTGATGACAACATGAGAGTTTGGGAGGCATCAGAGAGTAGGTGGTGAGTTATACATGAAAAGAGGCAGAAACAGGTGAAATATTTTCATTTTCAGAAGAAGACGACGTGAATGGTAGAGAGTTAATGACAGGGAATGAAACAATCGGTGCTAATGATCCGAGGCAACGTCAGTACCGTATCTGCATCATACAAGCTGATTCTTTATTGTTGAAGAATTCACTCAACAGACAAAAATAGGTTTTAATCACCTGTCTGGACCTCTCTCTCCTTCCTGTTGGATATTTAAAATTGTCTGAGAAACTTTAGTTCGACATTTTGGGAATGTGCTCATTTGCTGATGGCTCATATGGGTTTAGCTTAGCTTAGCATAAAGACTGGAAACATGTAAGCTCTTCTAAAGCTAAGAGGAAATTCTTCAGTTCAGGAGAAAAGACAGTTTGGAGACAGTTTCAGCAGGTGAACAGCCGGGCTCCACACCAGGTAACCTCCTGTGAGGCTTATCCACAGTTACCTGTATTGTGAACACAGTTAAATATTGGGGATATTAATGCTCGATAACATTCAAATAAAATTCATTAAGAAAACCTGCATGAACGATCACCTGTCACCTGTCACAGAGAATGATCTTGGTACAGAGACATCTAGTGGCCACAAGATGTCTGAGCAGCTCAACAGGTAACTGTAGTGTAGACCTAATGAATGATTAAATACATGACGCGTGGTAAGATGGATTTGTGGGCACTACTCCACCTCCTACTCCTACATACAGTAGGCTAGCACATTATTTGGTGGGTGTTTTTGCTTATTTTTCTTATATCGTTACTTGCCTTGATAGCTCAATCTTGCCTCACAGCATTGTTCTGAATCTGAACCCGAATCTGTTTTCTCCAGGTAAATCGGTTTCCTTCCACAATCTAGAGAAGTGTACTTGGGTATTAATGGCTCTAAATCGCTCATAGGTGTGAATATGACTGTGAATCTTCATGTGTAGCCCTGTAATAAACTAGTGACCTGTCCAGGTGAGCACCACCACCCACCACAACTCTCTACCTGAAAAGAAGTATAAAAGTATAGTATGTCTACCATGGACAGGAGATATTAGAGTAAGCAAATGGTTCATATGGCCACCTGATTTGAAAAACTGTGAACCCAAACTTTAATTTTCATCAAGAAATGGAAATAGTACATCTTCCAAACTTCCAAAACTACAACGGCTCTTTAAATTACGGCTCGGTAACAACAGGGTAGTAGAAATGTAAGAAGTAATTAACTAATTAATAACCAGGTAATGAACATGCATTAGAGCAGGAAACTTAATTTAATTAAAACTGAAATTCAAGGACAAGAGATACAAATTTGGACACTCTTGTGACACTCTTCTCTCTCTCTCTCTGTGTTTCTGACAGACAGACGAACAGACAGACAGCCACAGAGCTGCATACCAGAGCAGCCGAGGGGATGTTGCCTTTGGGACTGGTGACTGTGCTGTTTCTCGTGCTGTTGGTCTGGGGCTGTGCAGGAAACACAAAGTGTTGGATTAGTGCTCAGCAACAATGGTGAGAAGTGGCATCGTCTGCTGCTGGTAAAGTGGGTGGTAACTGTGTAAAACAAATAAAAATAGCAGAAAGAAGAGTCCAGTGGTCCAGAGTCTGAGCGCCGACACACCAGAGATCCTCAGTCTGACGGATGTAGTAATAAAACAGGAAGGTTTGACACAGTTCATCCCGTCTGTTCATTTATATCTGAAGTAAAAATCTAATCGACCCCAGTCAGAGCTCGGTCATTCTGGTCTGAGCGTTTTCATTTTCACTGACTTTGACTCACTGTGTACGCCGTTTGGCAGATGGCAAATTAAACCAGTCACAGCTGTGCACCTCTGCAACATCTGTCAGAGCTAAAAAGAAACAAGCATCCATTTTGTCCAACAACGTCCAGTCTTCAAACCGACAATAGCGTCTCTTAATGTAACCACCAGATGTAACCATTCCCGCATAAACAACATTCAGCTGCCTCGTTACAGACGAGGGCAAATTACTGTGAGGCCACACACACACACACACACACACACACACACACGACAGTACAACAGCCAACAACATGCTAAATATACACACACGGTTTCATAAAGAGTCACACAGACGTAACCAACAGCTCCTCTGCTTCAGCGGCAGCGTGCACAAACACACAAATGCAGACACAACGACACAGGACGCAGCAGCTTCAAATCAATTAACTGTATTTTCTGGTTTTGCCTGTAACTGACAGCTTTGTTGGACAGAAATTAAATAAGATTCTAGTTTTAGACGATGGACAAGAGTAGGAGACAGAAATAGGTTTAGAGATGATGTAGGAACGCTGTCACTTTCCATTTGCACCTTTTTTTATTTCATTTTAAGAGGACAGAGGCTTCTCATACGAACACCTCTCACTGTACCCAAGTACAAAAAGTCCAAACCTGGTGGTTCTTACTCAGCATTCACACTGAAGTATCAAACTAATAAACACCGTAAAGGGTTCCTGCTCTTTTACATGCAGCAGATACTGTGCTCCATTAGGAAAATGTTAGACGCAAATATCTGCAAACATTCATCTTAATTATACACAACAGAGCTCTGATGCTTGAGAAAGTGCAGTGGCTGAAGTGAAGTGAATAACATTGATTATCTCGTTACATTGGTGCCTGTCAGGTTTAGAAATATATCTTATCTGGTGGTTTGGTGGCAGAGAGGATCATCTACTGTGTGTAACAGCAAAGTGTGTGTTTAGCCTCCAAACCAGGATCAGCATTGGTCACTTACAAAACATATAATGGGCGAGAACATCCACATACATTACCGTAATCTACAATCATTAATATCGGTTTGTTTTAAAATGTGTTTTTTTAATAACTACGATGATTCAACATGAACTAATTTACATAGACATTCTGTAGACGTTGACTTGTTCTGTGGAAACGATGTCACTGGAAACAAATTAAAATAAACCAGTAACTATTAAAAGGTCAGCTCCTCTTTGCTGTGATATTTTCGTGCTCTCAAGGCAGGAAAGTAAATACTCAGCAAGATAACATGTTTTATAATAGATAACAGATTTTAAGATATTTCCATTCTTCCATATAAGTAAGAAGTGTAGATATCCGAGCACTAATCAGCTGCTTACTTTTCACTCCAGTCCTAGATACTCTATTCATTTCCCACTTTAATGTAAAACAACCTGTTAGCACATGGCTGCAGGATTGTCCCAGGATTCACCTGTGCTACAGACAAAATAACCTGAGTCAGCACAAAATTTGCACTTATGCTGATCACAGCGAGCGGCTGCAGGCACAACATGTTTCCACATGTTTCATTTCATAGTAGCCAAACACTAGATGTGCCTGTAGCTGGGATACGACACAGACGAGTCTGAGTACATCTGGAGGGTACCTCTGGTTCTTACAAATGCAAACACAAAATACAAGCAAAGACTGACAGTAGCTGGAGGCTGCAGAGTAAACTACAGGCTCCCACAGAACAAAATGGGAAATGTGTGTGCTGGGAGAGCAACTGTCATTGACCTGACTTGTTTTTAAGGACACTTCAGGACATACTTAAAAAATCTTGAGTGAGGTATTTACTGACAAATCTTATCTGATGCGTAAAAGAACCCTCACATTGAGATGAGGAAACCAAAAGTGCTAAGATGTTAAGATTAATAACAGTCATTTAAATACTGATTTAACCAAGAAACAGTGGAGTTCAGTGCCTTAAATAAGAGAGCAGCAAACAGAAAACAGATTGTTTCTTGTAACGACTATAATAAAAGTTATAAGTTCTTACTCTACTAAATCTAACGCCTCTAAATGTTTTTATCAACTAACATGAACTCTCTCTGACGGTCGTTAGCTACAGTCTTTCACCAGCTTGGAAAGAAAAGAGCGTTTTCCAAAGCATGAGGGAGATGAAGGAGAGAGGTTCTTCATGCAGGAACAGTAAAAAAGCTGGATTGTGTTCTTTCATGTGACGTCAGGCTGCAGCAAAGGAGAAGATGCGATTATGTAATGACAGATTAATCATCTGGTGGGAAATAATCTCAGATTAGCAACCAGGAGGGGAGGAGAGGAGCAGTGTGCACAGAAGGAGAGGGAGGAAGTGGAGAGTTTGTCAAGGGGAAACAGGTTGAGAGAGAGAAGCGAACACCAACCACCCTGCTCCACTACTTTCATGGTCAAAGAGTGATCAACTTTAAGCACTGATATGAAAAGAATGGATCGTCAGTCCGTGTGTCGCAGTCCTTTTAGCCCAAAGGCTGAAAATCCAGCTGCCAGAGCGAAGTGCAGCAGTCATGGAGAAGAAGGGCCGAAACTTTAGATACTGACTTTTGGACTTTGAAACTTTAACTGTTCTTCAATAAACCGAAAACAAATCTAAAAAACTGAAGCAGCGGTTTATGAAACACACAATTTGTGTCACTGGCAAAACTTTTGGCCACGACTTTCCGCTCCTCTATCATCTGTTATGCTCTGGAACACTCTGCACAGCTCTTCAGGGATTAGTCATCTTTGAATTTGAACAAAGAAGCTGCAGAACCTACTGACCAGGTTAAATTAGGTTGAGTCTCCGTCCTGAGAGGCTTAGACTCGTGCACTGATCACAACTCTCCACATTAGGACCAGTGTTGGATCATATTTGTACTTGTACAAAACAGGGGATTCATCCATCCATCCCATCAATCTTCTTCCACTTATCGGAGGCTGGGTCGTAGTTCATCTTATTCACTAGTGAGGGAAGATTGGAGCGTGACATTGACAAACAGATCGGTGCATCGGCAGCAGTAATGCAGTCGATGTACAGGTCTGTCTAGTGAAGATTTGCCGGTCAGTCTACAGTCATGAGCTCTGGGTCATGAACGAAAAGATGAGGTCCCAGACACAAGCGAACGAAATGAGTTTCCTCCACAGGGCCGCTGGGCTCTCCCTTTAGGATGAGGAGCTCCGAGAAACTGCTCCTCCACATCCAGAGGAGCTGACGTGGGTGGGGCACCTGTTTGGGTTGCCCCCTGAGTCACCTTATCTTATCAAGACCCAGGACATGTTGGGTTGGCTGGCCTGGGAACGCCATGGTGTTCTGGGGGATCCCTGCTTAGACTGCTGCCCCCACAAATACAGAGGATACACAAAAGTAAAACTTGATATCTCATACACAACGGGACACATTACATCGTACAAAGCTAGACTAGAGTAGAACTGAAGAGGAGACAGTAGCTAACAGAGCTGCACCAGTAACGGCAGACTGCATCAGGAAATGAAACAGACACCAATAGTCTAAAGAGTTCTGCTTTGTCACTGGGACGTTCTCAGTCTGTAGCTGTGCCAAACGAGCAAATATGAAGGTGACACAGCTCTCTCAGCATTAGCAATGAGAGGATTCAAACTGTGAAAGCTAAAATTTATGAAGTTGTTGTTGTTATTCATCCTTACTGAGGATAATAAACAGCACATATCATGACACAGTGGTCACGATTCAATACATCACATATATATCAGGATATTTTTACAATGTAATTTTAGGTAAATATTAAAATAAACAGCATATGTATAAATTCTGATCTAAAAACTCCACATGGGCTTTTGAACTTTTTGAACATGGGTTACTTTCTGAAATGTTATAAGTTTCTGTAAATGCATTCCTGCTTGTATTTAGTACTCCGTGTGTTTATTACAACCCTTGAAGCAGCTAGATTTCAGGATCCACTGAGTGCCTGTACCTTTAAAACAATAAAACCTTAAAACCTTTAAAGTGAACGCTTCAGCACTGGACAAAGTCAAATCACTCCGAACATCTGCCTTTGATATAGAAATATTTATAGAATTGTAAAAGTAGTTCTCCAACCAAAGGGTGTTCAAACAGTGGAAGGACAGCGAAGGATACGAAGAGGAAATGAAAGAGACGAGAGGGGAAGTGAGAGAAGTCAGCTTACCTTGACATCCGCCTTCTTGTTGAGGAGACTCTTGGCTGCTGCAGAGAGACAGAACGACACACCCTCAGATGGAAGAGTACACATCATACACCTTCTGATGACTTCTCTAAATCTGCTCACACAAAAACAGCTGCAGCTGCACAGTGATGCATTCACGCATTGGCTGAAAAAACATCACCTTCTCGTGAAAGCGCAGACCACACAGAGTGGCAACGCTCATCTCTCCACATTACCTCCCCATCGCCACCCTTAAAGGAAGGAAATCCCACCCCTCCCTCTTAAAAAAAAAAAAAAAAAAAACTCCCTTCGTCTGTCCTGTAAAAAGACATTAAACCCAATGAATAAACACACACACATTAATAAAAATCTCCATCCAACTGGCACCTCCTAACCCTGAGCCACTGCCCAAAGCATTAGATAAGCAGAGCAAAAAAAAGGAAAAGTCCAACTAATTCTCTGTATAATCCAACACACTGACACAGATGCACGCACAGGCACAGATCGAGGGAGGATTAGGGGTAAAAGCATCAGGGAAGTGGAATAGAGATGCAGGTATGTGATAATGGGTTTGTTAATCTCAAGAGCAGGCTGGATTACTACAGAGTTCATTGATGGGCAGGAGCAGTAAACCACACTTTATTGTAGCAGGATACGAGCCGTAAAGTGGGTTTAGGAGCTAAAACGATAGAAATTTGAAAAAATGTGCAACTTGAAAGCTGCACGATGATTTTTTTTTTTCACCACACACTGAAAACATCACTTTCTTCTGTCATAAGCTGCTGCACACCCATCACACTGCATGCGGTTTCTCTCCTAAGTCCTTGCAGGCCATAGAAGCTCTAACCCTTGACAAGCAAATCTATCTCAACAGTAATTCTCTCTGCTCCCAGATGAGAGATGAGGCTGCTTACCTTGGCAAACATTTGAGAAGCATTAGAAGAGGAGGGGGAAGAGAAAAAGATTTAGGAAGTGAGATTAAAACAAGCTGAGGGAGTGTGCGATGCTGTGACTCTGGGAGATTTCTAGTTTAATCATCGGGTCGAGGAGAGGAGAGGATGTGAAGTTTTAAGAGAGGAGTGGTCAGAATGAAGACGTTAAAGCTGTTCAAGACTGAGAGTTTACCTTGTTCCACGATGCCGGCGGTGGTTCCCCCTACAGCGCTGACGGCAGCGGGGGCTGTGGTCTGCCGGCCCACTGAAACGCAGATAGGGAGACAGAATGAGGTGGTGGAGTAGCTGCTACGATGACACCCAACTCTTCCTCTGTCCTGTCAGCTCTGAGAACTCATCTCAGACAAAAACATTCCTAAAATCCTAGAAAAAGTGGTTGTAAAGCAATTAAGTGACCACCTGTGCAAGAATAACCTGCATGAAGATTACATAGAGTACATCATAGTACAGAAACAGCATTGATAGAGGTTACTAACAATCTTCTATTAGTGTCAGACTCTCTCTAAATTCATTTTGTTAGACCTTAGTGCTGCATTCGACACTATAGATCACAACATTTTATTACAGACTGGAATATGTCATTGGAATCAAAGGAACAGCACTAGAGTCGTTTAAATCGTATCTATCGGATAGATTTCAGTGTATTCATGTTAATGATGCGTCTTCCATGCACACAAAAGTTAATTACAGATTTCCATGTTTTTTTTTTTGTTAAAAGGTCAGCGCATGTTAATTCTTTTTCTTTTCTTTGTAACTTGTAAAAAAATCTTGAATGAGGTTTTCATAATTTTTGCATGAAACGGTTAAAAGACAAAGTTCTGAATGTCCTCTAGATTTCTACTCCCAAATTCAGACAAGACAGAGGTTATTTACTTCTAGTTTGGTCCTAAAAATCTCAGAGACACTATGTCTAATCATATGCTCACCCTAGATGACATAACATTGACCTCAAGTAACACTGTGAGAAATCTCAGAGTCATATTTAACCAGGATCTTTCCTTCACTTCAAACATAATAGAATCTCTTGATCCGCCTTCTTCCATCTGTGGAATATTGGTTAAATTAGGAGCTTCCCGTCTCAGAGTGATGCTGAAAAACTAGTCCATGCATTAGTTACTCCCACCTACTGGAGGTTTCTTCCTCTAAAGGGAGTTTTTCCTCTCCTGTGTCACCTAGTGTTTGCTCAAGTGGGGTTGTTGGGAGTTCTATATCATTCTGTAAACGATAATATTTTGTAAGGTCATAAAGCTTAAAGGAATTTGTAGCGTTACCCCCACCCTCACAAAGAATTACAAGTATTCGTCCAACTTGTCATTGTAACAAGTGTGAAATAATATATATCTATATCTAATATATATATCTCCATGCAACGTGCTGCTGATTATACGCAGCACATTAGAAGTGAATAGATTAGCCCATTATCTGACACCCAATCTAGCTATTTAGAAAATATCATATTAATATCAGATCGTGTCCAGTTCCTTGATAGTAATTCTCATTACAAAATTAATGTTTTATACGTCTTCATCATATTTTTGCTGCCTGTCATCAAACGACGACAATCAGCCTGATTTAATCAAACAGGTTTTCCTACATGAAACTGGGGCGAAAAAAAGCCCAAGCAAATATCTCTGCTGCGTTTCCTGCTTACTCCGACACTGCCGCCCATCAACCTGCTGTGTGTTCAAGTGTGTGTGAGGAGATGGCAGAAGACAGATGGCATGTCATCCTGTCCTTTCCTCTCCCAGTCAGGGCGCTGAGATGTTCCCTTGACTCTCGTGTTTTCAACAAGCAGCACTCACCAGAGAAGTTCCTGGAGACGAGCATGGTGGTCAAAATGGCACCCTGTGGAGGGAAAAGACACTTGAACTCCTCTCAGTGTAAAGTTACATTAAATTACAAACTGAGCTGTTATGAAATGATGAAATCTCATCAAGCATATGTTAATACATTGGTGTTTCAGTTTGGAACAAAGAAAAAGCATGTGTTAGGTTACTTATTGCTTTGTCTGTTTACTTATGTTGCCATATTTTAGTCGTTGTGTGGAGGTGTAGGGCAACACATACATGAGCAACATAAAACTGTGAAGAAAACAGCAGTAAGAATTATATATGAGGTTCATTCAAGCAAACACAAACAAAGGTTTTCAGGGAGCAACTTAAAATCTATATATATCTAAAACCACTGCAGATTACAGTGTTTCCCAGGGGACACTAAAAAGTGGCGGACACAGCTGGCGAGCTTGTTGTTGCTATGAGCTATCATTTTTAGATTTTATCAATATCGTACTTATGTTAACTCGAGATTTTTCTCCTTTTCACTCCTGAAATGCGTTCAAACTGAATTAAGTTCTGTTTCTAAATGACATAAGCAGAACAAATAAAATCAGTGACTGAAAGAATAATAATGTTTTGTACAGAAGTCACAGCACAGTGGAGCTTTAAGTAAAAGTGGATGAGGGAGACACTGGGGTAGAAATAAAATCCTGCAGTGTGATTTTATAAAACATGCAGCTCCTACAGAGGAGAACGTTCAATTTCCTCGTCTTTATTTTTTAAACCGTTCACACCTTGAGTTTCCTCCTGGCGTTAAACTTCTTCAGGCACTCGACCGTCTCCTGTCTGTGCATCATGGAGGCCACAGTTGAGCGTTGCTGCAGGGAGACGGAGACAGAGAAGCTGAAAATAAAACATCAGAAGAGGAGCACTGACAGTGACAGCTTCATGTGGGCTGAGCTGTCGGACAGACTCACTTCCCTGGAACGTGTCGACTCTTTAGGTGACGACATCTTTGGCAAAAACCACCGGCTTAACAAAGAATACAATAACATAAATTCTGCTTGGCTTTACTGTGTCCTGACGATCATCTCTAGTTCAGAAGTATTCAGACCTCTGCACATTTAGATTTTTCATTTTCTACATTAGAAAATTGAATTTAAAACAATTTTAAATAATTTAAAACATCTTCACTGCAAGAAAAATATTAATACATCAATTAAATTGATCGGTATAGTGAATTTTACTTTTCACTGCTTGTGGTATAACTGTAGTAAAATACTTCCATACTTCTTTCACATGGTTGTTAGACTTTTTTACTTTAGGCAGTAGTTTGTAATACTGATCTACAACGTAGAAGTAACTTGTAGCAAAAATTTTAAAATAGTTAGTACAGTGCAGTAAAAGTACAAAATTTTCCTCCAAAATGTAGAGAAGTAAAGTTTAAAGTATTGTAAAATGGAAATACTTCAGTACAAATAGCTTAAAATTACACCTACAGTAAGAACAGCACTTGAGTAAATGTTTTCTTGATTAATGAAATAATTAAATTCAGAAAACAACAGAAAGATGTTTTGTTCTAAACTATGTTAAATTATCTCTAGTAGAGAAAAAGCAAGAAATGAAAAGATTAAAAATGTTATTTTTCAGTTTAACTTCAGTTTGAGTATAATACACAGTATTTCTTTTTTTGTTGTAAGTTTGTAATTAATAAGTTTATTGCAAGTTGTATTGTAAGTTATTAATTTAATGTATAACGTGTTGTGATCCTTGTAGAAGGTTTTATTTTCAATTAATAAAACTACTACACATGTAAAAATACGTTCAATACTGCAGTGTTACTAAATAAGTTTTGTTTTAGGTTTTTTGGGTATTTTTACGTTTGGGGAAGGACAGCAGGTGTTTTTTTAGCTCTTACCTGTGACTCCACCTAAGCTACAGAGATCTGGTAAAGACATGAAGACCTGCTGTAAATGCACGACACAAACAACCATCAACAAATGAACAAATCGTTCAAGATGAGCTGACCCAGTATCGGCAGATATCACAGATTGCATGTTTGGAAACAGATGGTGAGATTCTGGCAGCTTTGCACAGATGTTCACAAACGTGCTGTTAGAGGATTTAAAATTAAACGTGTTGGAAAATGACAGGGACATATATATATATATATATATATATATATATATATATATATATATATATATATATATATATACAGTAGCTTCCTGTCTGTAAGTCAACTGTTTTCTACAGGACACAAATTGAAATCCAAAAATATTTCAGAATCTGAAAATGTGGGTGTTGACGTGGTCTCGGGTGTTTGGACACACTTGATGTGCATGTGTACTTACGCAGACCCATGGGTGCTTAAGAGCCTCCTGGGCTGTGATTCTTTTGGCTGGGTTGATCGTCAGCATCTGGTTGATGAGATTTTTAGCCTCCGGAGTCACCGTGTCCCACTCTGGGGAAGGAAACTAAAGAGCATACACACCCCAAACATGAGCAACATATTTTCTGGTTTAAAGTGGGCGATGATGATGATGTTAATAATAATAGGCAGCAGAGGCTGGCTCACATCGTACGCTCCAGCTTTGATCTGCTGGTAGAGTTTGTGCTGGTCCTCGTCCCAGAACGGAGGGTACCCAACCAAAAGGATGTAGAGGATAACACCTACACACAAAAACACAGCCTTTGTATGAGTGAGGAGAAGGCGAGTGAGGAGGCGTCAGCGAGAAGTACACACACAAAGAGCTTACCACATGCCCAGATGTCTACAGGTTTACCGTATGCCTCCTTCCTCAGCACCTCTGGGGACAAGTAGCCGGGAGTTCCTGCAAAACCTGCACAAGCAAACAGAAGAAAACACGATTCAGAGTGCGAGTGAGTCAGTGTGCTTCATTGTGGTTTGAGAAACATTTACAGTACAATGTGCCTGATCAAAAACCTGCTGAGGTTTGATTGTGCACAATAATACTGTAAGTATTATTGAAATACTAAAACACTAAAAAGATCAAATATAGAACCATTTGAGATGCAGCCTTAGAATTAATTAATTAAATGCAGCTGAATATGGAGTCAGAGCTTTTAACTTGCTGCAGTTCCTGTATAATAGATCTTCATATTGGCTCTGGATCAAACTAAGCACTTGGAGCAACCTCAGCCAGACTGAACCATGAGCACAAATTACCATTAACAATCCAGCAGTGACCATTTTTGTCGAAACACACCAGGTGTTCTCACTTTAAGACGAATTATACCTCAGAATCACTTAAAGGACGTACATTGGTATTAAAAAAAGAGGATATAGAACCTAATAAATAATAATAAAGACAGTACCTCCAGTCAATCAGAATACAAACTGATGTTTAGGACAAATTCATTAATAATGTACATGTACATTAATAATGTTTGCTGCTGCACAATGAGGACTAACGGCTCAGTATTTACTCAAAAGATGCAAACGTAAAGACATCAGATAGAGTTTACACAGGAGAACATCCACCATCATCCTGCTCCATCACAAACACCAGCTCTTCAATCACTGCAAGACGTCTCTAGAGATCGTTGCTTGCTGCTAAAAAAACATTTAAGTGATGCAATATTTCTGTGGGTAGGTATCAAGTAACATAACTTCACAGAAACACATTTCCCTCAGCAGCTGGTGGAGACCAAAACAAGAGCTAAAACAGGGGGAACACTGGACATTGAGTCAAAGGCAGACATCAACAAATGGAGTTCTTAGCTAATTTCTTTATTCTCAGGTCACTTTGTTGTAGAGATTTTTGTTACAGACTTCCTGAAGGAATTAAACTAACCCTACGTCTACGTGGGCATGCTGTAAATGTGTGTGTAATGTACCAAACCAAGCCTGCTGGTCTCCTTGAACCTCGATAGCCAGTCCAAAGTCGGCCAGCTTCACTGCTGCGTTCTTGCACTTGCTGGCGAGCAGCAGGTTCTCTGGCTGCAGGCACAACACAAACACCATCACATCTGTAAAACACTCCTGTTCAGATCACTCTTACACACACTCTCACACACACTTTACACTAACACACTTCATTCCCCAAGACAGACACAGTGGAACTTATATTTGTAGTTTTTTGTGTCTCTTTGTGGCCATTGTGTTGTCTCTGATGGCTTTTTTACCCTCTTTGCAGACAATCAGTTTCTCTCTCATTGAGATATATCTTGTGGTCATGTGCATCTATGTAGTTGTATTTTATCTCTTTGTGGTCATTTTGTTTCCCCTTTGCGGTCAGTTCTTGTCTCTTTGTAGTTGTTTTAAATCTATTTGTGGTCAGAGAAAGAATAGAATGCACACACATTCATAGCAACACTCCTACACATCCTAATACAGGCACGATCAGAGGCTGAGACAGACAGATGGGATTTAAAAATATGTAGCGTATAAGCCGTTTTGGCCATTTGTTTACTTGAGGAGGACCAAACACAGCTTGTCTTTTTGCAACAGTTGTGCGTTTCCTGCTCAGATGCTGATGTAACAGCAATCTGCTGCAGACTGTAATACACACAGTATAAACCCAGTTAATGCTGAGAGTGATCGATTTGTGCCGCCAGCTAATAATGATTCCACCACAGAGGCACAGTAACAACTGCACGCTGTGCTCCAGCTGCAGAAGACTCATCATGTCACCTTCTGCTGGCTGATTTAAAAACTAAATTAAAGGAGACTTGATTTATGAACAGGAGATAGAACACACCTAAACTGGCTGGCCTGTGCATTCATTTATTAACATTTTAGTCATTTGGCAGACGCTTTTATCCAAAGTGACTTGCAAGTGATGTACAAAGTAGGCAGGCTAAGCATAAAGGGGTCTTGCCTAAGGACATCATGGCTCAGATAAGACAACTATACACCCATTTGTTAAAAACAGAATAGGGTGAAAGCTCATTTGGTGCTTCTTTGGTTTCATACCACGTGGGATTCTGAATTTGACGAAATACATTAGTTTACTTCACGTCTGCATGTAAAATATGATGCTGGGGCCAGAAGAGGATTAGATTAATGTTATAGTAAATTATAGAACGCACATTGTTAATTAACTCCGTCATAAAAACTGTAGTTGCCTAATAATCACAAGAGTAAATTAACACCAAGCTTCAGCCTTAAGCACAGACATTATTCTAAACTCATGCACGTATCACAGATCAGGCCCGTATCCATGCACAGACATGCAGGCTCAGCTCACTGCACTTACCAGCCTTCAGACATTTTAGTACAATGTCAGATGCAGACAAATACAACTTTAAATCCCTGCCACGCACAGATGCACAAACAGACACAGACACACGCCCCTGCAGGTGACTCACCTTGAGGTCTCTGTGTACCACCCCCATCTGATGACAGTGGAGCACGGCCTCCAGGATCTGCTGGATGCAATGACTGCATGCAAACAGCAGGGGGAGCAGGTTAGTCTGAACTCAATCAGCCCCCAGCATCCATGCAGAGGCGGCTACATCACAATGATCTCTCACACACAGACCGCAAGGAATGACCTCACTCGCTGCACCACAGCTGCACACACACACACACACACATAAAAGTGTGAGAGTGAACATGTCCGTGAACTACACAGGGTGGAGATTAGTTGGTCATTTTCCCAAACAGTCAAAAACATATTTCACACAAATCACTGAGTTTCCTGTGGTTTTGGTCAAATTATCGTTTCAGCTCCACCTTCTTCAGCGTTCAGCAGGCCTTTGGTTTCATGATTTTTCACTACCTATTAGAGTCAATCATCTTATTACCAACAGATTCTGCAGTAATATCCTCGTGCTGCTTTAAAGTGGAAAAGGGTAAATGTGGTATTCCACGTTTACCCTTTTGCCAAACTGTCCGGCCAGATGGGAGGTTTGTCTCCAGTGTCCCATATACTGTCTGTCAGACACACTGACAGACAGCTCAGAGCTAAGCACGATATAAAATCTACAGCTGATTCATTCTGTACATTTCTAAAAAACTTCATATTGTTCATATTGACGATCGTGATTGTGATTAAAAAGATTGTGATATCATATTTTATCCTGAAACAAACTAATTCATGTTATTACAACGACAACAACGTGCTCCGGTTCGGTGACCTCTGGCAGCCGCAGTAATGGGATACGAACAAATGATGGGTCAGAAAATGCACAAGACAGACATTTGATTCTTAACTTTAACCACATATTAACTGTTAGCACAACAATTAATAAGGAAGTTCTTTTTTTTTTTTTTATGGAAACTGTGATATCATTATACTAAATTTAGCCAAGACATTTTTTTTTTACTCATAACTAAACCGATGGTTCAATAATGCTAACAGGCTGTTTTCGGGATGAAGGTCTGGCACAGAGCATCAGGCTCAGTCTGATCTTTCAAGAGATGCTCAAGAGAATGTTTGTAATGAAAAATATTGTTATCAGATCTTATCTTATCAGAGGTTTCTAGAGACGCCTCTCATTACAGGTAACCACCTGCTGGTAATAAGTTAAAGTTAAGTTAGTCAACTATGAAACTAAAGGATTGTTGCACATTGAAGAAACATCTAAATAAAACTCAACTCATGAATTCCAAGGTATGAACCACATGCGTTAATCTGCTTTTGACTGTCTGATTGTCTCGTCTTTTTCCTTCTTTAGTGGAGCATGATTTTCTCTTTGTTTTCAAGAAATGGGAAACATTAGTCAGACAGTGTAGGAGTTTGCTGCAGCTCCGTGTGGGAAACGCTGTGTCTAACCTGCACATTTCTCTGTGTAATTTATTCAGGAACAGCAGCAACACCACTTTTAAAGAGAGGATTGAGCAGGTTTCCAAGAATCTGAAGTAGACACGTCTCTCTTACTCCACTGAACTCTACTCTTTCACTTTCATGCTTACTCCACTCACTCTCTCGGTTTTTGTCTTCTATGCTTTCTAAAAGAAAAATAAATTCTAGTTTAAAAGTCAGAAATTGTGCAACAAGAGTCCCAAAAGCAAAACCTGAAGACAAGCAGACTCACAGCAGGCAAAGGCAAGTCATCATTTTAGATCACAGCCAGAAACTAAACAGTTCCAGTAAAACAAGCAAGAGCAACTCTTGTACAACAGGTGAATGCAGCACGACACACACACCTTGAGGTCCCTGTGCACTATGTCATGTTGGTGGGTGTAAGACACACTGTCTAGAATCTGATGGATACAGTGACTGTGGAGACAAATCAACAGGGTGAGGAGCAGATAAAGGAAAAGACAGTATTACAGAGGAGGAGGAGAATTAAAGGGTCAGTTCATCAATATGCCAAAACATTTCATCTCTAATTTGCCATGTTGACGGTCCTGGTTTGGAGATTTCTGTGATTTCACAGCATTAGAACTTCCTGTGTACACAACGATCAGCCATAACATTAAAACTACCCGTCTAATGCTGCGCCATCAAAACAGCTCTGCCCCATCGAGGTTTAGACTCCACAAGACCTCTGAAAGTGTCCTCTGGTATCTGGCACCAAGTAGATCTTCTGTGAGAATCTGGCCCAGTCGACTAGACATCACAGTTTGGCCTTTTTCAAAGTCACTCAGGTCCTTACACTTCCCCATTTCTCCTGCTTCAACACATCAACTTCAAGAACTGAGTGTTCACTTGCTGCCACATACGTCCCACCCTCTGACAGGTGCCTTTGTAACAAGATAATCAGTATTATTTACTAGACTTGTCAGTGGTTTCAGAGTTGTAGCTGTAAATCGAGGCACAAAAGCTTGAGATGCTAAAAGAAAAGAAAAGTTCTGCTTTCAACTAGTGGAACTAATGGATCGTTTCTATCATCATGCAAACTCCAGTAGAGGGCGGGTCACTGTGACCAGAACCAGTTCTCTTGTTACACAGTTTTCCCATGTTCTAGTTGAGTGGGTTGCTTCAGCTTCTTGGAGAAGTTGCCACAGGTGCTTCTGTGGATTTAGGGCTCTGTGGGGGTAGAACCACGTGCTGCTGGCCTCCATCTTCTTTTAGGAGTCTGACTCTACGGTATGTTTGTGTTTGTTGTGATGCTGCAGAATTAATTTGGGACCATTCAGATCAATTGGCTGAATTGATGCCAAACAACACAATGAAAAGACTAAAGGTCTTGTTGCTTAGAGCTACATACGAACAAAAGCAAGTTAAGATGTTCAGAGGAACAAGAAGGAAGTCCAGTTGCCAGGACTCAACTTCCAGATAAGATGCTCACAATGACAATACTAACATGGAGGCATCACAGTCAGCATTTGTGCCATCTTAGTGTATTGTGTGACATGCTAACCGCTGGTCGAACAGCTGCAGGTATTTGGTCATAAATGTAACACCTGATGTTGAAAATCAATCCATTCAATAATTGATGCTAATAGGAAACAATTTTTAGGAGACAGGACAAAGTCATTTCTGTCCTTCACCGCTCTGAGACCCACAACCTAAATGTTGTAATTCAGGGTTAAGGCAGAGTTGCAATAAATCATTATGTATAAACCTGGACCACTTAAAACCGAAACCATCCACATGGCTGGACGCTGTTAGAGACCAAGAAGAAAATATGTTTTTGCATAATTTGGTGTAACAGGGTGGACGGAGAAGGGAGGGATGGAGCCGTTCTGTGTGCAGATGGAGTACAGAGAGGAAACTGTCAGCGAGATACAGTTGGACAGTAATCGAGCCATGCTAATCACACACCCACACACAAACACATAGAGTGACACACACAGCCGTAATTTATTCAAAGAGAACAAGGGAGAGTGATGGCAGATGAGAAGAAAGAACAGGGGGAGTAAAGCTGGAGAATAGAGAGGAGACAGCACATTCAGATGATCATCAGGGCTCCATTGTGGTTGAACATGAAGTGGATATTCCGTCTGAATACAAATAACTGTTTTGGTAGCTCTCATTTAGATCCAATGTTGGAGACGGTTTCTGATTTCAGATCTGACTCCAACTTGGTAAAATACCCAGATCTGCTGAGACTCTGCAGCCAAATCGCTTACTGAATCATTCTGTGTTTAGTCTCACTGAAGCTCAGTCTCCAACACTGCCAACAAAAATAAGACATATAGAAATGTAAAGCACAGCATAAAGTGCGAGTCAGAACAAGTCAACAAGTCATCAACTCTTGTGACACAAAATGATCCTCACACAGAAAAAACATGCAGCCATGTCATTTGTGCTGTTTTGCATCTCTTTGCTGTCATTTTGTGTGTTTGTGGCTGTTTCGTGCCTTATTTTGGTCACTTTAGTCACTCAATAATCCATCTGTGGCTGGAGGTGTGCCAAAACAGGAGGAATAAATACTCTGCAACTGCTTCTGATCCTTTTTTCTCCCCTGACACTGTTACATCCAGTGTGTATATGGTTAAAAATCTCTGCAGCAAACACCTGAGAGGAGGCTGCAAACACCCCTCAGCTGGGGACTCACGCTCACGTAACCTGCTGCATTTTCTCAAACTGCTATTGTAAGAATCGCATCCGAGTAACTGGATGTGGATGATAACAGCTGAGCTCCCTTAAAGCAGCTTCAGTTTCACTTCTACGGTCGCAGAAATTCGTTTTTTTAGTGAGATTTAGCAAGTGGATACACCTCCACAGAGATAGTTTGGCTCTTTGTTCATGCTGAGGTTAAGCAGTGTCTGAATCATGTCCAGACCTTCCTGCTACTAAAGATTCACTGCTTCACTGCTCTATTGGTGAAGATGTCAAAGTTGTTTAATTTAGGAAAACACAGAAGCACCTGATCTGTGTAATATCCTAATATAGTTTTAAAAGGATCATACATAACAGTGTGCTTGCAAAGATACAGACATTTTAAGTATAATATTTTTGTTATATTGTAATGAAAAACGGAGCCTTTAGGTTTTCCAGAGGACATCTCTCCTCAAACACCCAACTCTCCAGATATAACCCTAATACTGTACAATGAGCATTTAGCATGACAATGGGACTGTGAGGTCCAACTGTATTTCACAACGTCTAATTTATTTTTTCTAATCTGTAAAATACAAATAAACATCAGTTTGCAGACCCAAAGGCAATAACTCAAAAGTAAAAGGTAAAACTACAGCAAGTGACTCAATACAATTTTCTGTGCCTGCATAGATTTGCATAGTTTTGCATAGTTGTCATTGAAAAATCTGCCAAAACAGGCTTAAACTAGCACGACAGAGGCATGGATTGATAATCCTGTACATGCACCGAATGCTTAATGTTACTGAACGTGGTGTTTTTTACCTCTTGCTGCTTGGACCACATCACGTTTTCATTTATCATTATGTACACCGCTTTATCGTACGTTTAAAATGGTGTGAGTGACCAAGCATTGAAGGAACAATACTATTTGTGTTTTTAGGATTTTGCTGTAAATGTATTTAGTTCTTTTCCACTACTGCACAAATCAGAGCCTGACGTCTGTTAAAAGTATAAAATATAAAAAAGGGTTTTCTTAGTTCTAAGAACACAGCGATGGGAGCAGGACTACAAGATAAAGATGTTTAAAATCACCTGGAAAAATAAGTATCTTCCCCTTTTTGCTGCATCTTATTCTACTGCCTCTGTCCCCTTCTTTTCTGCGCTCTCTCGCCTCCACAAACCGCCTCTACAGTCAAATTGATTTAAGTCTACCTCCTGGGGGGGTTACAGTGTGGGCGTGTGTATGTTTCCATCTGTCTGTTTAAAAAAAAAAAAAAAAAAAAAAAAAAAAACTCTGGGGGAAAGTTCTCAACCTTGATTTGCTATTCAGCTCACGGAAAGGTCTGCAGTGGTATTATCAATCACAACTAGAGCCTCTAACGCCACAAACGGTGTCAAAAATGTGTCTCTGTGTGAGCACTAATGAGAGGAGCCAAACTCTCGGGCTGCTGAGGGGACTGCGGAGGCTGGAGGACTCACACATGGAGGGGATGAAGAAGACGACAACGAGAGAGATGACATTCATGTGCATTTACCTGGCATCTGCTTCACTGTAGTACTCTCTGGCCACAATATCCTCAAACAGCTCCCCTCCTGTCACCCTGACAAATGTAAAGATGGAGGTTAAAAATGAAACTGTACATGTTCTCACTGAGGCAGTGCGCACACACACACACACACACACAGGAGGGGGATGTCCTCATTAGGGGGAAACCCCGGCTGCAGGATTCGCTCCGATTGGGTTGCCATGGAGACTGGCTCCAGTGCGGGGGAGTGTGGATGTATCTCAATGTGTGTGTGCACTAAAGTGGGAGCCGCAAGGAGGAAGGGAGGGAGGAGGTGGGGTTGCACTGTTATGTAATGGGGGAAACTGCCGCGCAAGCCAGGATGGAGGAGATGAAGAAGTGAAGGGATGAAGATAATGCAGATGTAAAAAAAGGGATAAAATGGAGATGAAGGGAAGAGAGAGGCGACAGAAAGAAGGGAAGGAGTGGAAAACGAGGCACCAGCAGAGATGGAGTGAGAGAGAGAGAAAGGAGGAGGGAGAGCAGCGCAGTGCGAAGAAGGAGAGGCAGAGAGGGAGAAAAGGAAGCAACTCACAGGTCAAAGAGGAGGTAGTGGAAGCCTTCCTCTGAGATACTGTCATGGAGACGGACTAGAGGAAGGCGAAGAGGAAACGAACGAAAATAGACATAATGCATTAATCTTAAGTTAATCTTAAAGGGCAAAAAGCACCAATAGAAGAATCAGTATGGCTGAATATGATCAAAAACATTTAGAAAGTGGCCATATACTGTATATTTAATACCATTAATGAGTAAAGAAACAAATGCACATTAGATTCCATTTTGGAGAAACCTACTAAATTAAAGGGTTTGTTTTGGATCTAAATCATTTATTTTATCTCTGCACCAACATTTCTGGTTATTAAGCTCATGTAAAACTCTGTGGAGCTTAAATAAAGCTTAAATCTGCTGTCTCCACTTTTCCTCAGCATTAAGATGAAAATCAAATGTTCCATCCTGAGAGTCAACCACTTACATTTGCTATTAAGTCACTTTTGCTGGCATCATTCCTCAAAGAGCAGGTTCACATACATTTTACTTGTAATTATTCCTCCTGTTTCCGGCCATTGAGAGACCACAGCTCCTGTTCTGCACAAACGTGTGTATGTATTTAATAATCTTCACCACTTTGTTTCCCTGCTGAGCTGCATTGGAGCTTAAAATGCAGCAACTCTGGAAGATATCCACCTACTGTGACCAAGTTAGATGGTTGAAACCTTTTATTCTCTTTAGGTTAACCTTTTAGTACATTTCTGCACAAAGGGAAAACTCAGGAAAGAAAAACACTTTAGGATAATATGGTCACTTTAAGTCACTAAGTAAAATAAAATTCTGTGGGATTGAATGTTTGGCTGCACAGCATGAGCACAACACACAAAAACAAAAGCATCAATACAAAAAAAGTCTTACCAATGTTGGGATGCTTAAGCAATCTGCAGATCCGAGCTTCTCTCTCCAGTTTCTGATGATCTGCAAGAAAGTCAAACAGATTTTTACAATTATATCAGAAATTAATGAAAAAAAAAACACATCACAGTGAAGAATGTTATTTTAGTTTGTACAGTGTCAAGTAGTGGCAAATGTTCTCAAGGTGATAGACAAGGAATTGAGAGACACATACAGTCTGACTTTCCTACAGCTAGTCACAGACAGACAGATGTGAGCAGCCCGGGGGTGACATTTGTCCCATATTAAAGGAAATAGAGGTGGTAAGGAAAGGACATGAGAAAAAGAACTGAGGTGACAGGAAAGGAAAGTACATATGAGGGAAGCTGGGGAAATGATAAGAGGAGACAAGCAAGAAAAATAAGGGAGAAATGAAGGCAGAAGAAGAAAGAAACAAGAGGACCAGAGAGGTAACAGCAGGAGAGAAGACGAGGAAAGAAAAGAAGGGGGGGAGGAAAAGAAGTGGTGAGGAAACAAGAAGGAAACAAAGTAGAAAAGGTAGAAGAAAAACTGAAGAAAGGAGAGTAAATAAAAGTAAAGAAGGAAGCAAGAGAATAGCAGCACAAAATGAGAAAGGACAAGACAAGGGAGGAAATAAGAAGCAAAGAGGTGGAGGGAGGGATGGAGGAAACCAGACGGAGAAAAAAGAAGAGTCCAATGAGAGGAGAGGAATCAAGGGATGAGGAGACATAATAGGAGAGACATGAAAAAGAAAAGGAAACAAGAAGGCATTCAGCTGAGCCAAGGATCCATCCTGCTTTTTATCTGACTGCACTGTAAAAACTGACCTGTATCATGTATCGTGGCCTCAAAGCTCCACTAAAAACAGTATGAACACGCTTGTTTAACAAAGACGTGTGAGGCTGATGCTTACATGATTATTTCTTTGCTGTAATTACACAATTGTTGCTATTTTTAGATCATCTCAAGTCTTTTTTAAAAATGTTTTACCACTATTATCATCAGGAAAAAAAGACCTGTACATCAAACACAGGATGCTGCTTCATCAGTTCAGCTGACACCGACATAATGTAGAAAATGCTACAAATAGCACTTTAAAAGGGGACGCTGCATATTCTGTCACAACCCATCTGTAGTGGAGTGTGAAAGCTGAGCACAAACTGCTTATTTCCTCCTCCAAGTCTGCTCCGTGTTACAATTTGTTCAGGAAAATGTGGATTTTTCATGCTCGGATCTTTTCCTCCTGCCACGGATTCGACAGTGCGTCTGAGTGAAACCGTCATCTGCCTCTCTCAGAGGAACAGACGTAGAGTCTTCACACGCTGGAATCAAACAAGCGCTAAAATATGCTAACGTGAGCGATCAGATCAGACATACACAATGATAAAAACCTCCATGATGCCTCTGCTACTGACGATCAAAACACACTTACAGTGGCTTTAGAGGGTATTCAGACGTGTTCATCGCAAAGTTAATCACATTTGTCAATGTATTAAAAGTCAAAAACGGTAACATTGAGTATTGTGCAGGAGTTACAGCTTCAGGGCCAAGTCCCTGCAAACCTCTCGCTCTTCCTGACAGGTCCTTGATGGGAAGTGTCTGAACTGTCATCTTCAGGTCTCTCCACAGCTGTTTAAGTCTGGGTTTTGGCTGGGTCCCATACACTCTGGAGCAGGTCTTCTTTATGGCCTTCTCTGTATTTGGCTGCATCCATTCTACGCTCATCTCTCTCTTCTGTTCAGAAGACCCCCGCATCATGACACTTCCAACACCATACTTTGCCGTAGGGGTGATTTGTCCTCCTGCCAGGTTCTTCCATCTCTAGAGAACCTCTGAAGCTCCATTAGACTGACTATGGACTCTCTGAAGAGTCCTGGTGGTTCAGACAGGCCACCGTGCTCCTGTGATTGCTCAGACCTTTAGAAATGGTTTTATCGTCTTGTCCTGATCTGTCACTCACCACAAACAGTTACTGTGGAGGTCTACAGAGAGTTCCTTGGTATCTGTGACTCAGTTTATGTCCAGACGTACAGTGTGGATTGTGAAACCTTGGTCTGTACCTTTTTAAACTTTGTCCGATCAATTCAGGTCCTCAGGTGGAGTATAACAAAAACTACAACAGGCTGCACCTGAACAGTTCGAGTCACAGTGACAGGTCTGATCAATTGTTGCACAGACAAAAAACATGTTTTCCCCTTTGTCATTAACAGATGCTGAGCCAAACCACCAAACAGCCAAGTTACAGACTATTAACTAACATCTCTTGACTTTATCTCACCTCTGGCTGAGAGCTTTTTGGTGTTGATGATTTTGGCGGCGTACTCTTGGCCTGTGCAGAGTTTGACACAGCGACGCACCACTGAAAAGGCCCCCCTGGGAAACAAAGACAGAAGACAGGGTGTAAGGCTGTAAGCTTTGTCAGCATCAGAAGAGACAGCTGAGCCATCAGACTGACCTCAACTCCTCTCTGCCTTTAAACCGCCCTGATCTCAGTGACTCAGTCAGAAGTTTGTTCTCAATGGTTTCCTACAGGGATGATTCCTAAACATAACTACAACCAGCTACACACTTTCACTGGTCACAAATTTGATAATTGCACCACTGTAGATCATCCAGTTGTAGTAGGTACTAAAGTACTGCAAGTACAATTTGAGGCACTCGTATTTGAGTATTTTAATTTTAATCATTTTAACTGCTGCTGCTTTTACTCCATTACGTTAGAGCAATATATTAATTGATGCTCTGCAGCACTATAAAGTTTTGGCATCAGTCTGCCTCGTGTATTCGCATAAGGACATTTTATACCACATTTTTAGGATCTTCACCAAGTCTCTAAATTCACGTCATCATTCCCTATAAACCCAGTTTTAACTAACACAGGAAGCTAGCAGAAAATGGATCAGACATCCATTGATTGTTATGGGGTGACACTCAGTAAAATACCAAAGTCAGAAAGTCAAAAGATAGACTTTAATTGGGTTGTTGCTATGGTGACAATGAGAACAACGCACCTCAATTTAAGAAAACAGATGCAAATAGTCAAAACAAGCAAATTTAGACAAAACACTGCAAATAGCACAGGCACCAACACGTTTATTAATAATTAATATATCTGGTTTCCAATTGTAAACATTTCTTCTTTTTCCGTGTTATTTTGGTTACAGTTCATTTAGCTCTCAGGGCTTCCACAGTTTAGAGCACTAAACACCTAATGTGTAAACACCTCAAAGTTGGACCAAGTTTAATTTTCTTATTCCTCCTTTTTTACGATTTATATAATAAATATGAAACAGAACCAGTCTACAGGATTCTCTGCTTCAGCTCTAGAGTCATTTCAGAGATGTGAGTGGCGTCAAATGATGAGAAATAAAGGAATAACAGCTGCGTTTCTAGGATAAGCCGTATGTGCTGGAGTTTTTGGGACCACATTTGCTCAACAAACCCAACAGAGACAATCAGAAATAACCACCTCTGTCATTTCAGAGCTAATTTTATCTCACCTCAGTATTGTTACGCAATGAAGCACTCACTCCCCTCGGAGCCCCTACCTCTCACTAGCTCTCCAATATGCATCTATTATGAGGAGACAGGGTGAGTAAGCATGACACTCGCTGACACTCCCGCCGCGTGTTAATAAAGGTAGCAGAGCTTCGACATGACAGGTTATCTGTAGGGCAGGTGGGAGTCAGGAGGAGGGCTGGATCTGGATCCAAAACCTGGATTAGTTCAGCTTCGAGTGTAACAAATCCTTTTACAGTCTCCTTCCCCCACCCTCATTGGTTACAGGTAATGTACAAAACATTCAGGTGTTACCATTTACCAAACAGCAAACACCACACATCTGGAAACATGTTAGGTGTTTGTTCCTGATAAACTTTTACACAGTGGTAGAAGTAGTTTTCACACCAGTGAGCATAAACTTAAATAGAAGTACTGCATTCAAAATGTTTGTAAAAATACCAAAGTATTACAATATTTTAATGTGTTATTATATCCTAACGCATTTATTATGCTGTGCAATATTTTATAGATGTATTGTTAATTCCAACCAAAGTAAACATGTGAGATAATGGAGTAGAAAGTAGACAAAGTACTCAGGTACCCAACCCTAAGTCAGACCAACCTAAAATTCAGCTGTTTTTACATCTGCACAACACACTCATAAACCAAGCACATAAACAGCAAGTCTGCCATCAGTGAGGGCAGCTGCTGCCAAGCCATCATGTCTATTGTCTTCAACTTGTCACATCCCACACACGGCTGGAATCACTGCCATCACACAGGAGCTTAAAACAACCTGTAAAAATAAAAAAACATTAGAATTTCACAGCCATCCTCACTGAACTTGCTTTTTTTCTCCCCAGTGCTGTGGAATAAATGTTCCTGTGAGGCAAACATTGCAGAGAGATCCTCTCTACCCACGCACAACCTGACAGAGACACTGAGTCTACTTTGCATCTACCCACTGTGGCACCCAAAGCCTCTTCAGTCTTTTTTAGTTTGTCTGCATCCTTTGAGGGACCACACTTTATTACAGACACACCTCATTAGATTAGCAGTAGATCAAGAGCAGGAGCAGAAGCATAATTCTGTGACTTCTCCACTAAGCTGTGAGCCACTGTGATTAAAGCCAGCTCATGGTGAGGGAGCTTAATTCCAACACATCAGCTTTCCCCTCATATTAGGCCTGTTTGTCCCTAATTAGCCTTTGGGCAAAGAGGAGGGGGTAATGTGTCCAGAAGTGCTCCTGGGCTCATGCAAACCCCGTCTTAACTCTGATATCTTTTTAAAAACCCTGGCTTTTGCATTTGAAGGTGTAAAAAAAAAAAAAAATCTTTTTAAATTTATAATAAAAATAAAAACACTAAGTCGGAGAGCTTCGGACCAGCGTGCGTTTAGTTTGGAGGGAGCTGCATCCATCACCGCTGATGTGCAGAGCTCCATCCCTCATGTGCGACTCTAGGACGGGGTCAGGCTGCATGCAGGAGACTCGGGATAGTGTAACGTAACAGCGGCTTACTTGCCAAGCTCCTCGTACAGCTGGTATTCATCTGTAAAACGTGTGCAAGTTGTCGTTGCCATGATGGTTCCTCCTCGGACGGGTGCGGGTTCCGAGTCCGAAATGCACGGTGCGTCGCTGCGGACGGGGGGACCTCGGGCTCAGTCTCCGCCTACCTCAGACCTCCGGACGGCTGAGTGGTTCAGCTGCAGCCCGGCGCGCACACGGTCCCGGCTCGGATGGGGGGTTTCTCCGATCTGCCAGGCGGAGAGGACGGACTCTTTAAATGCCACACGGATGGTACTGTGAGCTCACTCCATGACGTGATCCCAGGATAAAACAGGAACGAGCAGAAAGGCTGTGATGGAGAGTGCGGGGGACTGAACACACGCGGCCATAAATCAGAAAACACTTGTAAAGAACCTCAGTGAACTAAAAATGTGCATCACAGTCAGACAATTCATGGTCGAATGAACCTACATCACATAAAATCACATAAAAAGAAAAAGTTAAAACCTTTTGGTTTAACATGATGCGTTCAGGCTCTGAACATGCTGTCATTGTGTGAAAGTCACATTTTCATCTGACTTTATATTTTATTTTCCCCAAATATTGTGCAAATAAACAGTTGAACACAACCTATAGAATATTTGGTTGATTATTTTAACAGAATATAATGATTGTTGTTGGATTATTAGAAATTAATATGAGTCATGTCCAACACATACAACTTCACACTTCTCCACTAATTATGATTTCTGCAGATGTGCAACTGAGAAACAGTCACACAGGTTATAAATATGAACAAAGATGGTGTGAAACGTGGAGAGAGAAGAATATTTACAACAAATATCAAACATGTTTGGATTCAGACTGTTAGCCGCTAGCTAACGGCAGCTAAGCTAGGCTACACTGTGCAGCTAAAGCTAGCGGGATGCTAGCTACTAAATGGCGGCCGGAAGTGGGCTCACTCGTCCCATTCATACCATTTATTCCAAACCATGAACTCAGACTTAAAAGAAGACGACCGATAAAAATCCGCCTACAAACAGTCACAACCATAAAAGCACCAGACAACAGAACTACTACTTACACATCCTCCTCCACAGAGCACCTGGCCCACAGCGCACCTGGCCCACAGAGCACCTAGCCCACAGAGCACCTAGCCCACAGAGCACCTAGCCCACAGAGCACCTAGCCCACAGCGCACCTAGCCCACAGAGCACCTAGCCCACAGAGCACCTAGCCCACAGCGCACCTAGCCACAGAGCACCTAGGCCCACAGCGCACCTAGCCCACAGAGCACCTAGCCCACAGAGCACCTAGCCCACAGAGCACCTAGCCCACAGAGCACCTAGCCCACAGAGCACCTAGCCCACAGAGCACCTAGCCCACAGAGCACCTAGCCCACAGCGCACCTAGCCCACAGCGCTAGCCGCTAACGCCGCCGGTTCGCTACAGGATGATTTTTTGTGTTGACAGGTGTCAGAATGAAGGAGTACCTGCTCTAACATGACGTTTCTCACACCACGTTACCATTTAATTATGAATAACTGGTTAAATGGGATAAAGAGGTGAAGCAAAGGTTCTGTTTACTTCTCAAACAATGGACCTGTAGCTAAAACAGGTGAGTGAGGGGGCGGAGCAAGATGGAGCAGGTGGAAATGGAGGGAAAATAAAGAAAGGAACTGGGAGGGGCTAACAGGTGTGTGTGGGAGACAGGTGACACAGAGACAGAGAGATCGGGGAACATTTAGACACATCGTTCCTCATGTTGTCTTTGAACATCACCTGTATGGATCAGAAATCAAACAACATGTCTTTAAAATGAGGAGTTTCCCCTTTAATCAAGTCAAATGTTTTATTACGTGCACCTGGACTGTTGAAAACTTATTTATTTACTTGTTTATTGTGATATTTTGCACTTTAAATCATTTTTAAGGGTTGAAATCAGACGTGCTGGTGGTTTCTGGGTGCTGAGAAGAGAAGAGTGTCATAGTTTGTCCTCTTTAAACTAACATAAATAAAATAGTCTTAAAACAGTGACTAACTGAAGTCTGAGTCTGTTTCTCTTTTACTGCTGCTGCCTTCACTTCCTGCTCGATTTCATAGCGTGTTGTCTTCTAAGTGAAATATATGGAACATCATGTTAATACGTACATAGTTAACAGTTAGTGTTTCCTCAGACCTCCTACTTGGTGAATCCATCTAATTCTGATCATGATATGAATCTTTTAATCATTACACGATTGATCTGATTAGAGTTTTATTCCATTCATTTAGAGTTTTTTCCTTTTACCATTTCCCGCCTCTAGCTGATGCTTTCATTTAGCTGCTCGGCGTCTTTTCATCTTTCCATCTCTCTTCTTCGTCTCACTAGTTAGTACATTATCAAGTCATTCTTTCCATCAGCTGAGTGGAAAGATGGAGAGATGACATCACGTAAGATACTTCACCATCATTAATAACTGGAGTGAATGTGAATGAGTGTCTGTAAGACTACAGCTCTTAGGAACAGGTGAACATTAATGTTCTGCCTTTATGTCAGATTATAGTGTGACTGTAACAAGACAGAGCTGTAATTAATGAATTTATTCATTATCAGTTTAATGTTCACCCTCCATCAGCACAACTTGTTTTGTCTGATGTTTCTTGTTGTATCAGAAAGATGCCTCTAGTGGATTTACAACCTGGACAGCAGTTCTACAGATCTACATATTCCTGCTACATAAAATGATGTTTATCATGTCCGACTTTCTTCTAATCCTCCTCGACCTGTGAAGGCAGAAATAACATTTTCTTCATTTTACATGTGGAAGCTGAGTGACGACAGCTGGACTTTTCTTTCTTTCTTGTTATGTTGAAATGTTTCCCATGAATCCACCATGGAGGATAAATCTGATGTCTCCACTCAACATCTGACTGAAGAAGCTACTCAGATGAGTAGTATCCAGTTTAGTCAAGTTCCAGGTGACTGAGAACCTTCACCAGCATCCAATAAAATGCAAATAACTAAAACCAAAACTCTGTTGTAGTTCTGCTGCTTCAGCTGCTTTCATTCTCTGCAGATCTCTGGTATTTAAAAGCCTTTTAAATAAAAAGAAGTTCAGTAAAAGTGAAGTCATGTACATTTTATTGTTCGCTTCAGTTGATTTTTCTACTTTTAGCAGTTTGTTGAGCTGCTAACCAGCAACACCTGGCTGAGAATGATAAATAAAACTGACACCTAATAACAATGAGAGATAGAAAATAACAGAATGAGTCAGACGAACATGGAGGCACTGAAGAGCTGTTATTAAATTAAGAGCAAACCGTTAACAGACTACACATATTCATCAGATTTCAAACTGTCAAAACATCAAATTAATGTCTGTCATCCGTTTCCCGTCCCGCCCTCCAGCTTCAGTGGGGCAGCTTCACTACAAACTCTTCTGTGAATCAAAGATCCAGTTCATGTTCGGCTGCGTCTCAGAACTGCACCGCACTGGGGGGGATGTCAAACATGGAGGGGTCGAACTGCTGCCCTTTGAATGGCGAGCCTTCAGCGTCCCAGCCTTTCTTCAGCATCTCGTGCACTTTCTGTGAACAGACATGAAGACAGATGTTTAACACGCACCTTTATGCTGATACAGACTACAGTGACATCTGCAGGAGAGATCTGTTTACACGTCTGAATAAATGACCAAGGCGATTTTAAAACTGAAAGTCAAGTTGTCAGACTTCCTGGTTCAGACCTGTAATGTTTCTCTAACACAGCGTTTCTGCAGGTTCAACAACATTAAAATTAGACTTTTTTAGTCCTTTTATGAACAATCTAAACCCAATTTAAGAGCTAAATTTCTCTGTGTATATTTATACACACACACAGGAAAAATGAATGAAGTTTAGAAAATGTTAATATATAATTACTGTATTTGTTATTCTGTCCCATTGACTGTGATCCATGATAACTGCTCCCGATGTTATTGTTTGTTGTAAAATGTGTAAATTCAACTACACGGTAATACTGAAGTGATGGTTAACTGGCACTGCAGACAGTCTGCCACAGACACACGAACCGAACCACTCGTAACCATAGTAGTTACGAGTGGTTTAATCACTTCTGTCTAGCACAGTCCGGCTTATACATTTGGGTCCTCACCATCTCGTGACTCTGTGGTTTACCCTGCAGCTTCTGATGGTAGTCAAATGTGAGTCGGTCTAGTACAGCGTGCTCCTCCTCGTCGACAGACGCCATGGAGCGCTCACGGTTAATTTGGTTTATGTCGATCTCCTTCTCCCCTTTCAGCACCGCATTCCACCAAACCTCAGAGGTCTTACTGAGCGACAGCTGACATCAAACACAGATCCACATTAACCCATTTAGCATAAAACCTGCTAAATCAAGAGTGAAAGCTCAACAATAACAGATAAATCATGAGATTAATTTAGACTGGATCAATCAATTAGAAAAACATTATTAATATATAAATGAAATAAGGATTTTTTATTGTTTTATTTTATACACCAACTATTCAACAGTTTATAAAGTGTGAATACTGAGTCAGTGTGTGGGTTTTATACATCTCAGTTTAATTCATCATTCGCTGCGAACACTTTTGCACTTTTACTTCAACTATATGCTCTTATTTCTATACTGTACAGTATCAGTAAAATGTCAGAGTACTTCTTGCACCACACTCACCACTACACATTTTCCAGGCTCCAGACTCCACAGAGAGTTTTCTGTGTTGATCTTGTGTGTGAATTCTCCTTCCAACAGTGCTTTTTCTTCAGCTCCGTCCCTCACACACACTCGCACACTGCTGGTCTGCAGACTAACACTGACCTGATGACACCAATGAAACGAGAATAAGACACAGCTAAAGTCACTGAAAGGACAGAATATCTGCTACAACTGGTGGGCTTCGTGTACCTGTCTGCCCTTAACAACTGTCTTGGGTACAAACACGCGGACCTCCACATCAGTGTAGTCCTGAGACCAGCTGTAGTTTTCCCTCACCGCCCCATTGTAGCTGTCAGGATCATACTGAAACTTGTCCTGACTCCTGAAACACAACACAGACACGTGCACAGAGAGTGTTCTGAGGCAGTTTGTTCTTGTGTACACACAGTATGATGGTTTCTTATGATCAGATGCTGATATTGGTTATGTCTGCAGGTGTTACAAGCCTGTAGACTTAGCTTGCTCCTTTTTCTGGTATTTTAATACATTATGAAAAATGTCAACTTTGTCATTATGTCATTAAGGTTTTGAGTGTAGAAAGAAAACTACATAAAAATGATCAATTCAGAAGGTGGAGGGGTGTACGAAATACTTTGTCACTGTAAATAATTTATTTAATAACAATGCACAAAGTGTGATTTGATTCACTAATAAAAACAAAAAGCTCTGCTGGATAAAACATGATGCTCACTCTTCTGACGGGTTTGTGCTGGCTGCAGCTGCCTGGTCTCCATGAGGTACCGGTCCTTGGCGGCTGCGGCTGCTGCTGCTGCTGCTGCTGCTGCTGCTGCTGGCATCAGGTTGAGAGCTGGCGTTCGGTTCGACAGGAGCCAAAACATCACCTGCATCCACAGCGGAGCTCTCCATTGGTGCTGCCTCTGAGCTCTGCTCTCCCGTCTCCTCCGGCTCTGCGGTGACTTCCAGCTCCTGAACTGCTGGAGGAACACATCTAGTCTCCTCTCTCTTTTGCAGCTCACTCAGTCTCTCTCTGTCTTGCTCTGCCAGCTTCTCAAACAGCTTAAACGTCTGAAGAAGGAGTAAAAGATTATCTGGTCTTCACATAATTAACACAAACAGTAATTAGCTGCCACTGTAGAGTTTGGCTGACACGAAAACTGTCTCAGTGGATCTAACATAGGCCCAATGTGGACAGGAACGGACACTTAAAGAGGGAGAGAACACCTTGTCTCATCATCTGGACGAGTTCTGGAGGAGCAGGTGAACCAATCCTGGCTAGAATGAGCAGCCAGATGACATAATGTGAACTAAATCTCCTCCATATAACTTCAACTGCAGATATTTTAATACATGTAAGGGAGAAGGAGGCGAACTTCACAAGTTTTATAAGATATGAATATTTAATGGTAAATACTCTGGACTCATGTTCACAAACTGTAACGTTACTTAGGTCAAATTACTTTAGAGACCTTCTTTATCTGACAGCTAGAGTTGACAAACTTCACCTTCTGCACCATCTTCTCCGCCACACCGGGGGGGAAGCCCATCTTGTCGTTGGGACTTGACAACAGACGATAAAAGTCCGTCTTTCGGTACAAAAACCCAAAATAAACCTGCAGAAAGTCCTGAATGTTTCCAACGTGCTGCAGAATCCCCAGCAGAGCGTTGTCGTACATCTCCGTCATCTCCAGCGGCGACGACATGGCGGCTTTAAACGCTTTAACGGTCGAAGTAAATGATTTCAACCTACATTAACGTACGAAAATAATTTAAAAGCTTTTAAGAAATCTACATTTATAACAAGTGGGACTTTCTGGGTGAAGACTCTCAGAGGCCGAGTCGCTCCTTCCAGAACAATATTAACACTTCCGCTCGTGCGTTTTCAAAATATGTGCACGGTGTTTAAAAAGACGAATGTTTGGTAAAAATAATTGGCACAAAAAATCGTAAACACCGTCAAAAGGATAATATTCACATTAATGTACAATTAACAACAATGACGAGTATAATAATCCATTTACTAAAAGCTAGCTAGTCCCCAAACTATTTTATTATTTTTCATCCGGTTGGTACCAGTGGAAAGTCGTCCGGTGAAAACAGATGCCAGACCAACGAATAAACAGTTCCGGTTTATAGGCACCGTTTTCACGAAAAACACTTTTTGCCATTTTTACAAGAGTTATAATCAACACAGTGCTCAAAAGGATTTAATTGTTTTAAAATCTATACCATTAACTGCTCTGGAAGATAAATAAGAGATGTGTGTTTGCTTTCTTAGGTATCACGTGACATATTGACGCAAACATGGCGGTGTCCTTCAGCAGCGCGGTGAGGTTCACGTTACAGGTAAAACATTAGTTAAAACTAACTCATCTTAACTAGTTTCTTTAAAATCGTGTTAACATTGTACACGTATATACTGTGGTTGATTCAGCTGCACAGTTTCAGAGCAGTATATATGTTTTAGGACACTGATGTGAGAGATCTTACTGATTGTTTTGTTCTCAGTGTGTTTCTGTGTTTTCTCTGCAGAGCTCTTTGTCCAGGTCCGGCTCATTATGCAGCTCATCTGGAAGCAGAGGTCTCCATGTCACTGCAGTGTGCTGCAAGGTAAAAGCTGTGATCATCATCATCATCATCATCATCATGATGTTTCACAGACATTTTTTTTTATGTCAAACTGAAACATTTCATGTACAGAGGTGAAACAGTACCAGTTGTGATTACTTAGATTTTTCCACCTCTGGCAAATTGAGTTGATTGAAAATAGTTTAGAAAGACAGTCGACAATTCCCGTCGCTCCAAGCAGCTCTCCATAGATCTCCATTGTAAAATTTGGCAAAGCGCAGATTAGGTTAAGACTAAAGAAAAACGCTTCTAAAGCTCTGAGTGTTCCCAGGACTATAATGGCCCCAATTATTCTGAAATGGAGCATGTTTGGAAGAACCAGGACTGCTATAAGTCAGCTGTTTGTCCTCAGTCAGGGAGGTGACCGGGAGTCAAACAGTCACTTCAGAACCTGTTGGTCACCAAATATGACCTCAGGAAAAAACAGGATCTAGAGACCGGCTGTTGTATTGGATTCATTCAGTTCAGCACTATGTGAATGTATGTTTTTGTTTTAGAACAGAGAATCGCATCTGTTTTTCTTGACATATTGACCTTTTCCCTCTTTGTGTTTTGTTGTGTAGAACCGAGCAGCTCGTGTCCGCGTTGGGAAAGGAGACAAACCTTTGACCTATGAAAAAGCACTTCAGCCTCATTACATTGGCCACCGCAAAGGATGGCTGTCACAGCACACCAGTAAGTACGACTGTTTAAGAGCAACTTGACAGGCTGGCTTTGACTGAAGAAACCTCCTTCATGTAATAAAAAATGCAGCTCATATGGCATGTTTGAAAATGCAGAATAGACAGAATACTGTAAATCCTGCAGTGCTTACAGCAGCTGAAGGTCAGTGTAGTCTGTCTGTCTTACATCGCCTGCATGCGAACCACATGCATCTGCATTCTCATCGCACATTGTACGATATGTCTCAGGACAACTCTCCTCGTTTCTTCTAGGTAACCTCAAAGGAGAAGAGGGAGCAGCTGAGCGAGCTGTAGAGGATGTGTTCATAAGGAGATTCATGTTCGGGACGTTCCACAACTGCCTGGCCAATGAGATCGTGATCAAAAGACGCGGCAACATGCTCATAGTGTGCGCTTTGATGCTACAGAAACTGCAGCCACAGAAGTTTTACTTCTTAATAGGATATTCAGAGTCTCTGTTGTCCCACTTCTACAAATGTCCTGTCAAGTTAGAGATTCAGACCATGCAGGATAAAGCTGTGTACAAGTACCTCTGAGTGCAGTACACCATGTGGATATTGCTCTTGTAAAAACACTTTCTGGTGTCAGTGCTACCGACATGTTCTTATTTTGTAAAACTAATTCTCAGAATTAAATAAATTACATTAGTCGATGTGTAAATGAAACAATATGTGTGGAACAGTTTCCTTTGATCATCGAGGTTTGTAAATCAGTGGAAAACTTTTTATAAAATAACCTGGAAATTAGAACTCATTTTACTAAAAATTGCACTAATTGGTTGTAATTTTATTTGAACTATGGAACAATTACAGGGTAATTATTCTGTGATTAGCTCACTTATACTAGGTCACAGTGAGTTACACTAAATTCATGTTGCTGTTATTTTTTCTTAATAGAAATAACACTAAATACACTGATAAGTGTTTAAAAATCAGATTTGCTCATTAGTAAGTAACGTATATTAAAGGAGAAAAAAATTGCTGAAAAGATCTTATTGCTTTGTCTGAAGCGCACGTGTCGACACTGAAACACAAAAGGGTTTAAAAGTAAGGAAAATAGTTTTTCATGTTTTTCCTGGTCTTAACTAACTTTTGTGAATCTTTCTAAATCTTAATTAGTTGTAAAGTAATTCAATAATTTACACAACACTCATTAAAATAAAAATCAACGGACAGTGGGAAGAAACAATCATTTTATTTTCTCATTATGCAATAAATTAACAGGTTGGAAGCCTGTAAGACACTGACAGGTTTGTATTCTGATTATATTTTAGGTTTTACATTAATCTTAAGCACTTATGATAAAAGAAAATTCACATTAGTCACAAAAAGTGATGACATTTAACACCCTGTATTTCACATTTGTAGGCAGCAGATAAACATGAAGCTGACATGTTGGTGGATTTATGAGCAGCTCTCCTCAGTAAAAGCTTCTGTATAAACTTAATAAATCATAATATAGTCAAATATAAAATATAATTTCATAGGAGACGTTGCTGTTGCTACATTCATTAGTGATTAAAGATTATTAAATGTTTATTATACTGCTTATAAAAGGTCTGGTACTGTTTGTGCTGTGTTGCTCTTCTTTCCCAAATACCCACAGGACAAGTGCATTTTGATTAATTTTAATTAATTTAATCACAGTGCAAATACATTCACATTTAAAGGCCCATGCACGTCATCAGTGCAAATAACAAGGCTCAAGAGATTAAAGCGTTCATTCAAAGTCCCCGACTCACAATTACAGAACTCATCAACACAGCATTTTCCTCCACTGTTAAAAAAGTCACTTAACACTCGCTGTAAAATAATGTAATAACCAAACACCAGGATTAAAACCTTTAAAATGATGTGACAGCAATAACTGGACACAGTCCGTCCACTGAAAAGTGCAGCAGAGATAAAAGAAGAGGAAACAGAGGCAGCTCGACGTGTTGGAGAAGAGTTAAATGAGATCAATCCCACTCTCACTAATTACTGAGTGAAGACAGAGGCAGAAACAAAGGGAAACAGCTCGACGGCTCCCTCCACAGGTCAGCAGTCACCGGCAGCTTTAAAGCTCATCCTTAATTCATTAGATGGAACTGATTTAAAAAACAGAGCAGTAGTTCTTCTGGATCAGCTGTTTCCTAAATTAATCCAACTACAGACAAAGACACGAGAGGTGGTACGAACACTGGTTCGAAAAGGCAGAACTATCCCTTTAATAACACGTTCGGAGCTGCAGCAAACCTTCAGTTGTGCATTCTCCCCACGTGACAAATCTTAGCATCATTTAGTTTCTGTGATTGGTCGAAGTGTTTAAAGAACAGCACAGTGCAGAAACACATTAACCGACACAGCAGAGTGAATCCTGCACTGGAAGAAGGGAGAACGGACCTGACTGCATCTCAAAGGAAACTTTCACTGCAGACATCTTAACTCATCATAGCAGGAAAAGCACACGTGTTACAGAAACGGGTCGAGCTCTATCAACAGAATCTCATATAATCATCGTCTCTGTCAAAAGTGACTCAGTGTAACTTTGTGTTTACGCTGTGCTTTTCCTCCTGTGATCAGTGACTCCTCCCTTACTGTTACTTTGAGCAGATACCTCGGCTCCACCTTCACGTTTGGCAGCTACATCATGTGTAAACTGCAGCGTCTCCTCTTTACTTGACGTCCCTGCAGCTGTCGCCCACACAGGACTGAAGCTTAATGAGCCGCTGGTTCATCACCTGCAGGACGGAGGGATCCACCTTCTTCAGGATGTTCTCCAGCTGGTGGGGGTCCGACGTCAGGTTGTAAACTTCTACAAACGACTGGAGACACAATGAGGAAACAGTTGTGTCATCACTAAACGAGTCACACACACACACACACACACACCACTAAAATCCTGCAGTGATCGGAGCTGTGCCGTACCTCGGTGTCTGCAAACTCGCAGTATTGCAGGTTGTGTTTGCTGTTGAGGGTGCGGACGCAGGCGTAGGTGTTGTTGTAGGCGTCTTCACACACACAGTCTGGGAAACATTGCTGCAGAAAGCGAGGAGTTGAGTTAATGCTGCAGCTTCTTCAAAACGTGTTTTCAGATCAAAGTTACAGCAAAGTTTATTAAAAAGGGCTCCGTCGGTTTTTCCAGTCATTGGACCAGCGTCACCTCCCCAGTTTGGCCCCTGAACATGTTTAACGTCCTGTTAAAGCTGCTGTAAAGGCAGATTCTCTTTCACACTTTCCCACGTTTCTTGTGACCCGTTTTACTGAATCATACGACAAACTTGTTCCACTCGATGTCAAATCGAATGTTCCTCTGATCTACTCACAGACAGTCCAGGTCCTAGCCTTGGACAGGCGGGGTCTGTCGTTGGGTTTCCCTCTCCGCTGTACTCAACAAGGAAGAATGGTCGTGTGGTGCCGTTACGCAGTGAGGGGGCCTGACGGAGAGAGATTCACAGAAGTTAGTTAAGACCAGGAAAAAGTGAAGCTCAAGAGAAACATGGCATGTTGTTTAAAGAAGGAAGCGACCATCTGAGAAAGAAACGACTGCCCGTCCACATTCACAGAGGACACGTTGATCCCAGATATGTCCAGTATGGTGGGAGCCAGGTCGATGTGCAGCACTGGAGCCTGAAGGAGTCACAAAACAAACTCAAACAAAGGATCACAGCTACAGTTTTGAAGAGATGAAGTGAGGGACTGGCTGTGACCTGCAGCGTCTGGTTTGGTTTGATGCCTGGACCTCGGACCATGAGCGGGATCCTGATGTCAAATTCATACAGCTGCCGCTTGTCAATGGGCAGAGAGAACTGACCTGCAACAGAGAGAACAGCTGATCACTGAAGAGCCCTGAATAGGACAAGTCCAGGAAGAAGCTTCAAGTGCAGGATGATCTCAGCCTGAAAAGGGTTTAAGACGTTCGGACCTGTGTGGTAGCCGTTGTCTGAGGTGTAGAAGATGTAGGTATTGTTCAGTTCTTTTATACTCTCCAGCTTTTTGACCAGCATCTCCACCATGTCGTCCACAGATAACAGAGTCTGCCACCTGCACGACAGAAGGTCACTCGTCAGTCATTTGTATTAACGAGTCCTGGAGCACAGCTGTCCGTCACAGATATAAGACTGTAACAGGGATTCAGTAACTCCACCAACCCTACGCTGTTAGCAGGGCTAAAAAAGGCGTTTGGCAGTCGCACCTTTTCCTGTACGCATTATCCAGGTAGGTGATCGAGCTGTTCGGCATGGGGTTGACAGGCTGACGCAGGAGCCAGTGTTTGTCCTGAAACCCACAGACAGAAAAAAAATTCAAACTCTTTAACAAGAAGCTTTTATATGAGTCTCAATGGGAATCGTCCTCACCTTCCCTGGTTTGTCAAAGCTCCCGTCTCGAGGCGCCTTAACGTCAACGAACTCCTTCTGGTACTGAGGCGCTGCCGTCCAGGGGGAGTGAGGAGCTGGAGGACACAGCATCAGGAAGAAGGGATGCTGAGGACTCCTGTCGTCCAGGAAACGAAGGGACCGGTTCGTCTGGATGGAGAAATAAACCAGCACTGTTGAAGCGACACGCGGAGATAACAACATCTGTGTTCTCTTGTGAGACATCAGGAAATAAACAGCGGCAGCATGTTAAATGTGTCTGTAGTAATAATCAGCTCTCTGCACCCGGATCTAATCTACATCAGTCGAAGCTTTGAAGCAGCAGATTAGTGAGTAGATTGGGTCATTTGCTGCTTCAGCTCTGGATAAACAAGAGAAGCTGCTGCTGATGTTTCCTCCCACTTAGTGAATCTCTGCACCGTAGAGCAGCTACTACACATTAGAGTTGAGTAAAGACAGGATCAGATCTGGATTTAACCAATAATAACTTATTCAGTCTCTGATCACTGCTCCACTCCTGCTTCATCCTCCAACATTCAGACGATGCTGGAGGTGGTGAAACAACTGTTAGTTCTTCTACTTATAAACCTTCATTTCACCTCCCTCCATGTAGGTTGGCTGCAGTATCTAGTAAATGTGTGGTTATTATTTTTAATCTGTCTTTGAATGAGGAACTCACACTCGACCCACACCTGTTTCAATCACTTCCTGATGACCAGGGGAACTCCCCACACAGAGAAAACCTCGTGTGTCACCATGTGGTACTCAAATGAATCTTGCGTGATTAGAGCCCAAAGGTCACTCATGTGATTACACTACTTCCTTAACAGCGGAGAATCTGATGGATTTAGCAAAAGCTGTTCAGGTTCTGAGATTAAGATGAAAAGGCACATATCTAACTGAAGATCCGGAGTTTGGCTGTAAACACATCACCGTCGGACTTTGACTGACAGTTTTAAACAAGTCTGAACAAACTGAACGTGGCTCGTGTTTCCACAGAACTCGTAACTTTTCTCTTCAGGGAAACGAAACAGGCCCAACGTGTATCGGACGTTAACAACAAACACTGAGTTAGAAAAGCATGTGGACGCTCTGAGCTCCATGTATGTTTGTGAGGCTTCTCAACACTTTCCTCTGTTGTTGTTTGTACACTGAGCATCAAGATGAGTTTTATATAATAGTATAATTATCTTTTACTCCACAGCACAGAGGAGCCGTCTGACATTACTGTAGTGCAGGAGGAAGTTCATCTCTCGTAAACTATTTTTTTAATCTTGATGATGACGACAGGAGCAGGAATGTGAAACCTGCCACACATTCCCACAAACGACTATATAAATACACAAAGAAACCAAAAGGTCTGTCAAATCTCAAATGTACATGTTGTCGCTGAGCATCGAGTGGTTGATTATTCATCTGACAAACAGCTGATTCACATGTTTGGAGATGAACTCATAAATTGTCCCACAAATGTCGACACACGCGTCTTAAAGCACAAAATACTGCTGATCAAAGTTCCAGGAGAAGTCATCACAGCAGTGGGACCACTACTCACTATGAGGTCTGTGAGGTAGTCCGTCTCATAACTGTCCTCCGTGCTTTTCCTCTTTGCCGTTGGCTGACAGTGTGTAGTTGTAGTACTGCGAGTTCCCCACCTGCATATGGAAAAGCTGAGATCACACAAGCACTTGGACACAGAATTTATTTAACTCTGTGTGTGTGTGTGTGTGTGTGTGTGTGTGTGTGTGTGTGTGTGTGTGTGTGTGTGTGTGTGTGTGTCTCACCAATGCAAACCACTGGTCCCAGCCGGGTGGAACGTGGCCGACATCTCCTGCTTCTTTTTTACCGTACTGATGAGAGAAGAGACGACGCAGTCACAACCGTGAGAAACTAAACTGAACTAAACTGAACTAAACTAAACTAAACTAAACTAAACTGAACTAAACTGAACTGAGTCTCTACAGCCACGGGAGCTCACAGTGAGGCCGCCTTCACTGAGCGTGCTCAGAAACCTGCAGTGATGCCAACTCCTAAAGATCCTGGAGAGACTATTGACGGACATCAAGCAGCTTTAATACGGATCAGTCTCCAGGTTCTCGGTTCCTTCACTGATGCAGCTGTTGCTGTTTTTACTGCAGCTGTTTTCAGCCACTTACACTTCAACCACCACCGACTGACCCGTTAACCAACCAGACTCCGTCCTGCGGCTTCTCGGCCTCTTGCAAACACAACCACAACATTTATATCGTGCTCACACTAACACTTGAATCAGACCTGCTAATAGATCCAGAAATGACTTCTTATAGCTGCAGGAAGCTGCTGTGGGTGTGGACACACCTCCGCCCCCAGGTGTCTAAGGTTAGCTACGTGTACAGTCGCAGTAAACCCCCCATCACCATCCCCTATGTTTTAATTGAATCTTCACTAACAACACGAGCTCATTGTGTTCAAACCTGGTTGAGATATTTCCCAGCGAAGAACGTCTGGTACTTGTGTTTGTTGAGGTAGACGGGGAAGGCGTTGGCCTCGGGGCCTTTCTTCCCCTCGGAGCCCCTACCTCGCACGAGCTCTCCATAGGCATCTATTATGAGGAGACAGGGTGAGTAAGCAATGACACTGCTCCCAAACAAACTTACCTTTTCGCTGACACTTTACACTCCCGCCGCGTGTTAATATAAAGGGAAGCAAGTTCGAAATGACAGGTTATCTGTAGGGCAGGGTGGAGTCAGGAGGAAGGGCCTGGATCTGGATCCAAAAACCTGGATAAGTGCAGTCTATCGAGTGTAACAAATCCGTTTACAGGCGCCTTCCCCCCCCTCCATTGGTTACAGGTAATTGTACAAACATATCAGGTGTTACCATTTACCAAACATCAACAACCACACATCGGGAACATGTAGGTGTTTGTTCTGATAAATTTTACACACAGTGGGAGAACTAGTTTTCACACCAGTGACATAAACTTAAATAGAAGTACTGCAATTCAAATGTTTGTAAAATACGCAAAGTATTACAATTATTTATGTGTTATTATAAATCCTAACGCATTTATTATGCTGTGACAATATTTTATAGATGTATTGTTAATTCCAACCAAAGTAAACATGTGAGATAAGGGATGAGAAAGTAGAACAAAGTACTCAGGTACCCAAGCCCTAAGTCGACCACCTAAAATTAGCTGTTTTTACATCTGCAGACAAACACACTCATAAACCAAGCACTAAAACAGCAAGTCTGCATCAGTAGGGCAGCTGCTGGCAAGCCATCATGTCTAGGTCTTCAACTGTCACATCCCACACACGCTGAATCACTGCCATCACACAGGAGCTTAAAACAACCTGTAAAAATAAAAAACATTAGCATTATCCAGACAGCCATCCTCACGGAACTTGCTTTTTTCCTCCCCAGTGCGGTGAATAAATGTTCCTGGGAGGCAAAACATTGCAGAGATCCTCTCGACCCAGCCAACCTGACAGAGACACTGAGTCTACTTGGCTCTACCCCTTTTGTCACCCAAAGCCTCTTCAGTCTTTTTTAGTTGTCGCATCCTTTGAGGGACCACACTTGTTACATGACAACACCTCATTAGATTAGCAGTAGATCAAAGAGCAGGAGCAGAAGCATATTCTGTGTACTTCACCACTAAGCTGTGAGCCACTGTGATTAAAGCCAGCTCATGGGGAGGGAGCTTTAAGTCCAACACAATCAGCTGTCCCCTCAATATAGGGCCTGTGTTGTCCCTAATTAGACCGTTGGGCGAAAGAGGAGGGTTAATGTGTCCAGAAGATCTCCTGGGCTCATGCAAACCCCGTCTGAACTCTGATATCGGTTTAAAACCCTGGCTTTTGCATTTGAAGGTGTAAAAAAAAAAAAAAATCTTTTTAATTTAGAATAAAAATAAAAAAACACTAAGTCGGAGAGAGTCGGACCAGCGTGCTTTGGTTGGAGGATCTGCTCCAACACCGCTATTGCTAGCTCCATCCCTCATGTGTTGCGACCTAAGGGAGGGGTCAGGCTGCTGCAGGGAGCTCTGGATAGTGTAAGCGTAACAACAGCGGCTTACTTGCCCAACTCCTCAGTACAGCCTGTATTACATCTGTAAAACGTGTGGCAAGTTTTCGTTGCATGATGGTTCCACTCCTCGGACGGGTGCGGGGGTCCGAGTCCGAAATGGGCACGGTGCGGATCGCTGAGGACGGGGGGGACCTCGGGCTCAGTCTCCGCCTACCTCAGACCTCCGGACGGCTGAGTGGTTTCGCGCCTGCAGCCCGGGCGCGCACGACGGTCCCGGCTCGGATGGGGGGTTTCTTATCCGATCTGCCAGGCGGAGAGGACGGACTCTTTAAAAATGCCACACGATGGTCTGTGAGCTCACGTCCATGACGTGATCCCCCCGGATAAAAACAGGAACGACAGAAAAGGCTGTGGTGGAAGTCGGGGGACTGAACACACGCGGCACTAAATCAGAAACACTTGTAAAGAACCTCAGTGAAACTAAAATGTGCAGCCAGTCAGACAATTCATGGTCGAAGGACCACATCACATAAAATCACATAAAAAGAAAAAGTTAAAACCTTTGGTTTAACAGGATGCGTTTCAGGCCTCTGGAACATGGCTGTCATTGTGTGAAAGAGAGTCAACATTTTCATCTGACGTTATCTTTTAGTTTCCCCAATATTGTGCAATAAACAGTTGAACACACCTATAGAATATTTGGTTGATTATTTTTAACAGAATATAATGATGTTGTTGGATTATTAGAAATTAAATTGAGTCAGGTCCAACACACTACAACATTCACACTTCCACTCTCCACTAATTAGGATTTTGCAGCTGTGCAACTGAAGAAACAGTCAAAACACAGGGTTATAAATATGAAACAAAAGATGGCGTGAAACGTGGAAGAAGAGAAGAAATTTTACAACAAATAAGATCAAACATGTGGGATTCAAGACTGTTAGCCCCTAGCTAACGGCAGCTAAGCTAGCTACACTGGTGCAGCTAAAGCTACGGAGATGCTAGCTACTAAAATGGCGTCCGGAAAGTGGGCTCCTCGTCCCAGTCATAAACATTTATTCCAAACATGAACGCAGAATAAAAGAAGACGAACCGATAAAAATCCGCCTACAAACAGTCACAGACATCAAAGCACCAGACAACAGACTACGACTACACATCCTCCTCCACAGAGCACCTGGCCCCAGCGCACCTGGCACACAGAGCACATAGCCACAGAGGCACGCTAACCTAGCCCACAAGCAACTAGCCCACAGAGCACCTAGCCCCACAGCCGCACCGAGCCCACAGAGCACCTACCCACAGAGCACCTAGCCACAGCGCACCTAGCCCACAGAGCACCTAGCCCCCAGAGCACCTAGCCCACAGAGCACATAGCCCACAGACCCGAGCCCACAGAGCACCTAGCCCACAGAGCACCTACCCACAGAGCACCTAGCCCACAGAGCAGCCTACCCAACAGAGCACCTAGCCCACAGCGCACATAGCCCACAGCGCGAGCCGCTAACGCCGCCGGTTCGCTTAGGATGATTTTTGTGTTGACGGTGCAGAATAAGGAGTAACTGCTCTACAACGTTCTTCTCACACCACACGTGACCATTTAAAAATTATAATAACTGGTTAAATGGGATAGAAGAGGTGAAGCCAAGGTCGGTTACTTTCTCACAAATGGAACCTGTAGCTGAAAACGGGTGCGTGCGGGGGCGGAGCCAGAATGGAGCAGGTGGAAATGGAGGGAAAATACAGACAGGAACTGGGAGGGGCTAACAGTGTGTGGTGGGAGACAGGTTGCACAGAGACGAGATATCGGGAACTTTAGGACACAAAAATCGTTTCCTCATGTGGTCTTTGAACAATCACCTGTAAATGGATCAGAAAATCAACAACGATGTCGTTAAAATGAGGATGTCCCCGCTTTAATCAAGGCAAAATGGTTTATTACGGGGCACCTGGACTGTTGAAAACGTATTTTATTTGCTTGTTATTGTGATATTTGGCACTTTAAATCATTTTTAAGGTTGAAATTCAGACGTGCGGTGGTTTCTGGGTGCTGAGAAGAGAGAGTGTCATAAGTTTTTTGTTCCTCTTTCCAAAGCTAACATAAATAAAATAGTCTTCCACAGGTGACTAAACTGAAGGTCTGAGTCTGTGTCTTTTTTAACTGCTAGCGGCCTTCACTGTCCTGCTCGATTTCATAAGCGTGTGTTGTCGTCTAAAGTGCAATATTGGAACAAGCAATGTTAAGACGTACAGAGTTTACCCGTTTAGTGTGTTCCTCCTCCGCCCGTCCTCCTTGGTGCTCCCCTAATTCTGATCCTGCTCTGCCTCTTTTCCCTCTTACACGATTGATCTGATTAGAGTTTTATTCCATTCATTTAGAGTTGTTTCCTTTAACCATTTCCCGCCTCTAGCTGATGCTTTCATTTAGCTGCTCGGCGTCTTTTCATCATCTTTATCATCTTTCCATCTCTCTTCTTTCGTCCTCACTATTATACATTATCAAGTCATTCTTTTCCAGCAGCTGAATGGGAAAGAGGGAGATGACATCAGTAAGATACTTCACACCATCATTAATACTGTAGTGAATGTGAATGAGTGTCTGTTAAGACTAATACAGCTCTCTTAGGCACAGGAACATTATGTTCTGGCCTTTATGTCAGATTAGAGTGTGACTGTAAACAAGACAGAGCGGTACTTCATGCATTTTATTCATGATCCGTTTTCATGTTCCACCCTCCTCGCAAACAACTTGTTTTGTCTGATGTTTCTTGTTGTATCAGAAAGAGGCCTCTAGTGAGTTTACAACCTGGACAGAGTTCTAACAGAGCGACATATTCCTGCTACATAAAAGGATGTTTTTATCATGTCCGACTTTCTTCTAATCCCCGCGACTGGGAAGGCCAGAAATAACATTTTCTTCAGTTTACATGTGAAGCTGAGTGAACGACAGCTGGACTTTTTCTTTCTTCTGGTTATGTGAAAATGTTTCCCATGAATCCACCATGGATGATAAATGCGGATGTCTCCACTAACATTGACTGAAGAAGCTACTCGAGGAGTAGTAATCCCATTTGTAGGTCAAGTTCCAGGTGAGGAGAACCTTCACCATGCACCAATAAATGCAATACTAAAAACCAAAACTCTGTTGTAGTTCTGCTGCGTCAGCGCTTTCATTCTCTGGGCAGATCGCTGGTATTTAAAAGCCTTTTAAATAAAAGAAGTTCATAAAAGTGAAGGCTGTACATTTTATTGTTCGCTTTCAGTTGATTTTTCCTTTTCTACTTTTTTACAGTGTTGTGAGCTGCTAACAACACACACCGGCGGAGAATGAGAACTAAATAAAACTGACACCTAATAACAATGAAGATAGAAAATAACAGAATGAAGTCAGAACGAACATGGAGGCACTGAAGAGCTTGTATAATAAGACAACGTTAACGACTAACAAATATTCATCAGATGTCAAGTCAAAATCAATTAATGTGTCATCCGTTTCCGAGTCCCGCCCTCCAGCTTCAGTGGCAGCTTCACTACAAACTCTCTGTGAATCAAAGATCCGTTACATGTTCGGCTGCGTCTCAGAACTGCAAAACCGCCTGGGGGGGATGTCAAAACAGGAGGGGTCGAACTTGCTGCCTTTGAATGGCGAGCCTATCAAAGCCTTCAGCGTCCCAGCCTTTCGTCAGCATCTGGGCACGTGCTGTGACAGACATGAAGACAGATTTTACACGCCCTTTAGGCTGATACAGACTACAGTGACATCTGCAGGAGAGATCTGTTTTAACACGTCTGAATAATGACCAAGGGCGATTTTAAAACGGAAAGTCAGTTTGTAACTTTTCCTGGGTCAGACCTGTATGTTTCTCTAACACAAGCCGTTTCGCAGGTCAACAACATTAAAATTAAGACTATTTTTGTCCTTTTATGACCAACTAAAAAACCCAATTTAAGAGCTAAATTCTCTGTTATATTGTATAGCCACACACAGAAACACAGGAAAATGAAGAAGGTAGAAATGTTAATATATAATTACTGTAAGTTGTTAGTTCTGTCCCATTACGGTGATACATGATAACTGCTCCCGATGTTATTGGTTTGTTGTAAATGGGTAAATTCAACTAACGTAATACTGAAGTGATGGTTTAACTGGCACTGCAACAGTCGGCTGCCCACAGAACACACGAACCGAACCACCTCATACCATATAGTTACGAGTGGTTTTAATAACTTCTGTCTGCACAGTCCGGCCTAATACATTTGGGTCCTCACCATCTCGTGATCTGTGGTTTACCCTGCAGCTTCGGAGGGTAGTCAATGTGAGGCGGTCTAGTAAAGCGTGCCTCCTCCTCGTGACAGACGCGCCATGGGAGCGCTCACGTTAATTTGGTTTTATGTCGATCTCCTTCTCCCCTTTCAGCACCGCATCCTCCACCAAACCTCAGAGGTCGTACTGAGCGCAGCTCATCAAACACAGACCACATTACACCATTTAGCATAAACCTGCTAAATCAAGAGTGAAAGCATCAACAGAACAGATAAATCATGAGATTAATTTTAGACTGGATCAAAATCAATTAGAAAAACATTATTAATATAGAATGAAATAAGGATTTTTTATTGTTTTAATTTTATACCCCAACTATTCAACAGTTTATAAAGTGTGAATCGAGTCGAGTTGTGGGTTTATTATACATCTCAGTTTAAATTGCACATCATTTCGCGTGGGCGAACACTTTGCCACTTTTACTTCCAACTATATGATACTTATTTCTACAATACTGTAACAGTAAGCAGTAAAAATGTCAGAGTACTTCTTGCACCACACTCACCACTACACATTTCCAGGCCCAGACTACACAGAGAGTATTCTGTGTTGATCGTGTGTGTGATTCTTCGCTTCCATCCACAGTGCTTTTTTTCTTCAGCTCAGCTCTCCGTCCCTCACACACAACTCGCACACGAGCCTGGTCTGCAGAGCTACCTGACCTGATGAACACCAATGAAACGAGAATAAGAACAGCTAAAAGTCCCGAAGGACAGAATAGCTGCTACAACTGGTGGGCCTTCGGTGTACCTGTCTGCCCTTACAACTGTCTTGCTTGGGTACAAACACGCGGACCCCATCAGTGTAGGTCCTGAGACAAGCGGTAGTTTTCCCTCACCACGCCCATTGTAGCTGTCAGGATCATACTGAAACTTTGTCCTGACTCCTGAACACAACACAGACACGTGCACAGAGAGTGTTCTGAAGGCAGGTTGTCGTGTGTACACCAGTATGATGGTTTCTTATGAGCATGCTGATATGGGTTAGTCCTGCAGTGTTACAGCCTGTAGACTTAGCCTTGCTCCGTTTTCTGTATTTTAATACATTATTGAAAAAATGTCAACTTTGGTCATTATGTCAATTAATGTTTTGAGTGTAGAAAGAAACTATACATAAAATTGATCTAATTCAGAAAGGTGGAGGGGTGTACAAAGACTTTGTCACATGTAAAATAATTTATTTAATAACAATGCACAAAAGGGGCTGGATTTGATTCACTAATAAAACAAAAAGCTCCTGATGATAAACAGGATGCCACCGTCTGACGGGTTTGTGCTGGCGCAGCTGCCTGGTCTCCATGAGGTAAACCGGTCCTTGGCGCTTGGCGGCTTGCTGCTGCTGCTGCTGCTTGCTGCGGCTGCTGGCATCAGGTTGAGAGCTGGCGTTCGGTCGACAGGAGCCAAAACATCACCTACCTCATCCACAGCGGAGCTCTCCATTGTGTGCTGCCTCTGAGCTCTGTCTCCCGTCTCCTCCGGCTCTGCGGTGACCTTCCAGCTCCTGAAATGCTGAGGAACACATCTAGTACTCCGCATCTCGTTTGCAGCTCACTCAGTCCCTCTCTCTGTCTTGCTCTGCAGCCTTCTGCAAACAGGCTGGGGTTAAAAAAACGTCTGAAGAAGGAGTAAAAGATTATCTCGGGTCTTCACATAAGTAACTACAAACAGTAGAGCTCCACGGTAGATTTGGCTGCACGAAAACTGTCTCAGTGGATCTAACATAGGCCCAATGTGGACAGGACGGACACTTAAAGGGGGAAAGAAAACCTTGTCTCATCATCTCTGGAAAGTTTTCGGAGGAAGGCAGGTGAACCAATCCTGGCGATAATGAGCATCCAGATGACATAATGTGAAAACTTAAATCTCCTCCATATACTTCACTGCAGATTTTTAATACATGTAAGGGAGAAGGAGGCGAACTTCAACAAGTTTATAAGAATTATGAATATTTAATGGTAAATACTCTGGACTCATGTTCACAAACTGTAACGTTACTTAGGTCAATTATTTAGAGGACGCTTCGTTATCTGACAGCTAGAGTTGACAAACTCCACCTTTCTGCACCATCGCTCCGCCCACACCGGGGGGAACCCAATCTTGGTCGTTTGGGACTTGACAACAGACGATAAAAGTCCGTCCTTCGGTAGGAAAAAACCCCAAAATAAGACCTGCAAAAGTCCTGAATGTTTCCAACGTGCTCAGAATCCCCAGCCGAGCGTTTGTCGTACATCTCCGTCATCTCCAAGCGGCGGACGACATGGGGCGTTAAACGCTTTAACGGTCGAAGTAAATGATTTCAACCTAATTAACGTACGAAAATAAGTTTACAAAATCCCCACTTTTTTTTTTTTAAAAAAACACAAGAAATCTATATTTAGAACAAGTGGGACCGTTCTGGGTGAAGACTCGCAGAGCGAGTCCGCTCCTTCCAGACATATTAACACTATCCGCTCGTGCGTTTTTTCAAAATATGTGGCACGGTGTTTAAAAAGACGAAATGTTTGGTAAAATAATTGGCACAAAAATCGGAAACACCGTCAAAGGATAATATTCACATTAAGGTACCAGTAACAAAAATGACGAGTATATAAGCGCATTTACAAAGCGAGCTAGTCTCCCAACTATTTTATTATTTTTCATCCGTTGTACCAGTGGAAAGTCGTTGTCCGGGGAAAACAGATGCCAGACCAACGAAGAAACAGTTCCGGTTTATAGGCACCGGTTCACGAAAAACACTGTTTTTTGCCATTTTACAAAGAGTTATAATCACACAGTGGCTCAAAAGGATTTAAGTGTTTTAAAATCTTACCATTAACTGCTCTGGAAGATAAATAGAGATGTGTGTTTGGCTTTCTTAAGGTATCCGTGACATATTGGACGCAAATGGCGGTGTCCTTCAGCCCAAGGCGGTAGAGGTATCCGTTCCCGGTAAAAACAGTAGTTAAAACTAACTCATCTTAACTAGTTTCTAAAATCGTGTTAACCAATTGTCACGTAATATAACTGTGTTGCTTCAGCTGCACAGTTTCAGAGGACAGTATAATAGTTTTAGACACTGATGTGAGGATCTTACTGAGTGTTTTGTTTCCCTCAGTGTGTGTCTGTGTTGTTCTCTGCAGAGGCTCGTTGTCCAGGTCCGGCGCATTTGCAGCTCATCTGGAAGCAGAGGTCTCCATGTCACTGCAGTGTGCTGGCAGGTAAAACGGTGATCATCATCATCATCATCATCATTCATGATGTTTCACAGACATTTTTTTTTTTATGTTCAAACGGAAACATTTCATGTACAGAGGTTGAAACGTACCAGTTTGGATTACTTAAATTTTTCCACGCTGGCAATTGAGTTGTGAAATAGTTTTAGAAAGAAGTCGACAATTCCCGTCGCTCCAAGCAGCGTCTCCATAATATCCATTGTAAAATTTGGCAAAGCGCAGATTGAGGTTAAGACTAAAAGAAAAACGCGTCTAAAGCTCTGATGTTCCCAGGACTATAATGGCCCCGACCCCCAATTATTCTGAAATGGAAGCATGTTTGGAAGAACCAGAGACTGCTATAGGAGTCAGCTTTTTGTCCCCGCATCAGGGGAGGTGACCGGGAGTCCAAAAACAGTCACTTCAGAACCTGTTGGTCACCAAATAGGACTCAGGAAAAAAGGGATCTATAAGAACCGGCGTTGTACTTGGATTCATTCAGTTCAGCACTATGTGAATGTATGTTTTGTGTTTTAGAAACAGAGAATCCGCATCTGTTGTTCTTGACAGATTGACCCTTTTCTCTTTGTGTTTTGTTATGTGTAGAACCGAGCAGCATCGGGTCCGCGTTGGGAAAGGAGACAAACCTTTGGACCTATGAAAAGCAAATGTCAGCGTCAGACTCATTACATTGGCCACCGCAAGGATGGTGTCACAGCACACCAGTAAGTACGACGGTTTAAGAGCAGAAACTTGACATGCTGGGCTTGACTTAAGAACCTCCTTCATTATAAAAAATGCAGCTCAGATGGCATGTTTTGAAAAGGCCAGAATAGAGAATACTGTAAAAATCCTGCAGTGGCTTACAGGCAGCTGAAGGTCAGTGTAGTCTGTCTGTCTTACAAACACAATCGCCTGCATTGCGAACCACAGGCATCTGCATTCTCATCGCACATTGTACGATATGTCGCAGACAACTCGCCTCGTTTCTTCTAAGTACCTCAAAGGAGAAGAGGGAGCAGCTGAGCGAGCTGTAGAGGAATGTGGTTCATAAGGAGATTCATGTTCGGGGACGTTCCACAACGGCCTGGCCAATGAGATCGTGATCAAAAGAACCCGCGGCACAGGCTCATAGTGGTGCGCCGTTGAATCTACAGAACTGCAAGCCACAGAATTTTACGCTTATAGAGATTCAGAGTCTCTGTTGTCCCACTTCTACAATTACCCTGTCAATTAGAGATTCAGACCATGCAGAATAAAAGCTGTGTACAAGTACCTCTGAGTGCGTAGCACCATGTGGAGATTGCTCGTGTAAAAACAATTTCTGGTGTCATGCTAGCGACATGTTCGTATTTTGTAAACTAATTCGCAGATTAAATAGAATTACATGTAGTCGATGTTAAATGAAACAATATGTGTGTAACAGTTGTCCGTTGATCAGCGAGGTTTGGAAATCAGTGGAAAACTTACTTTTTTATAAAATAAACCTGGAAAGTAGAACGCATTTTAACTAAAAATTGCACTAATCAATTGTGGTTGTAATTTTATTTGAACGTATGGAACAATTTACAGGGTAATTATTCTGTGATTAGCTTCACTTATACTAGTCACAGTGAGTTACACTAAATTCATGTGGCTGTTATTTTTTCTTAATTAGACATAAACACTAATACACGGATAAGTGTTAAAAATCAGATTTGCTCATTAGTAGTAACGTATATAAAGGGAAAAAATTGCTGAAAAGATCTTAGTGCTGTGTCCTGAAGCGCACGTGTCGACACGGAAACAAAAAGGGTTTAAAAAGTAGGAAATAGTTTTTATCATGTTTTTATTCGCCCTGTCTTAACTACTTTTGTGAAGCGTTTCTAAATCTTATTAGTTTAAAGGAATTCAATAATTTACACAACACTCATTAAAATAAAAATCACGACAGTGGGAAGAAAACAATCATTTTATTTTCTCATTATGCATAAATTAACAGGTTGGAAGCCTGTAAGACACGACCAGGTGTTTGTATTCTGATTATATGTTAGGTTTTACATTAATCTTAAAGCACTTTGATAAAAAGAAAATTCACATTAGTCACAAAAAAGTGATGACATTTAAACACCTGTAGTTCACACATTTGTAGGCAGCAGATAAACATAAAGCTGACATGTTGGGATTTATGAGCAGCGCTCCTCAGTAAAGCGTCTGTAGAACCTTAATAAATCATAAGATAGTCCAAATATAAATATAATTTCATAGGAGCTTGTGTTGCTACATTCAGTAGTGAAGTCAAGATTATTAAATGTTTTTATTAACTGCTTATAAAGGTCTGGTACTGTTTGGGCTGTGTTTGCTCTTCGGGCCCAAATACCCACAGGACAATCATGTGATTAATTTAATTTAATTTAAGAATCACATGGCAAATACATTCACATTTAAAGGCCCATGCACGTCTCAGTGCAAATACAAGGCTCAAGAGATTAAAGCGTTCATTCAAAGTCCCCGACTTCACAATTACAAGAACTCATCAACACAGCATTTTTCCTCCACGGTTAAAGAAAGATCACTTAACACTCGCTGTAAAAATATGTATAACCAAACACCAGGATTAAAAACTTTAAAAGGATGTGACCAGCAAATAACTGGACACAGGTCCCGTCCACCTGAAAAGTGCAGCAGGAAAAAGAAGAGGAAACAAGGACAGCTCGGACGTGGTGGAGAGAGTTTAAATGAGACATCCACTCTCACTAATACTGAGTTGAAGACAGAGGGCAGAAACAAAGGAAACAGCTCGACGGCTTTCCCTCCACAGGTCAGCAGATCCGGCACTTTAAAGCGCATCCTTAATTCATAGATGGAACTGATTTAAAAAACGAGCATAGTTCTTTGATCAGCTGTTTCCTAAAATTTAATCCAACTACAGACAAAGACACAGAGGTGGTACGAACACTGGTTCGAAAGGCAAACTATCCCTTTATAACACGTTCGAGCTGTCAAGCAAACCTTCAGTTGTGCATTCTCCCCCACGTGACAAATCTTAGCATCATTTAGTTTTCTGTGATTGGTCGAAGTGTTTGGGTAAAGTAGACAGGGGAGGGCACAGTGCCAGAAACACATTAACCGACACAGCAAGTGAATCCTGCACTGGAAAGAGGAGAACGGACCTGACTGCATCTCAAAGGAAACTTTCATTTCACTGCAGACATCTTAACTCATCATAGAAGGAAAAGCACACGTGTACAGAACGGGTGAGCTCTATCAACAAATCTCAATAATCATCGTCTCTGTCAAAAGTTGACTCAGTTTAACTTTGTGTTTACGCTGTGCTTTTTCCTCCTGTGATCAGGGGACTCCTCCCGTACTGTTACTTTTGAGCAGATACCCGCCTCGGCTCCACCTTCACGTGTGGGCAGCTACATCATGTGTAAACGGCACGCTATCCTCTTACATTGACGTCCCTGCAGCTGTCGCCCACACAGGACTGAAGCTTAATGACCGCTGGTTCATCACCTCTGCAGAGACGGAGGGATCCAACCTTCTGCAGGATGTTCTCCAGCTGGTTGGGGTCCGAGTCAGGTTGATAAACTTCTAACAAAACGACTGGAGAACACAATGAGAAACAGTTGTGTCATCACTAAAACCTAGTCACACACACACACACACAACACACACCAACTAAAATCCTGCAGTGATGGAGCTGTGCCGACCTCGGTGTCCTGCAAACTCGCAAGGATTGCATTGTGTTGGCTGTTGAAGGGGGGCGGAACGCAGGCGTAGGTGTTTGTTGTAGGCGTCTTTCACAACACAACAGTCTGGAAACATTGCGTGCAGAAGCGAGGAGTTGAGTTAATGCGGCAGCTTCTTCAAAACGTGTTTTTCAGACAAAGTTACAGCAAAGTTTATTAAAAGGGCTTCCCGTGGTTTTTTCCAGTCATTGGAGCCAGCGTCAACCTCCCCAGTTTGCCCCTGAACATGTTAACTAAAACGTCTGTTAAAGCTGCGTAAAGGCAGATCGCGTTTCAACACTTTCCCACGTTTTCTTGTGAACCGCGTTTACTGAATCATCCGACAAACTTTGTTTCCACTCGATGTCCAAATCGAATGTTCCTCTTGATCTACTCACAGACAGTCCAGGTCCTAGAAGTGACAGGCGGGGTCTGTCGTGGGTTTTCCCTCTCAGCTGTACTCAACAAGAAGAATGGTCGTAGTGGTGCAGTTTACGCAGTAGGGGGCCTGACGGAGAGAGATCCAGAAGTTAGTTAAGCCCAGGAAAAAGTTGAGCTCAAGAGAAACATGGCATGTTGTTTAAAGAAGGAAGCGACCATCTGAGAAAAAAGAAACGACTGACCGTCCACATTCCACAGAGGACAGTTGATCCCAGATATGTCCCAGTATGGTGGAGCCGGTCGATGTGCAGCACTGGAGCCCGAAGGAGGCACAAAACAAATCAAACAAAGGATCACAGCTAACAGTTTTGAAGAGAGGAAGTGAGGGGACTGGCGGTGACCTGCAGCGTCTGGTTGGTTTGATGCCTGGACCTCGGACCATGAGCGGGATCTGATGTCAAATTCATAACAGCTGGGCGCTTGTCAATGGGCAGAAGAACTGACCTGCAACAGAGAGAACAGCTGATCAATGAAGACCCTGAATAGGACAAGTCCAGGAAGAAGCGTAAAGTGCAGGATGATCCTCAGCCTGAAAAGGGTTTAAGACTTCGGAACCTGTGTGGTAGCCGGTGTCCTGAGGTGTAGAAGATGTAGGTTTTGTTTCAGTTCTTTTAATACTCTCCAGCGTTTGACAGCATCTCCACCAATGCTCCACAGATAACAAGTCTGCCACCCTGCAGACAGAAAGTCACTCGTCAGTCATGTTTATTAACGAGTCCTGGAGCACAGCTGTCCGCACAGATATAAGACGGTAAAAGGATCAGTAAATCCACCAACCCGACGCGTTAGAGCAGGGCTAAAAAAAGCGTGTTGGCATTCGCACCTTTCCTGTACTCATTATCCGTAGGTGGCGAGCTGTTCGGCATGGGGTGGACAGGCTGCCGCAGGAGCCAGTGTTTGTCCTGAAACCACAGACGAAAAAAAATTCAAACTCTTTAACAAGAAGCTTTTATAGGAGTCTCATGGGAATCGTCCTCACCCTTCCCTTGGTTTGTCAAAGCTCCTCCCGTCTCGAGGCCCTTAACGGCAACGAACTCCGCTGAGTACCGACATAATGTAGAAAATGCTACAAATAGCACTTTAAAAGGGGACGCTGCATATTCTGTCACAACCCATCTGTAGTGGAGTGTGAAAGCTGAGCACAAACTGCTTATTTCCTCCTCCAAGTCTGCTCCGTGTTACAATTTGTTCAGGAAAATGTGGATTTTTCATGCTTGGATCTTTTCCTCCTGCCACGGATTCGACAGTGCGTCTGAGTGAAACCGTCATCTGCCTCTCTCAGAGGAACAGACGTAGAGTCTTCACACGCTGGAATCAAACAAGCGCTAAAATATGCTAACGTGAGCGATCAGATCAGACATACACAATGATAAAAACCTCCATGATGCCTCTGCTACTGACGATCAAAACACACTTACAGTGGCTTTAGAGGGTATTCAGACGTGTTCATCGCAAAGTTAATCACATTTGTCAATGTATTAAAAGTCAAAAACGGTAACATTGAGTATTGTGCAGGAGTTACAGCTTCAGGGCCAAGTCCCTGCAAACCTCTCGCTCTTTCCTGACAGGTCCTTGATGGGAAGTGTCTGAACTGTCATCTTCAGGTCTCTCCACAGCTGTTTAAGTCTGGGTTTTGGCTGGGTCCCATACACTCTGGAGCAGGTCTTCTTTATGGCCTTCTCTGTATTTGGCTGCATCCATTCTACGCTCATCTCTCTCTTCTGTTCAGAAGACCCCCGCATCATGACACTTCCAACACCATACTTTGCCGTAGGGGTGATTTGTCCTCCTGCCAGGTTCTTCCATCTCTAGAGAACCTCTGAAGCTCCATTAGACTGACTATGGACTCTCTGAAGAGTCCTGGTGGTTCAGACAGGCCACCGTGCTCCTGTGATTGCTCAGACCTTTAGAAAATGGTTTTATCGTCTTGTCCTGATCTGTCACTCACCACAAACAGTTACTGTGGAGGTCTACAGAGAGTTCCTTGGTATCTGTGACTCAGTTTATGTCCAGACGTACAGTGTGGATTGTGAAACCTTGGTCTGTACCTTTTTAAACTTTGTCCGATCAATTCAGGTCCTCAGGTGGAGTATAACAAAAACTACAACAGGCTGCACCTGAACAGTTCGAGTCACAGTGACAGGTCTGATCAATTGTTGCACAGACAAAAACATGTTTTTTCCCCTTTGTCATTAACAGAGTGCTGAGCCAAACCACAAACAGCCAAGTTACAGACTATTAACTAACATCTCTTGACTTTATCTCACCTCTGGCTGAGAGCTTTTTGGTGTTGATGATTTTGGCGGCGTACTCTTGGCCTGTGCAGAGTTTGACACAGCGACGCACCACTGAAAAGGCCCCCCTGGGAAACAAAGACAGAAGACAGGGTGTAAGGCTGGTAAGCTTTGTCAGCATCAGAAGAAGCAGCTGAGCCATCAGACTGACCTCAACTCCTCTCTGCCTTTAAAACCGCCCTGATCTCAGTGACTCAGTCAGAAGTTTGTTCTCAATGGTTTCCTACAGGATGATTCCTAAACATAACTACAACCAGCTACACACTTTCACTGGTCACAAATTTGATAATTGCACCACTGTAGATCATCCAGTTGTAGTAGGTACTAAAGTACTGCAAGTACAATTTGAGGCACTCGTATTTGAGTATTTTAATTTAATCATTTTTAACTGCTGCTGCTTTTACTCCATTACTTTAGAGCAATATATTAATTGATGCTCTGCAGCACTATAAAGTTTTGGCATCAGTCTGCCTCGTGTATTCGCATAAGGACATTTTATACCACATTTTTAGGATCTTCGACCAAGTCTCTAAATTCACGTCATCATTCCCTATAAACCCAGTTTTAAACTAACACAGGAAGCTAGCAGAAAATGGATCAGACATCCATTTGATTGTTAATGGGGTGACACTCAGTAAAATACCAAAGTCAGAAGTCAAAAGATAGACTTTAATTGGGTTGTTGCTATGGTGACAATGAGAACAACGCACCTCAATTTAAGAAAACAGATGCAAATAGTCAAAACAAGCAAATTTAGACAAAACACTGCAAATAGCACAGGCACCACACGTTTATTAATAATTAATATATCTGGTTTCCAATTGTAAATTTCCTTCTTTTTCGTGTTATTTTGGTTACAGTTCATTTACTCTCAGGGCTCTTCCACAGTTTAGAGCACTAAACAACCTAAGTGTGGTAAACACCTCAAAGTTGGACCCAGTGTTTAATTTTCTTATTCCTCCTTTTTTACGATTTATATAATAAATATGAAACAGAACCCGTCTCAGGATTCTCGCTCTGCTTCAGCTCTAGAGTCATTTCAGAGATGTGAGTGGCGTCAATGAGGAGAAATAAGAGGAATAACAGCTGCGTTTCTAGGATAAGCCGTATGTGCTGGAGTTTTGGGACCACAGTTTGCTCAACAAACCAACAGAGGACAATCAGAAATAACCAGCCTCTGTCATTTCAGAGCTAATTTATCTCACCTCAGTAATTGTTACGCAATGAAGCACTCACTCCCTCGGAGCCCCTACCTCTCACTAGCTCTCCAATATGCATCTATTATGAGGAGACAGGGTGAGTAAGCATGACACTCGCTGACACTCCCGCCGCGTGTTAATAAAGGTAGCAGAGCTTCGACATGACAGGTTATCTGTAGGGCAGGTGGGAGTCAGGAGGAGGCTGGATCTGGATCCAAAACCTGGATTAGTTCAGCTTCGAGTGTACAAATCCTTTTACAGTCTCCTTCCCCCACCCTCATTGGTTACAGGTAATGTACAAAACATTCAGGTGTTACCATTTACCAACAGCAAACACCACACATCTGGAAACATGTTAGGTGTTTGTTCCTGATAAACTTTTACACAGTGGTAGAAGTAGTTTTCACACCAGTGAGCATAAACTTAAATAGAAGTACTGCATTCAAAATGTTTGTAAAAATACCAAAGTATTACAATATTTTAATGTGTTATTATATCCTAACGCATTTATTATGCTGTGCAATATTTTATAGATGTATTGTTAATTCCAACCAAAGTAAAACATGTGAGATAAGGGAGTAGAAAGTAGACAAGTACTCAGGTACCCAACCCTAAGTCAGACCAACCTAAAATTCAGCTGTTTTTACATCTGCACAACACACTCATAAACCAAGCACATAAACAGCAAGTCTGCATCAGTGAGGGCAGCTGCTGCCAAGCCATCATGTCTATTGTCTTCAACTTGTCACATCCCACACACGGCTGGAATCACTGCCATCACACAGGAGCTTAAAACAACCTGTAAAAATAAAAAAACATTAGAATTTCACAGCCATCCTCACTGAACTTGCTTTTTTTTCTCCCCAGTGCTGTGGAATAAATGTTCCTGTGAGGCAAACATTGCAGAGAGATCCTCTCTACCCACGCACAACCTGACAGAGACACTGAGTCTACTTTGCATCTACCCACTGTGGCACCCAAAGCCTCTTCAGTCTTTTTAGTTTGTCTGCATCCTTTGAGGGACCACACTTTATTAAGACACACCTCATTAGATTAGCAGTAGATCAAGAGCAGGAGCAGAAGCATAATTCTGTGACTTCTCCACTAAGCTGTGAGCCACTGTGATTAAAGCCAGCTCATGGTGAGGGAGCTTAATTCCAACACATCAGCTTTCCCCTCATATTAGGCCTGTTTGTCCCTAATTAGCCTTTGGGCAAAGAGGAGGGGGTAATGTGTCCAGAAGTGCTCCTGGGCTCATGCAAACCCCGTCTTAACTCTGATATCTTTTTAAAAACCCTGGCTTTTGCATTTGAAGGTGTAAAAAAAAAAAAAAATCTTTTTAAATTTATAATAAAAATAAAAACACTAAGTCGGAGAGCTTCGGACCAGCGTGCGTTTAGTTTGGAGGGAGCTGCATCCATCACCGCTGATGTGCAGAGCTCCATCCCTCATGTGCGACTCTAGGACGGGGTCAGGCTGCATGCAGGAGACTCGGATAGTGTAACGTAACAGCGGCTTACTTGCCAAGCTCCTCGTACAGCTGGTATTCATCTGTAAAACGTGTGCAAGTGTCGTTGCCATGATGGTTCCTCTCGGACGGGTGCGGGTTCCGAGTCCGAAATGCACGGTGCGTCGCTGCGGACGGGGGACCTCGGGCTCAGTCTCCGCCTACCTCAGACCTCCGGACGGCTGAGTGGTTCAGCTGCAGCCCGGCGCGCACACGGTCCCGGCTCGGATGGGGGGTTTCTCCGATCTGCCAGGCGGAGAGGACGGACTCTTTAAATGCCACACGGATGGTACTGTGAGCTCACTCCATGACGTGATCCCAGGATAAAACAGGAACGAGCAGAAAGGCTGTGATGGAGAGTGCGGGGACTGAACACACGCGGCCATAAATCAGAAAACACTTGTAAAGAACCTCAGTGAACTAAAAATGTGCATCACAGTCAGACAATTCATGGCTCGAATGAACCTACATCACATAAAATCACATAAAAAGAAAAAGTTAAAACCTTTTGGTTAACATGATGCGTTCAGGCTCTGAACATGCTGTCATTGTGTGAAAGTCACATTTTCATCTGACTTTATATTTTATTTTCCCCAAATATTGTGCAAATAAACAGTTGAACACACCTATAGAATATTGGTTGATTATTTTAACAGAATATAATGATTGTTGTTGGATTATTAGAAATTAATATGAGTCATGTCCAACACATACAACTTCACACTTCTCCACTAATTATGATTTCTGCAGATGTGCAACTGAGAAACAGTCACACAGGTTATAAATATGAACAAAGATGGTGTGAAACGTGGAGAGAGAAGAATATTTACAACAAATATCAAACATGTTTGGATTCAGACTGTTAGCCGCTAGCTAACGGCAGCTAAGCTAGGCTACACTGTGCAGCTAAAGCTAGCGGGATGCTAGCTACTAAATGGCGGCCGGAAGTGGGCTCACTCGTCCCATTCATACCATTTATTCCAAACCATGAACTCAGACTTAAAAGAAGACGACCGATAAAAATCCGCCTACAAACAGTCACAACCATAAAAGCACCAGACAACAGAACTACTACTTACACATCCTCCTCCACAGCGCACCTGGCCCACAGCGCACCTGGCCCACAGAGCACCTAGCCCACAGAGCACCTAGCCCACAGCGCACCTAGCCCACAGCGCACCTAGCCCACAGCGCACCTAGCCCACAGAGCACCTAGCCCACAGCGCACCTAGCCCACAGAGCACCTAGCCCACAGAGCACCTAGCCCACAGCGCACCTAGCCCACAGCGCTAGCCGCTAACGCCGCCGGTTCGCTACAGGATGATTTTTTGTGTTGACAGGTGTCAGAATGAAGGAGTACCTGCTCTAACATGACGTTTCTCACACCACGTTACCATTTAATTATGAATAACTGGTTAAATGGGATAAAGAGGTGAAGCAAAGGTTCTGTTTACTTCTCAAACAATGGACCTGTAGCTAAAACAGGTGAGTGAGGGGGCGGAGCAAGATGGAGCAGGTGGAAATGGAGGGAAAATAAAGAAAGGAACTGGGAGGGGCTAACAGGTGTGTGTGGGAGACAGGTGACACAGAGACAGAGAGATCGGGGAACATTTAGACACATCGTTCCTCATGTTGTCTTTGAACATCACCTGTATGGATCAGAAATCAAACAACATGTCTTTAAAATGAGGAGTTTCCCCTTTAATCAAGTCAAATGTTTTATTACGTGCACCTGGACTGTTGAAAACTTATTTATTTACTTGTTTATTGTGATATTTTGCACTTTAAATCATTTTTAAGGGTTGAAATCAGACGTGCTGGTGGTTTCTGGGTGCTGAGAAGAGAAGAGTGTCATAGTTTGTCCTCTTTAAACTAACATAAATAAAATAGTCTTAAAACAGTGACTAACTGAAGTCTGAGTCTGTTTCTCTTTTACTGCTGCTGCCTTCACTTCCTGCTCGATTTCATAGCGTGTTGTCTTCTAAGTGAAATATATGGAACATCATGTTAATACGTACATAGTTAACAGTTAGTGTTTCCTCAGACCTCCTACTTGGTGAATCCATCTAATTCTGATCATGATATGAATCTTTAATCATTACACGATTGATCTGATTAGAGTTTTATTCCATTCATTTAGAGTTTTTTCCTTTTACCATTTCCCGCCTCTAGCTGATGCTTTCATTTAGCTGCTCGGCGTCTTTTCATCTTTCCATCTCTCTTCTTCGTCTCACTAGTTAGTACATTATCAAGTCATTCTTTCCATCAGCTGAGTGGAAAGATGGAGAGATGACATCACGTAAGATACTTCACCATCATTAATAACTGGAGTGAATGTGAATGAGTGTCTGTAAGACTACAGCTCTTAGGAACAGGTGAACATTAATGTTCTGCCTTTATGTCAGATTATAGTGTGACTGTAACAAGACAGAGCTGTAATTAATGAATTTATTCATTATCAGTTTAATGTTCACCCTCCATCAGCACAACTTGTTTTGTCTGATGTTTCTTGTTGTATCAGAAAGATGCCTCTAGTGGATTTACAACCTGGACAGCAGTTCTACAGATCTACATATTCCTGCTACATAAAATGATGTTTATCATGTCCGACTTTCTTCTAATCCTCCTCGACCTGTGAAGGCAGAAATAACATTTTCTTCATTTTACATGTGGAAGCTGAGTGACGACAGCTGGACTTTTCTTTCTTTCTTGTTATGTTGAAATGTTTCCCATGAATCCACCATGGAGGATAAATCTGATGTCTCCACTCAACATCTGACTGAAGAAGCTACTCAGATGAGTAGTATCCAGTTTAGTCAAGTTCCAGGTGACTGAGAACCTTCACCAGCATCCAATAAAATGCAAATAACTAAAACCAAAACTCTGTTGTAGTTCTGCTGCTTCAGCTGCTTTCATTCTCTGCAGATCTCTGGTATTTAAAAGCCTTTTAAATAAAAGAAGTTCAGTAAAAGTGAAGTCATGTACATTTTATTGTTCGCTTCAGTTGATTTTTCTACTTTTAGCAGTTTGTTGAGCTGCTAACCAGCAACACCTGGCTGAGAATGATAAATAAAACTGACACCTAATAACAATGAGAGATAGAAAATAACAGAATGAGTCAGACGAACATGGAGGCACTGAAGAGCTGTTATTAAATTAAGAGCAAACCGTTAACAGACTACACATATTCATCAGATTTCAAACTGTCAAAACATCAAATTAATGTCTGTCATCCGTTTCCCGTCCCGCCCTCCAGCTTCAGTGGGGCAGCTTCACTACAAACTCTTCTGTGAATCAAAGATCCAGTTCATGTTCGGCTGCGTCTCAGAACTGCACCGCACTGGGGGGGATGTCAAACATGGAGGGGTCGAACTGCTGCCCTTTGAATGGCGAGCCTTCAGCGTCCCAGCCTTTCTTCAGCATCTCGTGCACTTTCTGTGAACAGACATGAAGACAGATGTTTAACACGCACCTTTATGCTGATACAGACTACAGTGACATCTGCAGGAGAGATCTGTTTACACGTCTGAATAAATGACCAAGGCGATTTTAAAACTGAAAGTCAAGTTGTCAGACTTCCTGGTTCAGACCTGTAATGTTTCTCTAACACAGCGTTTCTGCAGGTTCAACAACATTAAAATTAGACTTTTTTAGTCCTTTTATGAACAATCTAAACCCAATTTAAGAGCTAAATTTCTCTGTGTATATTTATACACACACACAGGAAAAATGAATGAAGTTTAGAAAATGTTAATATATAATTACTGTATTTGTTATTCTGTCCCATTGACTGTGATCCATGATAACTGCTCCCGATGTTATTGTTTGTTGTAAAATGTGTAAATTCAACTACACGGTAATACTGAAGTGATGGTTAACTGGCACTGCAGACAGTCTGCCACAGACACACGAACCGAACCACTCGTAACCATAGTAGTTACGAGTGGTTTAATCACTTCTGTCTAGCACAGTCCGGCTTATACATTTGGGTCCTCACCATCTCGTGACTCTGTGGTTTACCCTGCAGCTTCTGATGGTAGTCAAATGTGAGTCGGTCTAGTACAGCGTGCTCCTCCTCGTCGACAGACGCCATGGAGCGCTCACGGTTAATTTGGTTTATGTCGATCTCCTTCTCCCCTTTCAGCACCGCATTCCACCAAACCTCAGAGGTCTTACTGAGCGACAGCTGACATCAAACACAGATCCACATTAACCCATTTAGCATAAAACCTGCTAAATCAAGAGTGAAAGCTCAACAATAACAGATAAATCATGAGATTAATTTAGACTGGATCAATCAATTAGAAAAACATTATTAATATATAAATGAAATAAGGATTTTTTATTGTTTTATTTTATACACCAACTATTCAACAGTTTATAAAGTGTGAATACTGAGTCAGTGTGTGGGTTTTATACATCTCAGTTTAATTCATCATTCGCTGCGAACACTTTTGCACTTTTACTTCAACTATATGCTCTTATTTCTATACTGTACAGTATCAGTAAAATGTCAGAGTACTTCTTGCACCACACTCACCACTACAACATTTTCCAGGCTCCAGACTCCACAGAGAGTTTTCTGTGTTGATCTTGTGTGTGAATTCTCCTTCCAACAGTGCTTTTTCTTCAGCTCCGTCCCTCACACACACTCGCACACTGCTGGTCTGCAGACTAACACTGACCTGATGACACCAATGAAACGAGAATAAGACACAGCTAAAGTCACTGAAAGGACAGAATATCTGCTACAACTGGTGGGCTTCGTGTACCTGTCTGCCCTTAACAACTGTCTTGGGTACAAACACGCGGACCTCCACATCAGTGTAGTCCTGAGACCAGCTGTAGTTTTCCCTCACCGCCCCATTGTAGCTGTCAGGATCATACTGAAACTTGTCCTGACTCCTGAAACACAACACAGACACGTGCACAGAGAGTGTTCTGAGGCAGTTTGTTCTTGTGTACACACAGTATGATGGTTTCTTATGATCAGATGCTGATATTGGTTATGTCTGCAGGTGTTACAAGCCTGTAGACTTAGCTTGCTCCTTTTTCTGGTATTTTAATACATTATGAAAAATGTCAACTTTGTCATTATGTCATTAAGGTTTTGAGTGTAGAAAGAAAACTACATAAAAATGATCAATTCAGAAGGTGGAGGGGTGTACGAAATACTTTGTCACTGTAAATAATTTATTTAATAACAATGCACAAAGTGTGATTTGATTCACTAATAAAAACAAAAAGCTCTGCTGGATAAAACATGATGCTCACTCTTCTGACGGGTTTGTGCTGGCTGCAGCTGCCTGGTCTCCATGAGGTACCGGTCCTTGGCGGCTGCGGCTGCTGCTGCTGCTGCTGCTGCTGCTGCTGCTGGCATCAGGTTGAGAGCTGGCGTTCGGTTCGACAGGAGCCAAAACATCACCTGCATCCACAGCGGAGCTCTCCATTGGTGCTGCCTCTGAGCTCTGCTCTCCCGTCTCCTCCGGCTCTGCGGTGACTTCCAGCTCCTGAACTGCTGGAGGAACACATCTAGTCTCCTCTCTCTTTTGCAGCTCACTCAGTCTCTCTCTGTCTTGCTCTGCCAGCTTCTCAAACAGCTTAAACGTCTGAAGAAGGAGTAAAAGATTATCTGGTCTTCACATAATTAACACAAACAGTAATTAGCTGCCACTGTAGAGTTTGGCTGACACGAAAACTGTCTCAGTGGATCTAACATAGGCCCAATGTGGACAGGAACGGACACTTAAAGAGGGAGAGAACACCTTGTCTCATCATCTGGACGAGTTCTGGAGGAGCAGGTGAACCAATCCTGGCTAGAATGAGCAGCCAGATGACATAATGTGAACTAAATCTCCTCCATATAACTTCAACTGCAGATATTTTAATACATGTAAGGGAGAAGGAGGCGAACTTCACAAGTTTTATAAGATATGAATATTTAATGGTAAATACTCTGGACTCATGTTCACAAACTGTAACGTTACTTAGGTCAAATTACTTTAGAGACCTTCTTTATCTGACAGCTAGAGTTGACAAACTTCACCTTCTGCACCATCTTCTCCGCCACACCGGGGGGGAAGCCCATCTTGTCGTTGGGACTTGACAACAGACGATAAAAGTCCGTCTTTCGGTACAAAAACCCAAAATAAACCTGCAGAAAGTCCTGAATGTTTCCAACGTGCTGCAGAATCCCCAGCAGAGCGTTGTCGTACATCTCCGTCATCTCCAGCGGCGACGACATGGCGGCTTTAAACGCTTTAACGGTCGAAGTAAATGATTTCAACCTACATTAACGTACGAAAATAATTTAAAAGCTTTTAAGAAATCTACATTTATAACAAGTGGGACTTTCTGGGTGAAGACTCTCAGAGGCCGAGTCGCTCCTTCCAGAACAATATTAACACTTCCGCTCGTGCGTTTTCAAAATATGTGCACGGTGTTTAAAAAGACGAATGTTTGGTAAAAATAATTGGCACAAAAAATCGTAAACACCGTCAAAAGGATAATATTCACATTAATGTACAATTAACAACAATGACGAGTATAATAATCCATTTACTAAAAGCTAGCTAGTCCCCAAACTATTTTATTATTTTTCATCCGGTTGGTACCAGTGGAAAGTCGTCCGGTGAAAACAGATGCCAGACCAACGAATAAACAGTTCCGGTTTATAGGCACCGTTTTCACGAAAAACACTTTTTGCCATTTTTACAAGAGTTATAATCAACACAGTGCTCAAAAGGATTTAATTGTTTTAAAATCTATACCATTAACTGCTCTGGAAGATAAATAAGAGATGTGTGTTTGCTTTCTTAGGTATCACGTGACATATTGACGCAAACATGGCGGTGTCCTTCAGCAGCGCGGTGAGGTTCACGTTACAGGTAAAACATTAGTTAAAACTAACTCATCTTAACTAGTTTCTTTAAAATCGTGTTAACATTGTACACGTATATACTGTGGTTGATTCAGCTGCACAGTTTCAGAGCAGTATATATGTTTTAGGACACTGATGTGAGAGATCTTACTGATTGTTTTGTTCTCAGTGTGTTTCTGTGTTTTCTCTGCAGAGCTCTTTGTCCAGGTCCGGCTCATTATGCAGCTCATCTGGAAGCAGAGGTCTCCATGTCACTGCAGTGTGCTGCAAGGTAAAAGCTGTGATCATCATCATCATCATCATCATCATGATGTTTCACAGACATTTTTTTTTATGTCAAACTGAAACATTTCATGTACAGAGGTGAAACAGTACCAGTTGTGATTACTTAGATTTTTCCACCTCTGGCAAATTGAGTTGATTGAAAATAGTTTAGAAAGACAGTCGACAATTCCCGTCGCTCCAAGCAGCTCTCCATAGATCTCCATTGTAAAATTTGGCAAAGCGCAGATTAGGTTAAGACTAAAGAAAAACGCTTCTAAAGCTCTGAGTGTTCCCAGGACTATAATGGCCCCAATTATTCTGAAATGGAGCATGTTTGGAAGAACCAGGACTGCTATAAGTCAGCTGTTTGTCCTCAGTCAGGGAGGTGACCGGGAGTCAAACAGTCACTTCAGAACCTGTTGGTCACCAAATATGACCTCAGGAAAAAACAGGATCTAGAGACCGGCTGTTGTATTGGATTCATTCAGTTCAGCACTATGTGAATGTATGTTTTTGTTTTAGAACAGAGAATCGCATCTGTTTTTCTTGACATATTGACCTTTTCCCTCTTTGTGTTTTGTTGTGTAGAACCGAGCAGCTCGTGTCCGCGTTGGGAAAGGAGACAAACCTTTGACCTATGAAAAAGCACTTCAGCCTCATTACATTGGCCACCGCAAAGGATGGCTGTCACAGCACACCAGTAAGTACGACTGTTTAAGAGCAACTTGACAGGCTGGCTTTGACTGAAGAAACCTCCTTCATGTAATAAAAAATGCAGCTCATATGGCATGTTTGAAAATGCAGAATAGACAGAATACTGTAAATCCTGCAGTGCTTACAGCAGCTGAAGGTCAGTGTAGTCTGTCTGTCTTACATCGCCTGCATGCGAACCACATGCATCTGCATTCTCATCGCACATTGTACGATATGTCTCAGGACAACTCTCCTCGTTTCTTCTAGGTAACCTCAAAGGAGAAGAGGGAGCAGCTGAGCGAGCTGTAGAGGATGTGTTCATAAGGAGATTCATGTTCGGGACGTTCCACAACTGCCTGGCCAATGAGATCGTGATCAAAAGACGCGGCAACATGCTCATAGTGTGCGCTTTGATGCTACAGAAACTGCAGCCACAGAAGTTTTACTTCTTAATAGGATATTCAGAGTCTCTGTTGTCCCACTTCTACAAATGTCCTGTCAAGTTAGAGATTCAGACCATGCAGGATAAAGCTGTGTACAAGTACCTCTGAGTGCAGTACACCATGTGGATATTGCTCTTGTAAAAACACTTTCTGGTGTCAGTGCTACCGACATGTTCTTATTTTGTAAAACTAATTCTCAGAATTAAATAAATTACATTAGTCGATGTGTAAATGAAACAATATGTGTGGAACAGTTTCCTTTGATCATCGAGGTTTGTAAATCAGTGGAAAACTTTTTATAAAATAACCTGGAAATTAGAACTCATTTTACTAAAAATTGCACTAATTGGTTGTAATTTTATTTGAACTATGGAACAATTACAGGGTAATTATTCTGTGATTAGCTCACTTATACTAGGTCACAGTGAGTTACACTAAATTCATGTTGCTGTTATTTTTTCTTAATAGAAATAACACTAAATACACTGATAAGTGTTTAAAAATCAGATTTGCTCATTAGTAAGTAACGTATATTAAAGGAGAAAAAAATTGCTGAAAAGATCTTATTGCTTTGTCTGAAGCGCACGTGTCGACACTGAAACACAAAAGGGTTTAAAAGTAAGGAAAATAGTTTTTCATGTTTTTCCTGGTCTTAACTAACTTTTGTGAATCTTTCTAAATCTTAATTAGTTGTAAAGTAATTCAATAATTTACACAACACTCATTAAAATAAAAATCAACGGACAGTGGGAAGAAACAATCATTTTATTTTCTCATTATGCAATAAATTAACAGGTTGGAAGCCTGTAAGACACTGACAGGTTTGTATTCTGATTATATTTTAGGTTTTACATTAATCTTAAGCACTTATGATAAAAAGAAAATTCACATTAGTCACAAAAAGTGATGACATTTAACACCCTGTATTTCACATTTGTAGGCAGCAGATAAACATGAAGCTGACATGTTGGTGGATTTATGAGCAGCTCTCCTCAGTAAAAGCTTCTGTATAAACTTAATAAATCATAATATAGTCAAATATAAAATATAATTTCATAGGAGACGTTGCTGTTGCTACATTCATTAGTGATTAAAGATTATTAAATGTTTATTATACTGCTTATAAAAGGTCTGGTACTGTTTGTGCTGTGTTGCTCTTCTTTCCCAAATACCCACAGGACAAGTGCATTTTGATTAATTTTAATTAATTTAATCACAGTGCAAATACATTCACATTTAAAGGCCCATGCACGTCATCAGTGCAAATAACAAGGCTCAAGAGATTAAAGCGTTCATTCAAAGTCCCCGACTCACAATTACAGAACTCATCAACACAGCATTTTCCTCCACTGTTAAAAAAGTCACTTAACACTCGCTGTAAAATAATGTAATAACCAAACACCAGGATTAAAACCTTTAAAATGATGTGACAGCAATAACTGGACACAGTCCGTCCACTGAAAAGTGCAGCAGAGATAAAAGAAGAGGAAACAGAGGCAGCTCGACGTGTTGGAGAAGAGTTAAATGAGATCAATCCCACTCTCACTAATTACTGAGTGAAGACAGAGGCAGAAACAAAGGGAAACAGCTCGACGGCTCCCTCCACAGGTCAGCAGTCACCGGCAGCTTTAAAGCTCATCCTTAATTCATTAGATGGAACTGATTTAAAAAACAGAGCAGTAGTTCTTCTGGATCAGCTGTTTCCTAAATTAATCCAACTACAGACAAAGACACGAGAGGTGGTACGAACACTGGTTCGAAAAGGCAGAACTATCCCTTTAATAACACGTTCGGAGCTGCAGCAAACCTTCAGTTGTGCATTCTCCCCACGTGACAAATCTTAGCATCATTTAGTTTCTGTGATTGGTCGAAGTGTTTAAAGAACAGCACAGTGCAGAAACACATTAACCGACACAGCAGAGTGAATCCTGCACTGGAAGAAGGGAGAACGGACCTGACTGCATCTCAAAGGAAACTTTCACTGCAGACATCTTAACTCATCATAGCAGGAAAAGCACACGTGTTACAGAAACGGGTCGAGCTCTATCAACAGAATCTCATATAATCATCGTCTCTGTCAAAAGTGACTCAGTGTAACTTTGTGTTTACGCTGTGCTTTTCCTCCTGTGATCAGTGACTCCTCCCTTACTGTTACTTTGAGCAGATACCTCGGCTCCACCTTCACGTTTGGCAGCTACATCATGTGTAAACTGCAGCGTCTCCTCTTTACTTGACGTCCCTGCAGCTGTCGCCCACACAGGACTGAAGCTTAATGAGCCGCTGGTTCATCACCTGCAGGACGGAGGGATCCACCTTCTTCAGGATGTTCTCCAGCTGGTGGGGGTCCGACGTCAGGTTGTAAACTTCTACAAACGACTGGAGACACAATGAGGAAACAGTTGTGTCATCACTAAACGAGTCACACACACACACACACACACACACCACTAAAATCCTGCAGTGATCGGAGCTGTGCCGTACCTCGGTGTCTGCAAACTCGCAGTATTGCAGGTTGTGTTTGCTGTTGAGGGTGCGGACGCAGGCGTAGGTGTTGTTGTAGGCGTCTTCACACACACAGTCTGGGAAACATTGCTGCAGAAAGCGAGGAGTTGAGTTAATGCTGCAGCTTCTTCAAAACGTGTTTTCAGATCAAAGTTACAGCAAAGTTTATTAAAAAGGGCTCCGTCGGTTTTTCCAGTCATTGGACCAGCGTCACCTCCCCAGTTTGGCCCCTGAACATGTTTAACGTCCTGTTAAAGCTGCTGTAAAGGCAGATTCTCTTTCACACTTTCCCACGTTTCTTGTGACCCGTTTTACTGAATCATACGACAAACTTGTTCCACTCGATGTCAAATCGAATGTTCCTCTGATCTACTCACAGACAGTCCAGGTCCTAGCCTTGGACAGGCGGGGTCTGTCGTTGGGTTTCCCTCTCCGCTGTACTCAACAAGGAAGAATGGTCGTGTGGTGCCGTTACGCAGTGAGGGGGCCTGACGGAGAGAGATTCACAGAAGTTAGTTAAGACCAGGAAAAAGTGAAGCTCAAGAGAAACATGGCATGTTGTTTAAAGAAGGAAGCGACCATCTGAGAAAGAAACGACTGCCCGTCCACATTCACAGAGGACACGTTGATCCCAGATATGTCCAGTATGGTGGGAGCCAGGTCGATGTGCAGCACTGGAGCCTGAAGGAGTCACAAAACAAACTCAAACAAAGGATCACAGCTACAGTTTTGAAGAGATGAAGTGAGGGACTGGCTGTGACCTGCAGCGTCTGGTTTGGTTTGATGCCTGGACCTCGGACCATGAGCGGGATCCTGATGTCAAATTCATACAGCTGCCGCTTGTCAATGGGCAGAGAGAACTGACCTGCAACAGAGAGAACAGCTGATCACTGAAGAGCCCTGAATAGGACAAGTCCAGGAAGAAGCTTCAAGTGCAGGATGATCTCAGCCTGAAAAGGGTTTAAGACGTTCGGACCTGTGTGGTAGCCGTTGTCTGAGGTGTAGAAGATGTAGGTATTGTTCAGTTCTTTTATACTCTCCAGCTTTTTGACCAGCATCTCCACCATGTCGTCCACAGATAACAGAGTCTGCCACCTGCACGACAGAAGGTCACTCGTCAGTCATTTGTATTAACGAGTCCTGGAGCACAGCTGTCCGTCACAGATATAAGACTGTAACAGGGATTCAGTAACTCCACCAACCCTACGCTGTTAGCAGGGCTAAAAAAAGGCGTTTGGCAGTCGCACCTTTTCCTGTACGCATTATCCAGGTAGGTGATCGAGCTGTTCGGCATGGGGTTGACAGGCTGACGCAGGAGCCAGTGTTTGTCCTGAAACCCACAGACAGAAAAAAAATTCAAACTCTTTAACAAGAAGCTTTTATATGAGTCTCAATGGGAATCGTCCTCACCTTCCCTGGTTTGTCAAAGCTCCCGTCTCGAGGCGCCTTAACGTCAACGAACTCCTTCTGGTACTGAGGCGCTGCCGTCCAGGGGGAGTGAGGAGCTGGAGGACACAGCATCAGGAAGAAGGGATGCTGAGGACTCCTGTCGTCCAGGAAACGAAGGGACCGGTTCGTCTGGATGGAGAAATAAACCAGCACTGTTGAAGCGACACGCGGAGATAACAACATCTGTGTTCTCTTGTGAGACATCAGGAAATAAACAGCGGCAGCATGTTTAAATGTGTCTGTAGTAATAATCAGCTCTCTGCACCCGGATCTAATCTACATCAGTCGAAGCTTTGAAGCAGCAGATTAGTGAGTAGATTGGGTCATTTGCTGCTTCAGCTCTGGATAAACAAGAGAAGCTGCTGCTGATGTTTCCTCCCACTTAGTGAATCTCTGCACCGTAGAGCAGCTACTACACATTAGAGTTGAGTAAAGACAGGATCAGATCTGGATTTAACCAATAATAACTTATTCAGTCTCTGATCACTGCTCCACTCCTGCTTCATCCTCCAACATTCAGACGATGCTGGAGGTGGTGAAACAACTGTTAGTTCTTCTACTTATAAACCTTCATTTCACCTCCCTCCATGTAGGTTGGCTGCAGTATCTAGTAAATGTGTGGTTATTATTTTTAATCTGTCTTTGAATGAGGAACTCACACTCGACCCACACCTGTTTCAATCACTTCCTGATGACCAGGGGAACTCCCCACACAGAGAAAACCTCGTGTGTCACCATGTGGTACTCAAATGAATCTTGCGTGATTAGAGCCCAAAGGTCACTCATGTGATTACACTACTTCCTTAACAGCGGAGAATCTGATGGATTTAGCAAAAGCTGTTCAGGTTCTGAGATTAAGATGAAAAAGGCACATATCTAACTGAAGATCCGGAGTTTGGCTGTAAACACATCACCGTCGGACTTTGACTGACAGTTTTAAACAAGTCTGAACAAACTGAACGTGGCTCGTGTTTCCACAGAACTCGTAACTTTTCTCTTCAGGGAAACGAAACAGGCCCAACGTGTATCGGACGTTAACAACAAACACTGAGTTAGAAAAGCATGTGGACGCTCTGAGCTCCATGTATGTTTGTGAGGCTTCTCCAACACTTTCCTCTTGTTGTTGTTTGTACACTGAGCATCAAGATGAGTTTTATATAATAGTATAATTATCTTTTACTCCACAGCACAGAGGAGCCGTCTGACATTACTGTAGTGCAGGAGGAAAGTTCATCTCTCGTAAACTATTTTTAATCTTGATGATGACGACAGGAGCAGGAATGTGAAACCTGCCACACATTCACACAAACGACTATATAAATACACAAAGAAACCAAAAGTCTGTCAAATACTCAAATGTACATGTTGTCGCTGAGCATCGAGTGGTTGATGATTCATCTGACAAACAGCTGATTCACATGTTTGGAGATGAACTCATAAATTGTCCCACAAATGTCGACACACGCGTCTTAAAGCACAAAATACTGCTGATCAAAGTTCCAGGAGAAGTCATCACAGCAGTGGGACCACTACTCACTATGAGGTCTGTGAGGTAGTCCGTCTCATAACTGTCTCCGTGCTTTTCCTCTTTGCCGTTGGCTGACAGTGTGTAGTTGTAGTACTGCGAGTTCCCCACCTGCATATGGAAAAGCTGAGATCACACAAGCACTTGGACACAGAATTTATTTAACTCTGTGTGTGTGTGTGTGTGTGTGTGTGTGTGTGTGTGTGTGTGTGTGTGTGTGTGTGTGTGTGTGTGTCTCACCAATGCAAACCACTGGTCCCAGCCGGGTGGAACGTGGCCGACATCTCCTGCTTCTTTTTTACCGTACTGATGAGAGAAGAGACGACGCAGTCACAACCGTGAGAAACTAAACTGAACTAAACTGAACTAAACTAAACTAAACTAAACTAAACTGAACTAAACTGAACTGAGTCTCTACAGCCACGGGAGCTCACAGTGAGGCCGCCTTCACTGAGCGTGCTCAGAAACCTGCAGTGATGCCAACTCCTAAAGATCCTGGAGAGACTATTGACGGACATCAAGCAGCTTTAATACGGATCAGTCTCCAGGTTCTCGGTTCCTTCACTGATGCAGCTGTTGCTGTTTTTACTGCAGCTGTTTTCAGCCACTTACACTTCAACCACCACCGACTGACCCGTTAACCAACCAGACTCCGTCCTGCGGCTTCTCGGCCTCTTGCAAACACAACCACAACATTTATATCGTGCTCACACTAACACTTGAATCAGACCTGCTAATAGATCCAGAAATGACTTCTTATAGCTGCAGGAAGCTGCTGTGGGTGTGGACACACCTCCGCCCCCAGGTGTCTAAGGTTAGCTACGTGTACAGTCGCAGTAAACCCCCCATCACCATCCCCTATGTTTTAATTGAATCTTCACTAACAACACGAGCTCATTGTGTTCAAACCTGGTTGAGATATTTCCCAGCGAAGAACGTCTGGTACTTGTGTTTGTTGAGGTAGACGGGGAAGGCGTTGGCCTCGGGGCCTTTCTGCCACAGGGGGCTGGAGCAGTTCCCGGGCAGGGAGTTGTTCCTCACCCCGTGGTTGTGCGGGTACCAACCCGTCAGGATGCTGCTCCTGCTGGGGCAGCACAGCGGCGTCACCGTGAACTGTACAGAGGAGGAAGTGAGAGCAGCAACAAGAGAACGGAAGGAGTTCGAAAAAATGAGAAGTCGTCAGGCAGCAGTGAAATTTGAAAAGATCTGAATGTTTCAGGGAGTTGATCACAGTTTACAGGGGTCACAAGATAAATGAGAGAGGTCATGAGATGATTACAGGGAGAGAAAAGCAGAACAAGTCAAGTTGTGATTCACTCATTTGAATTAAACTTCTGTTAATCAGCGTTTGTTGTGAAATATTTAACACGTTCACATCGAACTGTTGTTTAAATGAAACCATGTGATGTGTTTACTGAGCGGAGACATGATCACACATGGATCACAGGTTCGATCTGACGCGTTTGTCGTCCTGCAGCCTTCAGATTAAGTTCAATTTGAGTAAATGTACTTACAGCGTTCACAAATGTGGCTCCTGCGTCTCCTATTAAGGCTTTAGTTTTCTTCATGGGGGTCTGAAACAGAAACCACCACAGACAGACATGTAAAACCAGCAGACGACTTGTTCTATAAATAAATCCAACAATGAATCCGGAGGCTCTACGAGCTGTTAGTGGAGACCGACAGTCAATCAACAAACTGTATGTTACCGGTGTTACTGTCTCCTGATGATTCTTCTTCTTCCTCTTTATTATTTGTATTATTAAAAAAAGTCAAACTAAAATCAAACTGAGTCTGAACCTGAACACTGTCCTCTAACATTCACAGTGGATTCACTGCTGCACTAGTTCAGTTCATGATATAACACGTTCTATTCCACTTACTCCCACAGATTTGATCAGTTCTCAGAATCACAGCTGATTATTATTTTCTGGATTTTCCTTCAGTCTCCAAGAGGCTGTGACGAGCTCGGGATGACTGAACACCTTCTACAGACAGAGCTCCAGCAGTGGAGAGACAGTGTCTCCAAACCTTCAGAGGGAAACTTCGGTTTCCTGCAGTAAATACCTGAGGAACACGATTTCCCTGATTAACCGGGTTCCTTGAACGCATGAACAGTTCCTGACTGATCGTAAACTGCTGCAGTGGTTTTCTTCTAACCAGCTGTTGGATTAACTCTGGTTTCTCCTAATGAACCTTGTTATGGTCTCAACAGCCGGGACATGAGTTACCTGAGCAGGTGTCCAGGGTGAAACACAAGCTTTAATGAGTTCCTAGAAGTTTTCTGTCTTTTGCTGCTCGGTTCCTTTGAGCTGCTTCTTGTTCTTCATTAAGTTCAACTCTGATTGAGCTCTCACTCATTCAACAGTTGTCTTATCTTAAAGACAACAGGCTGCAGACACACACACACACACACACACACACACACACACACACACACACACACACAGACAAACACACACACACACACAAACACACACACACACACAAACACACACACACACACAAACACACACACACACACACACACACACACACACACACAGACAAACACACACACACACAGACAAACACACACACACACACACACACACACACACACTTCAGGAGCCTCGTTTCCACACCTCGATGATAAAGACTCTGATCCTGCTCGAACCGACTCTGAACTTTGAAATCACTACATACAACAACTTCTTCCCCACTTCGATCACTCACCATCCCCCCCAGCTGAACATCCTGGTCGTCCGCCACGATCAGGACGATGTTGCTCGGTTTGGCACAGTGCGCACACCTGACGCAGCAGGTGAGCAGCGCCGACAGCAGCGTGAGGAGCGTGGCGGCCGAAAGGTGTCCTCTGAGCCGGCCTCCCCTCTCTCCAGCTCCGATCCTCGGACCTGCCATCGCCGGGCCCGGTGTTCCACACACACAGCTCCGACGTGTCTGTGCTGACGCTCGGTTTCGTTTCGTGCCTTGTTGGAGACAGAGCGGTGGAAACGTGCGTGACGAGGCCGGACAAAGTTTGAGGAAGTGGAGGAAAGAGTTTGTGGTCATATGATCAGAGAGAGGGAGGAGAGAGAATCAGCACGGACCTCTACTGCAAGTCCACTGATGTGAGGAGACAGCCTGCAATCTAATAAACTATATAGAATATAATAAAATAAAATATAAAATAAAATGATATAATATAATATACTGTAATATAATATAATAAAATAAAATATAATATAATATAATATAATATAATATAATATAATATAATATAATATACTGTAATATAATATAATATAATATAATATAATATAATATAATATAATATAATATAATATAATATAATTTAATAAAATATAAAATAATATAATATAATATACTGTAATATAATATAAAATAATATAAAATAAAATAAAATAATATAATATACTGTAATATAATATAATATAATATAATATAATATACTGTAATATAATATAATTAAATATAATATACTGTAATATAATATAATATAATATAATATAATATAATATAATATACTGTAATATAATATAATATAATATTACATACTGTAAATATAATATAATATAATATAATATAATATAATATAATATTACATACTGTAAATATAATATAATATAATATAACATAATATAATAAAATATAATCTGAACTAACTCCCTACCCAAATGTTACAGTTGATAAAGTGTCTGCTATTAAATACCACAACATGAAATCATTCTGCATTTTATTTAATTTTATTTTTAATTTGATGTATTTAGTCACAGTGACGGTCACAGTTGTACTTCCCACTGGGCCTCTAGGTGGCAGCACTGCGTCACTATGATGGTGGCAGCATGTTTTTGTTTCTTGTATCTGGGTGGAGGAGAGGAAACCTGAGATATTCACCTGTGAACAGCCAACAGGAGCTGAGATTCCTGAACATTGTGTCAAATCCGTCATTTGTTGAAACAGGGAGTGAAGAGTGAAGAAGAACGAGCAGGTGTAGCTACCTGTTGGAGGCTGCAGCTGCTCAGATGGACGACTCTGAACTTCAGAGTTGTTTACTCAGATTCTGCAAGAAAGATCTTTCCAGGAATTTATTTTACAAAGACTGTGGTTGTTCACAACGAACAACTAAAGCTGACTAAAGCTGCAGCAGCAAAGAAAATGTTGGGATGTTGTTTGATTTGCATATATTTTAATTTTATAAATTTAATTTGGAGTGGGATATTCAAACCTGTAAAATATGTTCAATTATTTCTGCAGCCTATGGAGACAGAGAACTTCTCTTCATCAAGAACTGGATCAATGGTTATGATCTGAGATCCGTGAGTATCTTTATTTCCCATATTTTCCTGGTAGACATATTTTTAACTTTATCTTGTTGTTCGAGCACCTTCTTTTATTAAAATATATTTACCTCATTTTATTTCATTTTTTATTTTAAAGTTACAGTTCATTGTATTAACTTAATATCCAGACTTTTATATTTTACAAACAACATGAAAATAACTTTGTAACGTCACTAATTTATCCTTCTAACTATCGTTGATCTTCAGTCTATCGATGTAATTTATGTGTGAGGGGAAGTAAAAACCTAAATTGCTTGAACATTTAGTCCTAAAACCTTCGTGCAATCCATGTTCCGTGTGGAGGACACAGTCTCATGCTTTCAAGTGGTTATCTGTCACACCATGGTCTCACATGAAGTAGAGATTTCTCGATAATAAACATTTACTCCTGATATCTAATCAGCCAAATCTTTGAGAACTTCCTTTGTACTGGTGGGCCTGCAAGTGGTAAGAAACTGTGGCTTGTAGTACCCTGAACATATTGTCACATTCTTCAGTTATCATGTTATGAACTGGAAAATGAACATTAATGTGATGATAAACCTGGAGAAGATAGAGTCAGAATAAAAAATATATTCACAGATACCAAGTGAAGTATTGGTGCATCCCAAGGAACCGTACTGGCACCTTCCCTGTTTACACTCTACACCTTTACAAACCTGCCACATCTGACAGCTCCGGAAACAACAACACTGATGAGTGCAGAGGTCTGATAGAGCTGGTGATGGAAGCAGACCTTTAAATAGCGTGTCGTGTTCTTTTCAGTTGTGTGACAAGGACACAAAAACATGAGGTCAAAAAAAAAAAAGCTCAGCAAGTTTAAAACTTTAAAGTCACGAGACAAACGTCAGTCACTGAGAGGTAGTGCAAATTATTTTGAAATCATTGCTTTGTGTAATATTTCCACTGTACAAACGTCCAACAAGCTCATATTAAGAAAAGGGAAATGTGAAACATTTACTCTTATGCTTTTAGTACATATTCCTCATTATGCAAAACTTGAAGCCGGCACTTCTTAAAGTAGCTTTAAAAACATATTTCTACAGTCGGGTTTCACTGTTTTTGTTGTACATCTCTAGAACAGGATGTGTCACTCAAAACAAGAATTGATGATGAAAACAAATTTCATCATTAATTCTGTGTTCGTCCATAAAGTGAACACAGTAAACACTTTTCCTGTCCCTTAAACTTTTTTACATTCACTGTGGTGTAAAATGTCCATAAAATGCAACTTTTACTGCAAGTACAACATAGTGAATGCAATGAATGAGATTCACTAATGATACCACTTCATTCCTCCATGTAATCCAGATTTAAGATTCAAAACACTTTATTAATCCCAGAATATAATTGTTTAATCCAGGTTTTACTAAAACATTATCAAGTCCATTGATATTTTACTGTATTATGTACCTTTCCGCATGTTAAGCACTGCACCAGAGATGTCGGCATAGTTTAACCATAGACCAAAGTAAAGTCTGATCTGAACTGTAAAGTCTCACAGTATTTGCAACAGTGGCATCATAGGTCACATCGTTCTGACATAACTTCTCTAATGTTTAACATAATAGAAACAAATGACACAAGTGAGAGCAGCGGCGAAGGGTTGTTGGCCAGAGTGTATGAATCCAGAGCGACTGCTGCTTTAAAGATAGAGATAGTGACGCGATAAAGCATATTTATTTGCCACTGTGTGCATCATTACATCAAAAACAATAGCTGCAGGTGTTGTATGTCACACTGTGCCTGTTGGTCTTTTGTTAAAATTAGGAAGTAACAAGTCAAACGTAGGAGCTATGATGTCGACATAAAAGTCTGAACGAAGTCAACATTATTAGTAATAAATTCTAAATGAAAATGATGACAAATCTGTCCCACTTTAATGTTATAATGATAACTTAACACCAGCGTTTTTGTTTTTAATGGCAGCTGTGGGCTTCCATACCGTAGCACACGGTGCTTCGTTTCCAGTCGGAACTATTTTGATGGCGCACCTTCACACAGCTGCATCCGGTGACCCAGAAGTTTGCTGCTTTTCACTTCAGAGACTAAAACCTGTGATGACACTTACTGAACTCTCTGCAGCATCTTTATTAGAAATGAGCCAACGTTCAAAATAATATTTAGTTCCAGGTGGAAACGTCTTTTACTGAACCACAGTCCGAACATGGAGCCATTAAAGCGGAGGAAACTCGTCTCCTCTCTTGCTGGGAGCACTGGGACAGACTCCAGTGGAGACAACGTCCCAACAAAGTTCCCTCAGGTTGTTTTATTCCTGCTGGAAAGAAAAATGGGATCGAGTCGCAGAACTTTTCTGTCTCAGCTCGGTCGGAAGAAAGGATTTCAGGTGGAGGAGGCGTTCAGGTACGATGGGAAAACCTGCTAAATGAAGCAAATACATCAAAAACAACACGAGTCAATGTTGATGTCTTGGTTCAAATGAAAAATTCAGTTTGCAATACTACAGTTAAATGATCACTGCTGAAGAAATCATATATTAATACAGTATTTTATTTGTATAATGGGTCTGAGACCACTTTGAGAATTTCAAATTATTTTCATGTAAATCTGAAAATAACCTGAAACACGTGAAGATGTGTTTGTAAAATTTCAGATTCTGAACTATTAGTGTCACAAACATGTTAAATCCTTGGTTCAAAGCTCAGATCTCCTTCAGATACCTTTCAATGATGTAGGAAATAATCACTGCGGTTCTGAAGACCAGCGTGTGATGTCTTCAGGTGTCTTGTTTTTCAGTGCTCAGCTCCTCTTACATGATTGAGTGTTACATTAAAAGTTTGTGTAACGTCTCACCTGCAGCCACAGGTACGTGCATCAGGAGTCTGTGTGTCATTACAGCGAGTGTTGTGTTTAATGTCATCTCGTCACAGTGAACGAGTCACACACATCGTTTCTGAAAACAACTCTGGCAACGAGGTCAGGTCGTGGCTGAACTCGCAGGACGGGGGTCGAGCAGCTGTTCACCTTCTGGACATCAGCTGGTACACGGAGAGCATGCGAGCGGGACGTCCGGTTCAGATACTGGACAGACACAAGCTGCAGGTGAGAACAGGTCACGGTTCTACACACATCACATCCTCAAAGGTCACAGTTATAGTTGAACTGCATTAGTTTACATTTCTACTACCTAATAAAATGACAGCTGAGTGTCTAAACTTTGTCTTTCAGGAGCAGCAGATTAATGAAGCAGAGGCGATGGTGTTCTCAGTGCCCAACTACGCCTGTCAGAGAAGAACCACTCTGGAGAACCACAACGCCGTCCTCACTGTACGTCCCACCTATTTACACCTACTTAAAGCACTTAGCTAATTAATGAACAAGACTTTTGTACTTTTACGTTACAAATCCGTCATTCTGGGAAATCAATGTCTTTAAAGTGCAGGTGTGTGCGTGCAGAAAGGTGAACGGTATCATGATAGAGACATGAAACAGAGTGGGATTTGTAAGAAATGCATCTTCTGTGTTAGGATGCTTTGTCTCTTCTGGCTGAAAACGCTGAGCTGGAGGACGAGGACGGTCGAGGCGTCGCGTTCCGACGAGCCGCCGCCGTGCTGAAGGCGCTCCCCAAACCGGTGACGAGCCTGACGCAGCTGCGAGGGCTGCCCTGCCTCGGAGAACACTCTCTGAGAGTCATCCAGGTGAGTCAAACGTGTCTCGAGAATCTTACTCAACAAAGATCAAATAAAATAAAAATCCCATTTTTGTTCTGTGCTCGTAGGACGTTTTGGAGACGGGATCGTCAAGTGAAGCTGAATCTACCAAACAGTCTGAGCGGTTCAAAGCCCTCAAGGTCTGTCTGCTGTCGTCACTCAGCATAAACAGAACAAGAAAACAGTTTCATGGTCACTGCTCTGCTCTGGGTTTCAGGTTTTAACAGGCATTTTTGGAGTTGGACCAAAAACAGCAGCTTGGTGGATCCGACACGGGATAAACACTCTTCACCAGTTACGGGCTTCAGGACACACACTGAATCGAGCTCAACAAGCAGGTGTGTGTGTCTCAGACTCACGTCCACGTCCATCCTGTACTTCATCTGGTCTGTGAATAAACGCCTCGACGTCTCTCAGGTCTGGAGCACTACGATGGCGTCAACCGGCCGGTCACTAAAGCCGAGGCAGACGCCATCGGGGAGATCGTGGAGACAGCTGTCACGTCCGTGTTACCTGGCGCTCAGGTAACTCTGACGGGAGGATTCAGGAGGTAAAAGAACAAACGGTTTATTAATTGTTTCTCTTCTCGATGAAACTTTATTTATGAGGAACATGTGGAACAAATATGAGAATCAAACGTGTTGACAACAGCATCGAGGTTTTACCACTGTTCTAATCTGTAACTCAGTTGGACCTCACTTTAGTGATCTGATCCCTGGTTTTTATACTGCAGAGGTACAAATGAAGCAGTCACTCTACTGTTTACTGATATTTAATAATCTTCATTTCATAGAAGAATGAACTGATCTTTTATATTAGAGGGAAGCTGACGGGTCATGATGTTGACTTCCTGATAACTCACCCAGAGGAGGGCAGAGAGGAGGGACTGATGCCTAAAGTGGTCTCCTGGTTGGAGTCGCAGGTAAAAGGACGCGAGACAGACAAGATGCACAAATGTCCCTTTTTATTTGTACCTTGTTTTGTGAACTGAACTCTCCATCTCTCTCCATCTCTCTCCATCTCTCTCCATCTCTCTCCATCTCTCTCCATCTCTCTCCATCTCTCTTTATCTGCAGGGTTTCCTGTTGTATCAGAAAACCACAAGAAACTCGTACCTGGAGTCGAAGGACGGTCCCGCTCGTCCTGCTTCCAACATGGACCGCTTCGAGAGGTGTTTCTCTATCTTCAAACTGGCCGAGGACGAGAGACGGGAAACAAAACAACCAGAGACACGAACGGACGGTGTGACACGTCTCAGAGCATCCGAGGACGCATGCGGCCGGCAGCCAGCGCTGAGTCAGGCTGACGAAGAACCCAAACCGTGGAGAGCCGTGAGAGTGGACCTGGTGGTTTCTCCGATCAGCCAGTTCGCGTTCGCTCTGCTGGGCTGGACAGGATCCAAGGTAAAGCTCCTGTTTTAGACTCAAACAGCCGCCTGCTGCCTTCACTGCGAATGATGTTCATAGTGAGTTCATGTGTTTCCAGCTGTTTGAGAGAGAGCTGCGGCGCTGGGCAGGCTACGAGAAGACCATGTCCCTGAGCAGTCACGCCCTGTACGACAATAAACAGGTAGATACGTGCATTTTAAAACGGTGGCATGGATTTTAATTAGGTTGTAGGGTTGTTGGGTTTTCTGTTTAATTCTTTATAGTTATATTCTGTAAGGTCTTAAACCTTAAACACTGTAAAGAGACTTGAGATGATTTATTCTGTTTATTGTCACTGCACAAAAAAAACTGTAAAACTGTCCCTCATGAAAACAAGAACACATGAACATAAAGGAATTATTCTCTTACAGAGTCGATACCTGAAAGCGACGTCCGAGGAGGAGATCTTTGCTCACCTTGGTCTCGAGTACGTTCCACCTTCAGAGAGAAACGCATGACGCTGAACCGAGTCCGACCTGCAGGTTGTAACGTGGAGACAGGAGGTTAGAAGAGACGGCTGGACAGTCGCTTCAGTCTGTGCGCTGTAGTAGTGGAGGTAAAAATCTACCGTGCTGTTACCTCCAATATGAGTGATGCATTCATCTGCTGAACTATTTATCTGCTGATATTTTTAAATAAAAGATGAATAAATTCTATAGTTGTTTTATTGTCGGCTAATCGAGAAGAGTTATTATTTATTATTATGTATTATTCAGTGTCAGAGCGATGATCAATAAAACACAGCAAACAGTAGTTCAGCAATTCAGTGGCTAAATATTCACATCTCCACATTATTATTATATTAGAAAACCAGACAGCGCGTGTTGTTGTTGTTTGTCTCTCACGTCACATGCTGCAGCTCCCACATGCACACCTGTGCACCACTGACCTGTATTCTACTATCTGACTATCTACTGTAAAGAAAACCACACGGCTGTGCAGAGCTCAGACGCTGCGATATCTCTGCGTCTTTTACACCGGTTCCGTTTAAAAACACATCTGTGTCACCTCCAGCCAAACTCAGATGTGTTATATCATATGTAGATGTAGATTATGAACGACTCCCTGTTGAAACACTGAAGTCAGACAGATGGTTTAGATTCAAACTAAAGTCAAATATTAAATAACGTTCTAGAAAAGTTTTAAAAAAATCAAAACAGACTAAACTTAAAAAGTCAAATCCTCAGTGTTGAATTTCCATGTCCACAGACTTCACCCTGTGTTCTGTGTTCTCACAGTCGCTCAGACTCGTGGGCTCCTCGGTGCAGGACGACGTCTCTGTCGCGTCTCCGTCTCCCTCAGAAACGTTTGATTCACACATACGGCGTCAAAAACAGAGACGTGTTAATGGAGATGTAGGATCTCGGAGTTCTGTTTTCTCTGAGCTGCTTTTAATGCAGCTTTAAACGCTGCGTAGAGTCGTTTTTACTTTTTTACATTTTGCAGCTCGTCTGACTCGAGCTAAAAAGAAAAAAGTAGAAAACGTTGCTGTATGAGAGACAGAGGAGACGGAGGTGTGAGCACTGACACGGCCTTTGATGTTAAACCAGCATTTAGAGGTTAATGAGGCTGTTAGGAGGAGGTGAAGGAAACGCCTGCGAGTTCACACCATCACACACGGGAAACGTATGAAGCTCTCCTGAATTCTGTTATTTAAAAAGTGTTAATACAACAAGAAATCGATTATAGATTATACTGTGTATGATATTTAAATAATCTATTTACAATATCACCATCTCCAAAATAAAAGCATGTACAGCAGCATGTATCAGCTCCAAGTGAAGCTACTTCATTTCCAGGAGTAACTGAGTACATTTACTGTACTTCAGTCCTGTTTCAAGGTCCTTTAGTATTATTCACTCTGCAGCTGCTGCTTCATGCAGAGAAAACATATTCATCATTCATCTGTTTATTTATTTAGAGGACACTTTCTGTCTTCTGTGTGTAAATGCTCCTTCTCCGTGACGATGGGTCCTCGGCCCCAGTCCCAGGCTACCGCTGTCTGTGGGCTCACGGTGTCCCGCTGGGCCCGTTTTTGATTGGCTCCATTCAGACCCTTTCATGTCTAATGGGCCTGTTTGCTGCTCTGTTATGGACACAAACACCCCCCCTCCACCGCTGCACCCCCCTCAGGCCGTGACAGGAGACCGGAGGGAGACACACGTCCCGGCAGAAGGAGCTCACACATCAGTCGACTCTGCTGCTGATAGACTGAGTCAATAATCCAGAAAAAAAAAAGATCAAAACTCAGAACTGTTAACTCTGAACTGACTGTTTTCACATCCGTCACCTTCAGCCTCATTTCAAATATACAGAACTCCACCTGTTGACTGTTTATTTAGCTTTTGTGTCTAATTGAGCCTCTAATTGTGTTTTTTACTGACTGACTATCTATGTGAGGTGGCCCCTGTGACTTCTATCTCCTGATCTTCAGGCACCAAACAATCAGCCTGCAATGCGACTGTCTCTGGATGGATTCTTGTATCCACATCAAGGCAGTGATGACGCCCAATAATCATTGATCTCCACGGCCGGCAGTCTCCAGCAGTTGCCCGCCCCGTCTGTAACAGTCAGTTAAGGCCTCTTCCCATGTCCCATTGATCCCTATCAACCTCATCAAAGGCCCCTGGGGCTCCGATGGGGCCAGTAGGACTGGTCCCAGTGGACGAGCAGGCTCATCAAACGGGGGATCAGTGAGGTGTTTCTCTCAGGACAGATAGTGAATGATTCAATGTGAGATTCTACTTGGTCTCATTTATTTAATGGACTCTGTTTGTGAGATCTTTAAAAGTCACATTATTGTTAGGAACAAGTCACTGAACTACACAAGAACTAAAGAAGACGACAGTGTGAGAAGCAACATTCATTTATTTCCCTGTTGAAGCAGCTTAAAATGGAAAAGTTCAAGAATCTGAACAAAGAAAACAAAATCAGAAACAGCTGATTGATCCAGTTAAAGTTCAAAGAGTGTCGATCATTCGTTTTCTCTCCTTCACCCCCGTCTGTCTTCATGTCTGTGTCTGTATGTTGCATCATGGGGTGGATGAGTATCAGCGTCCGCCTGCTCCACCTTATCATCTCCATCCGGATCTGTGACCTGCAGCTCTTTGATGTGAAGCAGACGAGGATCCAGAGACACCAGATCTCTGTGAGTCTGTATTAACTGAAGTTTGGTGTGAAAGAGGCTGGTACTGCAGAGGAGCAGTAACTGTACACAGACACGTGTGCTGCAGGAAAGAATGCAGTATTCATGTATTCACTCAGAGCACTGAGTACATGAGTACTCAGAGCACTGAGTACACGAGTACTGAACCGACCGTCAGGCTGCTACGAGTTCACTGTAAATAGAGAAATCTCACTAAATACTACAAAAGTACTGTAAAGCAGAGGTGGAGGGAGTAGCAATGTGAAACGTACAAAGTTCAAGTACTTCATTAGAGGTACTTAGTTACTAAAGTTACTACTAGTTAATAAAAATACTGTCCATCCATAGACTTGTCAAAGTAAATATAGTACTTTCATTACCACAGTGTATAAATACTGTATTACACATAAATCCTGCATCAGACACTGAAGTAAAAGTACTGAGGAAGTAAAAGTACTTGAATAATGACTTGATTGAGATAAATGAACTCTAAGATAAAGGTGCAGCTGGTTTTAACCCTTCGTGTTCTGATGATGGTTCATTCACAGTAAAACATCAGTATTAATACTAGTATTTAAAGACATTAGTACTTTGTACTTCAGTGTTGGAGTAAAAATACTTTTAGCTTTGTGCTGATAATCTTTTATTCTGTGGCGCCTTGAATCACCGTCTTGTCTCTTGGGGTTTTGTGATCGAGTTAAGACCCTGATAAGGACCTGGACGCGGACCCCGCCTGTGAACTGGTCCTGATGGACCCGGGACCCGGAGGAACGGGTCCGGCGCTGCTTTGTGTGTAAATGCATCACGGGGACTCGGTCTGTGTGGGTTTTAAGGATTAATGAGCTCAATCACGAACGGATCCGTGCGCGCTCCCGTCGCGCCTCCAGACGCGCCGTCTGTGCGCGCAGCGTGGAGCGCGCAGCGTGGAGCGGAGAGGCGCGGGGCTAATGGCTCATTACGGATCCTGGGACACTTCAAAGGCGCCGAGTGCTTTGATAACAACGCACCCAAGATGAGACGGGGGGGGGACACCTCCATAAAACCTGTGACTGTCTGCTGTGGGGGTGTCAGCCCCTCCCCAGGGAAAATCAGAGCTCCCAGGTTTCTTCATGTCTGTAGAAAGAGTTTAACAGGAAAACAGATTTAATCCTAACACCCCCCCCCCCCCAGTTCTAGTATCTGATAAATTACTGAACAGTACTTCAGAATGAATATTTTTACATCTGAGTACTTCCTCTGTCACTCTTTTGCAGTAATGTTTAGTACTTTTGTCCTGTGGTTTTTCTCAGGTTCTATCCACAAGTTTACTGAAGTGTTAAATACATTTAAAGTACTGTAGAGTACTCGCATTAAGTATTTTGGAGTCACTACATTTATCTTAGTGAACATTTGATGATGCAGTAAATGAGACCATAGTATTTAAATGTATCTCTGTAGTACTGCTGTTTCACTACAGATGATCAAAGTACTGCTACGTGTGTACTTTAAAAAGCACGTTTACTGTTCATTACTTCATCACACTTCACATTTACTGTGATTAGTAATCAGAAACATCACTGAAGGATCTTTTTTGTCAGGTAAATCTGAAGCCGGACGGTCACACATCTTTAAAACCATCACTGGGTTTAAGATCAGTGGACGTCTTTAATCTGAGGATGATCCGGGATTATCCTGTCGTCACATTAATTCACTCACCGCTCGTTGTGTTGGTCACAATGAACCGAAGGCCTCAAGCTTCAAATGCAGATAATTCAAGATGAATATACGACTACTCAAGTAAAACTACTCAAGTAAATGTGCTTTAAATAAATGTGCTTTAAATAAATGTGCTTTAAATAAATGTGCATTCAAAGTAAATAACCAACAATCTGCTGCTACAAATATACTTTAAGATTCACACAACGTGAAGATAAATACTACAAAGTACTACAAAGTTAAAGTAGTAATATAATGGTAAAAATGGTCTATTGTAAATAAAGGTACATGAAAAGTACTCTGATGAGATGTACTTAGTTTCTTTACCATGTCTTAACATGTAAATACTCTTCTAACTGCATTGTAATATTTTCAAGTCATTTAGTGTTTAAGTGTTTTAGCTTCAAACATATTATTAGTTTATATGAATTTTAATACGTGTAAACATCTGTTTGATAACTGTCATTAAATACTGCACTTGTGTAAATGTACTTTGTTACTATCCACCACCAGAAGTACATGTTTAACTTATTAAGAGAAGTTTTATTCTAGTATTTATTTAACATTTATTAAATACATGAAGTTTCTACATGTAATTCTAATAATAAATAATAAATATTACAAACTGCTGATGTAAAATAAAAACAGATAAATACAGTTCTAAATACAACTGTATCACAGTATGTGATGTACTTCCATAGAGTACTCTGTACTGTAAATGTAGTACTGCAAACAGTACAGTTTTCCCTCTGAACTGTAGTGGAGTACAAGTACACGGAAACATGTCAAATAAAGTACAAGTACTTCTAGTTGCTCCTGTTTACAGTAGGATGGTTGGGGGGGGGGCTGCGGACAGGTGAGCTGAGGTGAGTCTATGATCTGTTTCTGGAGGCAGGAAGGAGCAGGGTGGGGGGGTGGGGGGGTCCAGACTCACTGGAGCCGCCCTGTAACAGCCTCATTGAGACTGAATGAGACGTCTTAATTACTCCAGTTGTGAAAACTGGGTGGGGGGGTGGAGGAAGTGAGCTTTGATCTCCGGGGCTGAGGGACCGGGACGCCCCCTTTAAAAGCGGCCCGGCCGCGGACCGGGGGCAGTTTGGACTAAGACCGACCTGAGGAACCTTCAGCTGCACGTCGAGACATGAGAGCGCGGTTCTCCATCGAGTGGATGGCTCAGAGCAGCCTGGACTCTGGATCCCAGAGCTGCAGCACGCAGCCCGAGAGTCTGCCGGGTTTCTACTGCAGACAGAGGCCAGAACCAGAACCAGAACCAGAACCAGAACCTGGACCTGGACAGGAGCGCAGAGGAGGACACGATGTGTACAGGCTGAGCTCTGTGCAGCTCCAGACCCCTCACAGTCATCAAGGTACGGTCCTGATCCCTGATCCCTGATCCCTGATCCCTGATCCCTGATCCCTGTCCTGTACTGAACCACTACAGACCACTGGGACTGGGCTCAGATGTAGAGTGGTTAAAAGTAACGAAGTACATTTAATCTAGTACTTTTACTTATTATTAGTGGTATTTTTTACTTACTCCTTAGGTAAAGTACCTTTTATCAGGTTTTTCTCACCGTAGCTCTACTTCAAGTACTTTTAAAGTACAGTACCTTAATTTACTCTACGAGTGAAGTTTTGAGGATCTTTTTATTTACGATTATCAGCAGATTAATCCATGATTCAGTTTTAAAATGAGCTCCATTAATAATAATAATAATAATAATAATAATAATAATAATATAATATATTCATGTATAATGAGAGTCACACTGATCTTTTCTAAGACCGAGTACTTTTACTTTCAGTTACATTGTCAATGCTGGACTTGTACTAGTACAAGTATTATCACAGTGTAGTATTAGTACTAGTATTGTCACAGTGTAGTATTAGTACTGGAGTATTGTCACAGTGTAGTATTAGTACTGGAGTATTGTCACAGTGTAGTATTAGTACTGGAGTATTGTCACAGTGTAGTATTAGTACTGGAGTATTTTCACAGTGTAGTATTACTACTATTATTAGTACTTTTACCCTTGAATGTGGAAGAAAAACAATCATTTTAAGTGATTTTGTCTTTGTTTCTTCCAGAGGTCGGATTCAGCAGCGGGACAGAGGAGGAGACCTCTGGGTACGAGAGTGAAGGGGGTCATTCCCTTTCACCCCCCACCCCAACTGCCGACTGCACCCCCACCTCATCGCCGCCGCCCTTCCCTCCATCCCCTCCGTCGGGCAGGAGACCTCGTACGGCCTTCACTGCGGAGCAGATCAGCAGCCTGGAGGCGGCCTTCAAGAGAAACGCTTACCTGGGGACACAGGACAAAGCAGATCTGTGCAAACAGCTCAACCTGTCTGACAAACAGGTAACGGTCATTAAGAAGACATTTATTATTAATATACACCGTGTCTACTGGACGAGCCTGTGGGGGCAGTGCTATGATCTGGGGCTGCTGCAGTTGTTCAGGTCGAGGTCAGCTGACTACTGAATATACTGAAGGACCAGGTTATTAATCAATGTCCTGTAATGTCAGCATTCAGTGGTTCAGGGAGCAGGACTCATCATTTTCACACATGGATTGTTCCACCACAGTCCAGACCTGAACCCCATTGAGAATCGTTAGGATGTGCTGGAGACTTGGTGCAGTGTTTTCTGTTTTCTACATAATAATCTCTTATCTGAACTTAATATTGTTCATTTTTCTGTCTCAGATCAGAAACTGGTTTCAGAACAGGCGGATGAAGCTGAAGAGGACGGTGCAGGACGCCCTGGCTCACGCCTGTCAGGCCAACGTCGCCTCTCAGTTCATGCATTACCCCAAGCTGCAGGCGTACAGGCCGAGCCCCTACCCCCGATACCACTCAGCAGCAGCACAGGAGGGTCCGGCGGCTGCTTCCTACCTCCACCCTCACAGCCTGCAGTACAGCTCCCCTCTGCCCAGTGTCTCCACGCTGCCCCTGGACTCTTTCTACCAGTACAGCCTCCCAGGAGTCATGCTGCCGTCCACCACGACTCCGCTCATGGGATCCTGTCCGACTTATCCTCAGTATTACTCCCACTGCCAGTGACGACGCTGCTGATGTTCACTGTGAAAAGACTGTGTTTTATTTTTGGAACACAAAATGTTCTCATCTTATCCTAATAGGATCAAAGCTAATTGTTTATTAGACACAGTCGCTGCTGTGGAGCTTAAATCAGAATCTGGAATCAAATATAAGAGTTATAAGTGCAATATTATGATTTATGTGTTTAACTGATGTATAGTTTGGATCTATTTAATTTTCTGTCTATGATAGATTTTTGTTGATGTGTCACTGTGAGATCAGATGTTAAAATAAATAGTTTTTAATACTTGTGCTGTTTTTATTCATATTATTCACTAATACTGAGCTTTAGATACTTACTCCCAGTTTTACCTGGGGTGGGATGTAACTAAGTACATGTACTTCTTTACTTGAGTATGAAAATTACAACTTGCTGCATCGTTTTTTTTTTTGTTTGTTAATTAACTTCTAAGAATACAAACCTACCAACACAACCACCACTACATAACAATAATAATGATATAGTAGTTGTAGTTTTTATTACTATATTTTACAATTGTACGGAGGGATTTGACTTGACGACATAGTATGATGATGATTGTTCAATGCACATGTTGTGTTGGGGGGGGGGTTGTGGGTGTTGAGAGTAGGATGCAGGTTTGTGTTTAAGGACGTGTTGGTTTGACAGCAGCTCCTTTTAAATATGTGTCAAATATTCTATTTTAATTTGATAACTATATTTGTAGAACTGGAACCTGGAACTTACTCGAATATGTACATTTACATTTTTAAGATTCTAAAGTGAAGAGTCTCAATGGTCCAAATAGGTGTGAAAATAAAAATTACACATCTAGTTTATAACCACAGGACTTATGAAGTGTAACAGACAGCTGCAGGAACACACTTCAGACTGGCAGTGGTCTATTTTACAGTTGTGGTTTCACTCCTGAACTCACAGGTGCTCATTACACAGTCAGAGAATCAACAGGAAACTTACCTGAGCTGCAGGTGGGCCTATGCTGCCACCCACAGACTGAGCTGGGTATTGCAACAACAATGTTTTAATATGATAATTATTAATTTTAAATTCTCCTCGGGTTTGATATTTTGACTTTTACCTTGTAAGTCGCTTTTGATAAAAGCGTCTGCTAAATGACTGAATGTAAAGTTAGTTTTTGGATTATCTGTAGTATTATTCTGAATATAATATTACTGTATAATTGTATAATTATTGCTTTTATGCATTACAAAGACCTGTCTGTGCAGAAATGTCATCGGTCACTCAACACTTTGTGTTGCCCACTAGTAATATTAATTACTATTAATTAATTTCTAATCAGGAGCTACTTCTCTAATCTCTAACTACACATAGACATTTAGTTTAAAATGTACCTTAATGAACTGAACTGGGCCAAATTAGTTCTAAGAAATAAATAAATCTAATTGGATGATATATTGTTTGAAGCAGTACTGATACTTGTAGTGAAGTACTTTCTTTGTAAAAACAAAGTGTGAAATGTGTCGACAGAACATATAAAACATATAAAACATATAGAACATATAAAACATATAAAACATATAGAACATATAGAACATATAAAACATATAGAACATATAAAACATATAGAACATATAGAACATATAAAACATATAGAACATATAGAACATATAAAACATATAAAACATATAGAACATATAGAACATATAAAACATATAGAACATATAAAACATATAGAACATATAGAACATATAGAACATATAAAACATATAAAACATATAAAACATATAGAACATATAGAACATATAAAACATATAAAACATATAGAACATATAAAACATATAAAACATATAGAACATATAAAACATATAGAACATATAAAACATATAAAACATATAAAACATATAAAACATATAGAACATATAGAACATATAAAACATATAAAACATATAAAACATATAGAACATATAAAACATATAAAACATATAGAACATATAAAACATATAAAACATATAAAACATATAAAACATATAAAACATATAAAACATATAGAACATATAGAACATATAAAACATATAGAACATATAAAACATATAAAACATATAGAACATATAAACATATAAAACATATAGAACATATAAAACATATAAAACATATAGAACATATAAAACATATAAAACATATAGAACATATAGAACATATAAAACATATAGAACATATAAAACATATAAAACATATAGAACATATAAAACATATAGAACATATAAAACATATAAAACATATAGAACATATAAAACATATAAAACATATAGAACATATAAAACATATAGAACATATAAAACATATAAAACATATAGAACATTAGAGTGACATACAGAAGTGGAGGTAGGAGTACACAGGTGGACTTCATCCTATGTAGACGAGGTCATTTGAGAGAGGTTAGTGACTGCAAAGTGGTGGTAGGAGAGAGTGTAGCCAGACAGCACCGCATGGTGGTGTATAAGATGACTCTGGAGGTCAGGAAGAAGAAGAGAGGGAAGTCAGAGAAGAAGACCAAGTGGTGGAAGCTAAAGAATGAAGAAACTTGTGAGGAATTCAGACAGAAGTTGAGACAGGTTCTCGGTGGTCAGGATGAGCTTCCAGATGACTGGGAAACCACAGCAGAAGTTATCAGGGAAACAGGTAGGAAGGTGCTAGGTGTGTCATCTGGAAAGAGGAAAGAAGGTAAAGACACTTGGTGGTGGAATGAGGAAGTACAGGAATGCATCCAGAAGAAGAGGTTAGCTAGAAGGAAGTGGGATGTAGAAAGGACTGAGGAAAGTAGACAGGAGTACAAGGAAGCGCAGCGTAGAGTGAAGAGGGAGGTGGCAAAGGCCAAACAGAAAGCTTACGATGAGCTGTATGACAGGTTAGACACAAAGGAAGGAGAGAAGGACTTGTACAGGCTAGCCAGACAGAGAGATAGAGATGGGAAGGATGTGCAACAGGTAAGGGTGATTAAGGACAGAGATGGAAAGGTACTAACAACCCAGGAGAGTGTGCAGAAAAGATGGAAGGAGTATTTTGAGGATCTGATGAATAAGGAAAATGAAAGAAGGGAGGAAGATGTGGATGTTGTGGAGCAGGAAATAGCAGAGATTGGAAAGGATGAGGTTAGGAAGGCTCTGAAAAGGATGAAGAGTGGAAAGGCTGTTGGTCCTGATGACGTACCTGTGGAGGTGTGGAAGTGCTTAGGAGAGACAGCAGTGGAGTTTCTAACCAGTTTGTTCAATAGGATTCTAGAGAGTGAGAAGATGCCTGAGGAATGGAGGAGAAGTGTTCTGGTTCCGATCTTTAAGAACAAGGGTGACACGCAGAACTGCAGCAACTACAGAGGAATAAAGTTGATGAGCCACACAATGAAGCTGTGGGAAAGAGTAGTGGAAGCCAGGCTTAGGAAGAAGGTGGAGATTTGTGAGCAGCAGTATGGTTTCATGCCCCGTAAGAGCACCACTGATGCCATTTTTGCTTTGAGAATGTTGATGGAAAAGTACAGAGATGGTCAGAAGGAGCTGCATTGTGTCTTTGTAGATTTAGAGAAGGCGTATGACAGGGTGCCGAGGGAGGAGCTGTGGTACTGTATGAGGTCGTCGGGAGTGGCAGAGAAGTACGTCAGACTAGTTCAGGACATGTATGAGAGAAGTATGACGGTGGTGAGATGTGCTGTAGGTCAGACAGAGGAGTTCAAGGTGGAGGTGGGACTACACCAAGGATCAGCTTTGAGTCCCTTCTTGTTTGCTATGTTGATGGACAGGCTGACAGATGAGGTCAGACAGGAATCTCCCTGCACAATGATGTTTGCGGATGACATTGTGATTTGCAGTGAGAGTAGAGAGCAGGTGGAGGAACAGCTGGAAAGGTGGAGGTTTGCTCTGGAAAGAAGAGGCATGAAGGTCAGTGGTAGTAAGACAGAATACATGTGTCTGAACGAGAGGGATCAAGGTAGAAGCGTTAGGTTACAGGGGGCTGAGGTGAAGAAGGTGCAGGAGTTTAAGTACTTGGGGTCAACAGTTCAGTGTGATGGAGAGTGTGGAAAAGAGGTGAAGAGGAGAGTGCAGGCAGGTTGGAGCGGGTGGAGGAAAGTGTCAGGAGTGTTGTGTGACAGAAGAGTGTCAGCAAGACTCAAAGGAAAGGTCTACAAGACAGTGGTGAGACCAGCTCTGCTCTATGGGTTAGAGACGGTAGCAGTGAGAAAGAGACAAGAGGCTGAGATGGAGGTAGCAGAGATGAAGATGTTGAGGTTCTCCTTAGGAGTGACCAGGTTAGACAGAATAAGGAACGAGTACATCAGAGGGACGGCTCACGTTGTCTGAGTTAGTAACAAAGTCAGAGAGGCCAGACTGAGATGGTTCGGACATGTTCAGAGGAGGGATAGTGAGTATATTGGTAGAAGGATGTTGGAGATGGAGCTGCCAGGCAGGAGGACAAGAGGACGACCAAAGAGGAGATATATGGATGTCTTAACAGAGGACATGAGGTTGGCTAGTGTTAGGGTAGAAGATGTTCATGATAGAGTTAGGTGGAGAAGGATGATTCGCTGTGGCGACCCCTGATGGGAAAAGCAGAAAGAAGAAGAAGAAGAAGAACATATAGAACATATAGAACATATAGAACATATAGAACATATAGAACATATAAAACATATAGAACATATAAAACATATAAAACATATAGAACATATAAAACATATAAAACATATAGAACATATAGAACATATAGAACATATAAAACATATAGAACATATAGAACATATAGAACATATAAAACATATAGAACATATAAAACATATAAAACATATAGAACATATAGAACATATAGAACATATAGAACATATAAAACATATAAAACATATAGAACATATAAAACATATAGAACATATAAAACATATAGAACATATAGAACATATAGAACATATAAAACATATAAATATATAGAACATATAGAACATATAGATAATATAGACAAACATAGAACATATAGACATATAAACATATAGAACATATAAAACATATAAAACATATAGAACATAACATATAGAACATATAAAACATATAAACATATAAACATATAGAACATATAAAACATATAAACATATAAAAATATAAAACATATAGAACATATAGAACATATAGAACATATAAACATATATATAAAACATATAGAACATATAGAACATATAAATAAACATATGAACATATAAAACATATAAACATATAGAACATATAGAACATATAGAACATATGAACATATAAAACATATAAACATATAAACATATAAAACATAAACATATAGAACATATAGAACATATAGAACATATAAAACATATAAAACATATAGAACATATAAAACATATAGAACATATAGAACATATAAAACATATAGAACATATAAAACATATAAAACATATAGAACATATAAAACATATAGAACATATAAAACATATAGAACATATAAAACATATAGAACATATAAAACATATAAAACATATAGAACATATAAAACATATAGAACATATAGAACATATAAAACATATAGAACATATAGAACATATAAAACATATAAAACATATAGAACATATAAAACATATAAAACATATAAAACATATAAAACATATAGAACATATAGAACATATAAAACATATAGAACATATAAAACATATAGAACATATAGAACATATAAAACATATAGAACATATAGAACATATAAAACATATAAACATATAGAACATATAAAACATATAGAACATATAGAACATTAGAACATATAAACATATTAAAACATATAAAACATATAAAACATATAAAAAATATAACATATAGAACATATAGAACATATAAAACATATAGAACATATAAAACATATAAAACATATAGAACATATAAAACATATAGAACATATAAAACATATAGAACATATAAAACATATAGAACATATAAAACATATAAAACATATAGAACATATAGAACATATAAAACATATAGAACATATAAAACATATAAAACATATAGAACATATAGAACATATAAAACATATAGAACATATAGAACATATAAAACATATAGAACATATAAAACATATAGAACATATAAAACATATAAAACATATAGAACATATAAAACATATAGAACATATAAAACATATAGAACATATAGAACATATATAACATATAAAACATATAGAACATATAGAACATATAGAACATATAAAACATATAGAACATATAAAACATATAGAACATATAGAACATATAAAACATATAGAACATATAGAACATATAAAACATATAGAACATATAAAACATATAAAACATATAGAACATATAAAACATATAGAACATATAAAACATATAGAACATATAGAACATATAGAACATATCGAACATATAAAACATATAGAACATATAGAACATATAAAATATATAGAACATATAAAACATATAAAACATATAGAACATATAGAACATATAAAACATATAGAACATATAAAACATATAGAACATATAGAACATATAAAACATATAGAACATATAAAACATATAGAACATATAGAACATATAGAACATATCGAACATATAAAACATATAGAACATATAGAACATATAGAACATATAGAACATATAAAACATATAAAACATATAGAACATATAAAACATATAGAACATATCGAACATATAAAACATATAGAACATATAGAACATATAAAATATATAGAACATATAAAACATATAAAACATATAGAACATATAGAACATATAGAACATATCGAACATATAGAACATATAGAACATATAAAACATATAGAACATATAAAACATATAAAACATATAGAACATATAGAACATATAAAATATATAGAACATATAAAACATATAAAACATATAGAACATATAGAACATATAGAACATATAGAACATATAAAACATATAGAACATATAGAACATATAGAACATATAAAACATATAGAACATATAAAACATATAGAACATATAGAACATATAGAACATATAGAAAATCCAACGTAACGAGACGTACGCGAACGGAACCTCGGTCTCAACCAATGGCGGACGAGAGACGTATCTACATGGGTGTGACTGGCAAAGCAGAAGAACCAATAGGAAGGCCGTCACCGCCGCAACGTGTGGAAGTGACAGACAGCCGGACCAATCACAGCGCTCCCCGGAGTGCGCTGATAGCGAGCTTGAAGGGGGCGCGCGCCGCCTGGACACACGCAGCAGCGCGAGGCAGAAGCCGAATGGTGGAGCTGAAGATGGCGGATGGAGACAGCGGGAGTGAGCGCGGCGGAGGCGGCGGAGGAGGAGGCGGCGGCGGCGGCGGCTTCCAGCACTTCCAGAGGGACCAGGAGACCCAGGAGCTGGCGTCCAAGCGCCTCGACATCCAGAACAAGCGCTTTTATCTGGACGTCAAGCAGAACAGCAAGGGCCGGTTCATTAAAATCGCCGAGGTCGGGGCCGGGGGCTCCAAAAGCCGCCTGACCCTCTCCCTGTCGGTGGCGGCGGAGTTCCGCGACTACCTCGGGGATTTCATCGAGCACTACGCCCAGCTGGGGCCTAGCAGCCCGGAGCAGATCGCTCAGGCCACCGTTGGCGAGGACGGCGGGCCCAGGCGAGCGCTGAAGAGCGAGTTCCTCGTCCGGGAGAACCGCAAGTACTACCTGGACCTGAAGGAGAACCAGCGGGGGAGGTTCCTCCGGATCCGGCAGACCGTCAACCGCGGACCTGGCTTCGGAGTCGGGGGCCCCGCGGGCGGCATGCTGGCCGGCCAGACCATCGCCCTCCCGGCCCAGGGCTTGATAGAGTTCCGAGACGCCCTTGCTAAGCTCATAGATGATTACGGAGGAGACGACGACGAGCTGGCCGGGGGCGCAGCCTCCGGGGGCTACGGGGAGCTCCCCGAGGGCACCTCCATCATGGTGGACTCCAAGCGGTTCTTCTTCGACGTCGGGTCCAACAAGTACGGAGTGTTCCTGCGTGTGAGCGAGGTGAAGCCCAGCTACAGGAACTCTATCACCATCCCCTTCAAAGCCTGGAGCAAGTTCGGAGGCGCGTTCTGCAGATACGCCGAAGAGATGAAGGAGATCCAGGAGAGGCAGAGGGACAAGATGTACGAGAGGAGAGACGAGTCCGAGGGGGACGAGGTGGACGACGACTGAGGAGCCGGAACAGCTGTTAGTCCAGTTACAGATGTGCAGCGTAGGGGTAATTTGCAAAACAAAAAAGACAGAGAAGTGCATGACAAATCGTGCTGTAATAGCTACTAAAGTATCGTGGCGTTCAAAAAAGTACATGTGCAGGGAGTCGTCGGTGTGTTATCCTAAAGTGTGCAGGGTGGTGGTTTGTGTGAATCCATGGAAGTGGACTAAATGTGTAAATGAGGTCAGTCTGATGGGCTGAAAACACACAGAGAGAGAGATTTAATGTTTAAAAAGAAAAGAAGAAGAAGAGAATATACTAAAACCAGCAAATTGGTTTTTATAACTACAAGTGAAACCAATGAATGCTTCCTGTTTGCAACATAGATTCTATTTAAAGAGTGAGGAGTCAACCTGTTTAAGATGTTTTCCTTCTTATTCCTGTTAAAGTCCAGGTCTTTGCTCAGTCGGCAGTTTTGTGTGGATTCTTGCAAGTGAGTCAGAGGAATGTAGAGAAAGCTGCAGATGGAGGGATGTCAAACAGCAGCAGGCCGCTAATTGAAAAGATGACCCAAAATGTTAGGGGAAGTTAGTGAGAGGATTATCTGTAAGCCCGAACAACACGGGCCCTGCAGACTAAATGAAAGCTTTGACTCCAGCGGTCAGCTACAGCGGGGGTCAGCTGGGTTTTATGTTATACATACAATCTAAGCAATATTTCTTCAAGGCCGAAATGTTTTCAGCAAGTGAGGAGGAGCAGTTTCCCGTCACCAGAGCATCCCTGGTGTTTGGGAACGACCACTTGGGAAAGCCAACGTGTGGGGAGACGACTGTGTTTTAGTGTGCATTCTGTGGGAGCCCCCCCCCCCCCTCAAAGGGACAACATACAGATACATATATGGGACTTTTAATGCTCATCTGCTCCCACGTGCCGCTACAGGGGTCCAAATGTCTGACAGTTGGACGGGAGCATCACACGATGAGTGATGAGTTTTCCCACCGTCAGTCTGTGCGTCGTGGCCTGAGCTGGACGGACGGACGGACGGACGTCTTCTCCAGCTCAGGCCGTTTTCTGACAGAACATCTTCCAACGTGTGAAGGCCCTGGACACATTAATGGCTGTTTTCTTTTTGTGTTTGTTTTTTCAAAAGAGAACTTTATTAAAATGAGATTCTACTTATAGGAAGAAAAATATTACCAAACAAACCAGCAGAAGATATTTTGAACTATTCATAAAAATGTACTGTGTAAAAGGAATTTCAAAATAAAAGAAAAGGTTAATTTCTTAAAACAAAGATGTGACTCAAACCTCCAGATCCAGACTTTTTCATTTTGTTTTTCTAGACTGAAAATATAACACTTCCGTAATTAAAATGAGTTAAAATGCAATAACAAATGTTGTGGCTGTATATTTTTAAATCTGTATTCACAGGAAGGAGCGATTATTGTTACTGCCGATGGTTTTGACAATAATTTTGTTGTTTGACTAATTCTTAGTCTAAAATGTCTATAAATGCAGCAGCCAAATAATTTAGAATTACAGTGATTAAAAATCAGGATAATTACTTTAAGAAGCTGAAATCTGAGAACATTTGGTGTTTTTACTTGATAAACGGCTTCAATTATTTAATTTTGAGATTATGATCATCACGTGTTGTGTTTTGTCATTTTACTGGCTGATTAATCTTTTATATAATAACATTATATTTTAGACATCTTGTAATAAAGTGGGAGTCTGATATCATTGATTTGTACTGTTTAAAAATAGGTGAAGTCGCCCTTTAAAGTATCCACAGTTACAGTACTCACGCTTCATGTTGTTATTTTAATTATGTGTATTATTAAGTACTGTACTTCAGTACAGGTAGAGTATCGTTCTGAAAAGGGCCGAGCTGCATAATGAGTACTTTTACTTCACAGGACTGTGTATTAGAGTATTTCTACACTGTGATACTCAAGTAAAACATCTCAGGTGGAGGTCATTCTGTTCATTTTTCATATACAGTATAGTTTAAGTCTGAAACCTTAATGAACTCTACATCAGGATATTTTAATCACTTTAATCAGTTCCTTCCAGCTGTTTTATCAAATAAATCTCTGGTTTCAGCTTCTCAAATACGCACATTTTATTTTTTTGTCTGTTCAAATCCAACGTCTCATTGGGCTCTGAGAAGCTGTGGTGAACTTTGTCACTGATTTCATGATTTCTTTATAAAGAAAATGATTAATTGAAATAAATTGTTAGCTGCATCTAACAACTTGAGCTGCTCGAAGCCATGGTTGGATGAACAGAGCAGCCGTGGGCCCCTGGTGACCCCCCAATATACACGGTAATATTTTTCTCAGTTTGCTATGACAGAAAACGCAGCGTCTTTCTATGGAGGCTGAAGTCATTTTTAAATCTCTAATAACACAAGTTCATCATGTACGAACAGGTTAAAGTATTAATATTGTGGGAACTTGATCATTTCCTGTAACATCACAAGCTGCTCTAACAGCGTGTGCGTTAGAGTAGTAACAGCAAAGGTGTTTTTCAAGCTTTTTCTGCCATTTTATACTTTAAACAATCAGTTATTAAAGTTATTAAATATATCTGTAATGGTTTACATATATAATAATGTACGTAATAATATGAAACATAATTATAATACAGTCATCTGAAACGTCCTCTGCAGCTGTCAACGGTCCAACAGTTCCAGTGTATTTATGATTAAGCTAATTACAGTAGGGAAACTGGTTTCGGGGTCTGGGGCCCTCTGGGCTGTTTCCTGCTTCACATTTAGGAACCCGACCTTCTGCAAATTGAATTTTGGGTTCAGATCAGATTAAACGAGGAAAAGAATTCACTCATTACATCAGGAAAGAGTGAAAATGACATGAAATGATATTTGTAGCCGTGGCAGGAGTTGAATATCAGATAGTGGTTCCAGTCGGGTATGAGGAACATATGCTTACAGTTGCTCTCCCCCCAACACACACACACACACACACACACATCATTTGCAGTGACACAGCAGCTGTCTCTGAAGTTAATGAAGAGTATCTGCAGGAAACAGCTCCGCACAACAAGAGCTTGTTCTCGAATCCACAGCAAATCCTGAAGGATGTGGCGTTTGAGTCGGGAACTGCGTCAGTGCAGCTTCTGTGTGAGGTGAATGTGTGGAAACATTCACCTCAACTTGTTTTCTGACTCTGGTGTGAGGAGCAGAAAGGGGGGACAGCGAAGCGCCTGCAGGGTAATATGATTCCCTCCTCTCCTCCTCCTCCACTCGTGCTGAGCTGTTGTCCTGTTGTTGAAGCCTGTGTGCTGGTTTTCCTTTGCCTCAGCACCTCCACCCCCCACTCAGTAGTTCTGTCAGTTTGGCAGCTGTTAGGCACCGTGTGTCCGCTGTGAGGGCCTGCTGACAGGGCATGCTGGCTATTTTAATGTGGGAGGCCTCTGCAGACTTGACATTCCTGGTTCAGGAGTCAGCTGTGTCATTAGAACCTCGCTGCCCGGGGACACAGCCGCACAACGGTTCGATTGTGCCGAGATCTGCTCACATGTGGAGCACACAAGATCCTCCTGCAGAAACACACTCAGCCATGTGTAGGCAGGTTCTACATTAGGTTCATATGAGCTTTGGAAGCAGTGGTGAAAGGTCGTTGTGTCCCTAATTGTTTTTATGATTCCTAACGAGCACATGACTGCTGACTATTAACTTGATGAAATGAAATAACTCACTGTCAGTGCAGAGCAAACACACACACCCTGTCGTGTTTCACGTTAATAAAGAGGTGGATTCTAGAAAAGGAACTGTGCTGAATCAGTTATAAGAGCGTTCAGCTCTCTGTGAACACTTCGACATACTGACGAGGATCAGAGGTCTAATTAGACACTGAAGAAAACTTTAAAACGTGACAAACCTCAGGCAGGTTCTGCACTTATGAGGATCAGCTTCTTTAAAATGAACTGATTTATTAGTGATGGACGTCAGTGACTGTCTCACTGAATCTAGAAACACGTGTGCTCACATTAGAAGGTCATGATTCAGCACATACCGTAAATAAGATGGTGATGGAGAAGTGAGTCTGCAGGGATGAACAACCAGTGTCCAGGCACAGTGTTAGTTTCTTGTTGATTCCTTGGTATAGTTAGTGAATATTGTTATTTTTAGCTTCTTCCATTTGGAACTACGGTTCCCATAAAGCTTTGAACAGGAAGTTTAAATTTGAGGAAGGGAGATGAGCTGTGCTGTTTCTGAGCTTTTAGCTTTAAAAGTACAGTAAGAACAACTCATGCTGTTGATCTGTGAAGATCCAAGCAGCGTGTTCTGACGACTTCATTAGGACGTAGGTGTGGCGCCGGCTCCTCCTGCTCCATAATGGAAGCTCCCTGCTGCAGCTGAAGAGAACAAACCGTCCACGCTGGCTGCTGCTAGAATTACACAAGACGAGCTCATAAGAAGAGATGTGGGTTGTGCAGCACAGGATCGACAGATGTGGTCTCTGTGAGGATGAGGTAACACTGACTCATAGTGAATTCCACAGCATTTGGACAGACAGGGAGCAGTTGTAGTGCTTTTGTTTGAGGTCCAACATGTTTGCACAGTTTGTCTAAGACATATAAATATAACACTGCTGTTTCTCTACTGATTTTAATAGTTTGAAATCATCATGCTGCTGATCATCTTAATGCTTTAAAAGGTACCATATGGGTCTGTTGGTCCACCACAGACTCATTTATCTCTCTGTTGAATAGATCCTCTATGAAATGGTTCCCAGGTGTTATTGATTGTGCTGACCCTCATATATAATCATGTAGGTGTAGTCAGTAACACACCAGGATGTTCTAAGAAAAGAAATCCAACTTTCACGGGTGAGGAGCTGTCTTACAACTGTTGATCATAAATCAAACTGCTGGAAAACGTGAATCCTGATTATTCTGATTATTCTGAGTCACAGACACCAAGCTGTAAAAGTCTGATCCTGGTGCTGAGAGAACTACAAACCACTAACTACTTATATCATAACTCATCGCAGCACGTTTGAAATCTGGCAGATGGAGAACAGTGTGGTTGCTGGGCAGAGCTGTTGTTACCCTACTTTGCAGGATGTGTTATGCAACTGCACTTTTGTTTTTTTGTTTTTCAAATCACAGTTTATTCTCGTCTATTTTTGGAGATTCACACGTTCGTTTCTGTTCGTGTGTGTCTGCCTGATCTCAAACTGCACTGTCCACTGATGTTAGCGTGGTGCTGCAAACCGCTCACGGTGTTACATCAGATCTGTGCTGCTCTGTGTTCGTTACGACAGCAGGTCAGTTACATCATTACATGGAGAAAGAGGACGATCAGACGCTCTGCTGAAGGAAAAGTAAAGAACAGAAAACATGTCCAGTAAAAGTCCAGCATTCAAAATCCTCCTTTTTAAACACTGTTTTGGAGCTGGAGCAGCTCAGGGTGGAGCTGGTTTCAGTCTTTACAGTTTACTTCAGTGGTTCCAAACCTGCAGGTCCTGAAGTTCCTTTTGAGAAATGTTGTCATTGTAAAAGATACAGATTAACTCAGGAAGGTGTTTAAATAAAATCACGTGAGACGATGATTAATTTAGTTCATACAGCTCAGAATCATTTTTATAATGTCTAAAACAAATGACGCATTCAAATCACGTAAAAGAGGAAAAATGAAATAAACCTCAGCAAGTGGACATATGTACATACATGTAGTGCTAAAGATCATCTGAATGACACAGTTAATATACAAGAAGATAGATATAAGAATAAGAATATGGTCCAGAGCTGCTGAACTGATCTCCTGTCGACCACAGGACCAGCAGATTAAATATAAGATACAGGAGGGAAGAACAAACAGGAAATGAACCTCAAGACGTCCTCCCAACCATCCAGTGGAGGGAGCGTCATCATTTGGGGCTTTGCTGCCTCTGGACCTGGATCATCACCATCGTGAATTCCCAAATTTATTAAGGTATCCTAACACACACACTGGTTCACTTACTTTTTCCACCATCACTCTGTGTGTTTAATTAGTGTGTTCAGCAAAGACATGAAACATCAGGACTGTTTGTGTTTTATCAGCCTATAAATATTGTGCTTGCTGATGTTTGTGACTTTGGTGAAGATCAGATCACATTTCAGGAACATTTACACTTTGAAACTGTGAACAGTGTCTTTACTTGTTCTTCCACTATTTTACTGTAGATTATCACAAGGCAAAAAGACAATGGAGTGGAATTTACATAAGAATGGTAGTGAAGTAAAATAGAATACAGCAGAATGAAACTAACACTTTAGCAGCATACAGATATGAATTATGAATCATTTTGTTCCACAACCACCGGTTTGATATTAAATGAGCATTTAAAAATATATTTTATAAACGTGTATTCATCATCTGTTTTTGTATGTACGATATATTAATCTATGAGTGATTCATCTGTCAATAAGGAAATACTGAAGTAAAATACAAATACTTCAAGCTTGTATTAAGTTACTTTCCACCAGTGCACTTCTCATCTCACCTCATTAGTAAGTCAGTAAAAAGGTCTCTGGAGGCTGGTGCTGAGGCGTTCAAAGTGCTACGTTACCCTCCAGTGATAGAGACTGATTGTAGCTCCACTTATGGCCCAAACATACACACAGCACCACAATTAGCATCAGCGTTTTCTCTGCCCAGGCCAGCAGAAATCCTCCACACATCCATTATCACTGTGCAAAAGTCTCCACGCATGTTTCTACTCTGACAATTTATTCATCTCCGAGCTGAAAGACTCCACGTCCCCGGTGACCTCCCATCACCACTTTCATCCCACTCTCACCTCCCGGGCAGCGCAGCAGTAATGTGTGCAAGCATGCACATGTGAGCAGCGTGGGACTAATGCAGCCTGTGAGCAATGTAATACCTCACTAGGCCGTGTGCCAAATCAAGCCAGGATTATACCACATGCTCCCAGCAGTCCACTCCTGTCACGCTAGGATCACTCAGCTCCAGCCGCTGTGAGTGTGTGTGACAGGCCCTCACACGGGGTGGAGGATGAAATTCAGATCATCTGCTTATAATGTAAAAATACAGTGATAAGTGAAGCTCCTGCATCATAAAAGGAAACGAAGATTACATCGAGTATGAAAAGGAAAGATACAGTAGAATGTTATTTATGTATGAATGAACCTATCGGATCATTATTACTGAGAGAGATTCATATATTTTTATATTTTCTTAGCTTCTTAGCTTTTGCACTCATTTTTAAAAACGTGTGGAACATCTTTTCTATTAGATCAACACTTACTTATATATATTTTATGTATCTAAACTATTCATTCTGTTAAGGCCGTGAACATCTTTCCTCTACTTTTAGCTGTTTGTGCACGTTGGCACCTGTAAGACAGACCACTGCTGTCTAACTTCCTGTCCTGTTTTCATCGCTGCTCTTTCTTTAATGACAGCCCGGTTGTTTCTGCCCTTTAATATCTCACCTGTCACTGGGCGAGAGGCGGGGGGGTACACCCTGGACAGGTCGCTCATCAATCACATGCTCACAGTGTACACCTACACACCCACCAATCAGCCTAACAACATGACCCAGGCAGGCACTGGGAGAACATGGAAACTCCTAAATGTTTGATTTATAGGTCAAATAATGTGAATTTCATCTGAGCCGGAGAGGTGGCACAGATCTAGTTACTGCTATCCTCTGCAGAACTAGGCTAGCAGGCAGACTCATTGTAGCTGCTGCATCATTTATGGGAGATAATAAACTCAATTACTAATAGTTTGACAGATTAAAATAGATTTTTCATAGAGTAGAGGTGGGGGAAAGGTACAATGTATTATATAATTTAATATTACATACTTATTAGATTTTATATTGTAATTCAAGTTTTATATTTAATATATTTTGGCTTTTTAGTGCAGCTCATCATCTCTTTGCAGCTAAAAACACAAACTAAACTTCATCAGGCTGTAGAAATTCAGCCAAACACAAGAGCTGTAGAAGGATGGCATCTGGAGTAAAGGAGACTGACGGGGGTTAAAGTGGCAAAAAGGGAGGAAGTGAAGGGAAAGAAAAGCAGGAGGAGGAGAGGAAGAGAGCTGCACGAGAGGAAGCCATGTTTGTATGAAGCAGAGAAAGAGCGAGGAAGCGTGATCCCTCTGTGAAGCCTGGCTGCTGGGGCTATATTTAGCTTCTGTTGCCATGTGCCGGGAATGTGCACAGCAGAGGGAGACACACACACACACACACACTCAGTCATACAGTAGGACCACACACAACACTTCCTGCACACGTGAGTGAGCGTGTAGATCAATGATCCAGTTCAGGGGTTGAAATGAGGTTTGATTTGATGAAATAACAACATAATTATTACTAATATATGTTTTTATCTCTGCAAACACACACACGTGAACACGGACGTCCGGATTTCTCTCACACACACTAACACGTGACTTCGATGCTTTAGTCATTCTCTAAAACTGGAGGAAGGAATTGAAAAGACTTTTATTCTGCACTGAGATCTACGTTTCTGATTCTGCATCATCAAGCAGTTTGAAGAGGTTTTAAAAAGAGAAGGACGCCCTTCATACATTCTCTCCCCAGGTCTAGATGCCTTGTACTGTTTGGGCTCTTTGAAAGTTTAATGTCCATCAATCTGTAATAGTGTTTTGTTTTTTTCTGCCTCCATACTGTCAAGCAGAGCCACACTGCAGAGCTCAGCATCTCTGATTGGCTTGTAGTCAGTAAAGAAACAGAAACGTGTCACCATGCAAAACCGTGCAGGCTTCCAATGAGAGTAAATTGACGTCCTCTGAGACGCCTCCGATTGGTTGAGTCTCTACTTTGAAGCATAAGAACAGACATTAAATTTAGTGAGAGCTGTGAAATTCACATTATGGGATGTTCAATGTTATTTAAAAGAACCATAACTAAACACATTTCCTGAAGTACTAATGTGAGGTTGTGTCCTCGACTACTTGTTTCATAACACATCTACAGTGACTCTTACTCCAGTGTGTCCATGACCAGGTTCTCAGGACGTTTTGTTGTTTTGTACTTTGGAGCTTCGGGACTTCCTCTGACACTCTCAGATGATGATGATCTCATTAACTATTAATGATCAAAAAACCTCTTAAATGTCTTTTTAAAGGAAGAAAGTCAAAAAGAAGGAGGAGGAGCATCTATGGAGATGATAAACTTAATGTGGCCTAACTTCATTCATTATTGAATCTTCTGCTGTGCTCCCACTGTAGCCGTATTAACCTCAACGCTTTTCTGCAGGTCTGCAAAGTTACGTCCAGAGAATCAACAAGATTCTTTTCTTCAGTGCTTCATTTGTTTCTTACAGGGAGGTTTAACTTTTACTGAATTAATACAATAATATCTGTGACATCACTGTAGTGATGGAACTGATCTGATCTCTGCAGTAAATAAAGTCCGTCACTTATCAACAATATGGATTTCTCACTGGGTTTTATCAAAGTAATTAAACAACTAAGAACATCATGACATTATTTGACCAGTGGGAGGCAGTAGTGGAAGAAACACTGTCTAATCCAGTAGTAGCATCACTGAAAAGACAAGAACACAGTTCTATGATAATATAAATCCTAGATTTCATCTGCATTCAGAGTCTTTTAAACTTTGAGTGTTGAATCTAAAGTTCCCTACAGACCAACTTAAATAAAAGTGTTGTTTAAATACACACAGCTAATTTTACTACTAATTATATCTAATAAATTATCAAGTGAAGGTGTTTGACACTAATTAAAATGATTTAAAATACAACTTAAAACTAATTAATGTCCATATTATTATTATTATTATTATTATTATTATTATTATTATTATTATTATTATTATTATTATTATTATTATTATTATTATTATTATAAGGAACTAATCCACATGGAAACCCTCTTTAATTCAACCATGGTGTGTTCAGGGGGAGCAGGGACGTCGCGCTCTTATTGGCTGATTGGCACCACCTGTTGCACTCTGCTGGACAATGATTGGTTCATTCACATCCGGTGATGTCCAATCATCGTCCTTCAGGTGTGCGGCGCCGACATCACAACAGACGCCGTTTGTTTCTCGGACAGTGAATTAAACAGTGGGTTTTATGGTTGGTCGTACATCAGGAGGTGACTGGGTCCGTTTACCACACTTCATCCAGACTCCATCACCACGCCGGGATCCGGATCCAGTGAGTACCTGCTGCTGGTTCTGTACCTGGCTCCGTGTGTGTTGGTGGTTCTTCAGTCTTCTCAGCTTCACGTTGTGATGAACCAGGCTCCTGGTTAGTCTCCTGTCTTAAATCATTGCTGGTGAAACTTTTGCCTTTTGTTTGATTTTTAATTACTAAAGATAAATAATGAGTGAGAACATGGTCTTAAAGCTGGTCCCCGTCAGGACCTGAACCACAAGCTGCAGGTTGGGCCCCTACACCCCCCTCCCTGAGTCTGGGCCCTCTGGTTGTCCTCTGTTCCCAGTTGGTGATTCATGATCATACTGTTACTTCTTATTTCTGATCCTGAGCTCAGCTTCTGTCTTGTTTTACAGTTATTATCACTAATATTGAACTTATTGTGTGATTTCCTGTTCTAACTGTAGTGGCTTCATATCCAACACATTTAGAGATCAGTGGCCTTTAGAGTCTGGACACGAGTCACAGCAGTGCTATGAAGAAACTAACATAATGTTCAGTGAATATTTATAAATATATAATATGGTATATCATAATTTTTAACTTGGTGCATGATAACGAAGCTACTGATGAATGAAGTAATGATGGAGAGCATGTTAATTAATTTATTTTGAACAGCATGAATAATATATCAAAACCACCTCTAATGAATCTAACGGGGTCCTCAGCAAACTCGTGTTGACACTTTCTTATGCTTAAATTAAAAAAATACAAAAATGAAATGGCATTAACAGAATTACAGTCAAAGCGAAGCTGACTAAAATAAAGCTTATATAACTAGGAACACTTATCAGATTATTAGACTTGTAATGTTTTACCTACTTTAGTTGTCACAGCAAAACAGAAAATGTAAAAAAAACAAAAAAAAAAAGGAAATGAATTGAATAAAAAAGACAAATATAATTAATAAGTATTAAAAATGTAGTTTAGAGGAATATCCTTTTTCAACACTCTCCACCAGAGAATAGACATTTTACACAGCATTAGGTTAGAAAGTGAAAGAAGGATTGTTTAGTGGTTTTTACACTGAATTAGAAATCTGCACTTCACAGATGGTACAGGCTGCAGTAGCAGGTGATAGCGCCATCTAGTGGTGGTATAGTAAAGGGCAAACGTAAAACAAACAAACAAACAAAAACAACTTAAGCATAATTCTGGATACAATCATACTGTACGTGGTTCCATAAAGCAGTTTAGCTCATTCTGAAGTTAGTCAGGCGTTGGCTGCCCTTCTCTTTACACATCTCCAGAGGCTGATCTTCTTTAAAAGATGTGCTGATGAACCAGCCGGGGCATTTAACAGACTCAAACGTTGTCAGACATTGTCCCGTACAAACCTTGTAGAACAAGAAACGATTCACATTTTTATCACTGGCCAACTGCTCCTCACTGCATTCCTGCAAGACAAAGACATAATGTTCATTATTTTGTGTACAGAAGCTCATTTCTGCCAAGTAGAATAAAATATAAATTTGTAAGGCAAAAAAAAAAAAAAAGCCATATAGTCAGTTATAGAGTAAAAACACAAATAGAAGATGAAATTACTTTTGAAAATTTAAAACTAAACATGAAATAATATTGATTTATTTTTCCCTGATTGAAGACTTTATAATACACTGCCCGTCCAAAAAAAAAAAAAAAAAAAATCACCACCTGGATATAACTAAGTGCTAAGTGAACAGTTAAGAGCCTCCCTGATAATTACTACATGGATGATTCTGTTTCAGCTGCCAACAAGTTATTGAACCCCAACTGATGCAGTGAGTAGCTTCTTATTTCTTCAACAACCATGTCATCACAGTATGTGATCACCCATATGAGGATGGGTTCCCTCAATTGTAAAATTGTCAGTTGTAAAAATTGTTATACAAATAAAATTAAATTGAATTGAATGTCTGAAGACACATCCTGTGGTCGTGGAAAAGATGTTAATCTGTTTCAGAAGGGTCCGATTATTGGTATGAATCAAAGAAAACATCTGAGGAGATGATGAAACTAAAACTGGGTTAAGAACTGTCCAATGGAAGAAGATCATGTGGTCTGATGAGTCCAGATTGACCCTGTTCCAGAGTGATGGAGCATCAGGGTAAGAAGAGAGGATGTGAAGTGATGCACCCATCATGTCTGGTGTCTACTGTAAAGGTCTGTGGGGGCAGTGTTATGATCTGGGATTGCTGCCGTTGGTCAGGTCTAGAATGAGGTCAGCTGACAACCTGAATATATTGAAGGACCAGGTTATTTCAACAATGGATGTTTTCTTCCTTTTGGAAAAGTAGTGTATTTGGACTTCTGATAACCTTCCAATACTTACGTCTACCTCCCATACAGTGGCAAGAAAAAGTATGTGATACAGAAATAATCCTAAGTATAAGAAGTATCCTTCTTAATCCAACACTTTATTTTTTTAGGATTTCATTAATCAAAATACTTGTTGAGTAATTTAAACTTTATTAACTTACATGATATGAATAAAAAATAACTGTACATACGTATTTGTTATTTTAACCAATATATGCAGAGACAGTATTGGATAAAAAGGCAGTTATCTGAATGTTTTGTACACTGAAATCTACTTATAATAAAATCAATCAGAGTTTAATGAATCCACAGGCAACTAAAAATCCCTATGACTGGCTAGTTTTACTTTACATGCAGTTGGTAGATATTACATTTATTAATATTTATTATTATATTTAACATCTGAATCTGTACTTACCATAGATGACAAATAAATGTTGGGGGGAAAAGGTGTGAGACATTTTCTGCTTACCTCCAGATTTATCACAGCTTTTTCATCATCCATAGAGCAGGTAATATGGTAGTTGGTGTTTTTGATGGACAGGAAAACAGTCAGAGACCCATTGTCTCCAGAACCGAAGACGCCTTTCGACAGTTTAAAACCAACTAATGCAGAAAAAAGACAAAGGGGGAAAATGTAACGTTAAAGACATTGTGGTTTTATTTCAGGGTTTTTTCCTTTCACCTACTAAATAGGTGCATTTTTCTCCATTCGTTTTGTACCTCTGCGGTCGCTGTTTCCTCCTGTCAGGGTGATTGCCTGCAGTTTTACGTCTCCCACAGTCGTGCAGTAGACGGCTTTCTGTGAGGAGTCGGACAGAGTGCACTCCCTCACGCTGTTCAAACGGCGGAACACTCTTTCTGGCTTCCCTGTGCAGGAGTTGTTAACTGTTTCCACAATTGTTTCTGTGAAGAGAAGGAAGATGTAACATGAAGTAAACTGACTCTGTTTCTGCTGCGGTTTTCCACATGTTAAAAACTAGAAGATGGAAATGAATCTCTGGGAATGCTTATGCTTCATCTCCCTGGTCGAGGAGTTGATAATGGACAAAATGTGTTCTAGAATAAATTAGATTTTAATTGATTTATATTTTAAGAAGCACTAATCTGGTATTCTTCAGTGTTCAGACCTCTCACTGAATTGGTTCTAAACACTAAGCTGCTGGAAACGTGTGAACTGTGTGGTATTAAATTGTGGAATGAGACTGAGGGTTTTCATCATTTCTGTGGTCGGGTTTTTTTAAAGAGTGGCAGAAAGGAAATCTGATGATGCATCAAAGATGCTGAACTGAACCCAGAATTTCCTAACACACAACAACAAAAACTCAAAATCCAATTGACTTGACTTTAACATCTCTAATAACTAAAACTCTTTGGAGCACAACCTATTTTTCAAAAGTATGCAGTTTCCTTTATTTAGGATTTTATACTATATTACATTATTTCATCTAGTGATCATCCTGTCACTACCCACCGTCTGTCACAGTGTCCATGATGGCGCTGCACAGCTCATCTTCGCTGAGGTCCAGGTTGCAGCAAGTCTTGGTCTTACTCATCTTGCTTACTGCAAGCACTAGGTTGGCTACAATCTTCAAGGTCCTTCGGTTGCGGGAAACTACCAACTCAAGTCCCTCTTCAACTGTGATGATCTCATTTTGAACATCCTGCACAGAACAAAAAATATCTGCATATTTGAATTATTCCTAACGCTGTTAGTATTTCACAGCCTTTACACATCTCGACTTGTACATACATTTAACAGTTAAACTGTAAAATGTTCTTTAAACATGAGCGATTTGTCATTTTGAAACTCCTGTAGTATTAAAGCTGAGCAGCACAAAGAGCATCCTGATGACATATAATCCAACACCGGTTTGTTTCTGCTCATCAAAAAACCCCGTGTTTCCCCCATCTTCTTCTAAAACAGACAGTTGCTTTGTTGCCTGAATTGAATCTAGCAGCTAGGTTTAATGTAGTAGCTGAATATTTTTTTTTAAATGCATGTAAACATCTTAAATCCAGTGAAGTGAGCATTAGTCAATGACGGAACATGTACATGAGAATGAAACATACACGTGTATAAATCTGAAAGGTATGAGAGTACAACTGTACAGCAAGTCACAGGAACAATGTGCATTACGTACACACACTCAGAAATAATAATAATTACCGTCTCGTTGAAAAAGTTGGATTCAATTGTTGTTACATCTGAATCCAATGGGCTGAAAAAAAACACAAGATGCATTTGAAGACGATTGATTTGCACACATGGGTGTGTAGTTGTTCTATCTGTACTTGTAGTTGGATATGTGTGTTTTTTTTCTGGCTTTTTCTTATTCAGAGCTGTTTCTTCAGTGTGATGCTGAGAAGTGAAACACGCTGCCAGACAGACAGGAGCTGTTTCCTTTTTAGCTGCAGGAACTCAGGATGTAATTATGTGAGTTCCTGTATACATTATACTCTCAACTCCTTTAAACACATCAGATATAGTCTGAAAACATTTTTAAGTGAAGGCAGCATCAAGCTAGATTTAAAAATAAAAGCAGAAAGAGACTTACCAATCCAGAGCTTGAGACAGATCAAAGTCACCCATTGTCCTGATGATGAAGTGTTAGATTCTTTCTGTCACTGATTTGTCACCTTCAGCTAAGTGCAGAATAACTGAGAGTGTCGGCCGCGTCCCCTATACAGACACGACAGACTCCACCTCCATGATGATCACATGCCCCGACCCTAACCACATTCCTGTGGCAGGTCTGTAAGGTGTGGGAGGTGAAGATTGTGAAGGTGAGAGTCAAATCTGCAGTGGTGATTCAAATATCAATTAATTTGTGTTTTTCTCTTTATCACTTTCTTAAATTGACACAAAATCAAAGCAAAGCAGGTAAAATAATTCAGTAGTTGACAGCTTAACAAGACCCACCGACATTAGTCGAAGTTAGGATAATACTTTGAAGCCTGTTAAACAACTTCCTAATAAAAAAACTAATCTAATGAGTTAAATACAATCTAATTCAATGAGACATTTTACATTTGGCTGCAGGCTCTAGGACATAAAGGTGTTGGATGCCTCGTACAGTAATATGGGCTCATTCGACCTAGAAAAAACGTTCCCTGCAGTGAGTGAAACAAATAAAAGCTTAGGTCATAGTGTCACCATCAGTTTTAATGTCTGGTAGTTCTCTGGACAGTGATTAACACGACTTTTTGTCCCAAAGTCCCAGAGATCTTAGATATTTCTGCCAGTTTGCCACAAGTTACATGTGGACAACATTGTTGGTTCCCTTCTGTTAAAGGATGTAAAAACCCACAAAGGTCACTGAAAAGACTTGAAACAATCAATAATAAATAAAAATTTACGAACAATTGACTGACGAAAATCAGACGGAGCTTTTGAGTTGTGGTTCAACAGAATCGTTTTAAAAAACAAACTAATCAAACTGTCCTGAAAGAAAATGACTTCACTTAATATTTTGTGGCATGACCTTTTGAAGCAATCAAACTATTTCTGCACCTGTTAATTTATTTATGACACAAACTGTTCACTTGTTCCATCTGGAGCCTTTTGAATCAAGTGTTGTCGTTGTCTTGCTGCAGAATGAGGCTCCTAATACTTCCTTCCTTCCTTCCTTCCTTTCCTTACTTACCTTAAAAAGATAAGTTGGACAGAAACCATCGGTCAGGTCACAGGTCAAATAATCTTAATGTAGAGGAGACATGAGGTTACTGCAGAGCGCTTGAATTTAAAGAAACCAGGCGACTACAGTGAAAGATGCAGCACGAGAAAGTGGACAAATGGTACGAAAGTGAGATTTAATCACAAGTGTTTTCAAACTGTCTGTGGTTTAGATGGTGAAATGGTTCAGAAGAACTAACACACTTGTCTGTTTACAGTGCTTATCACTGGTTGAGGGTTAACAGGTGTTTCAACAGCTTGGCCATTCCCTATTATTTCTAGTCCGACATCGACCTACAAATCAAATCAAGGTAAAACAGGTTAGTTAGCCGGCTTCTATAACCTTTGTCCTACCTTCGTTTATTTAAGGAGTTTCCCCTCATTTGTTGAGGAAGATTGGGTGGGATGAGATAACTAACAAATAACATCTGTTCCTCCACCTCTGCATAAGTAATGACCACCAACACAAGGGGGAAAAACGGTGTAATTTCCATGGTTGGAAATAACCAGAGCCAGACGTGTTGAATGAATATAATATATCCTGCAAAGGACAGTTGTCATTTGGTTCCAGCTTTGATCAGACGTAATGTGGAAAATCAAATTACATGTAAGTAAGAAGAGTTTAAAGAGTTTTAGTAGCAGAAGCTGAGTTAGAAACTAGCAACCTGGTTATCTGTCCTGTGGTAGGAAGTTGTGGTCATGTGCCTCCTGATGCAGACATGTGCACACTCTCAGTGAATGCACATGAAAGAAAAGTGACTAAGAAAGATAGAATGGCACAGTTAATGAAGCTTGATATGAATGTTTCTGCATAAATACGACCTAAAACAGTCTAATAACACAACAAATTACACGTTTTTGTTTGGCTCCTTTTCCACAATAAATAATCTTTTAAATGATAAATCTTTAAATGTTTTCCTCAGAATAAGATTTTTACATCTGGTGGCAGTAAACTGCGCTGTATTACAGTCCACTGCAATGTTTACAGTTTGTCTGATCTGGACAGTGAAAGTTTTCCTGTTGCCTTTGTACACCTCCGAAATGGATTTGAAATAAGGTGTTTTGTGTGGTGTGTAGACCTTAAGCCTTATTTCAAGAAGTTAAACATGAATGTGGAATTAATCATTTAGGAATTGCAGCCTGGTGACTTACTTGGCTACTGGAGGATATTCCATTTCTTTGCCTTCGAAGTCTTGAGTATCTGTCACAGTTTTAGTTATCCTCATTGTGAAGCACTGTCCCACCAGTTTTGTTGCATTTCACTGGCTCTAAGCAGAGAATAAAGCCCCGTACACCTCACAATTCATCTTACAACTTCTGTCAGCAGTCAGATCATACACGCCCATACCATAACACTGCCTCTACCATGTTTGACACGTGATGTTTTATGCTTTGAATCATGAGCTGTTTCCTTCTTCATACTTTTCTCTCTTTTCTGGTTGATCTTGGTTTCATCAGTCCAGAACGTTGTGTTTTCTTTGATTTGCCCCTTGGTTATATCTTCTGTAACTACATTCATGAAGGCGTCTCTTCACGAGTGTTCTTGACGTCTGTAGATGTTGTAAAGTGGAAAAAGATTCTGTGACCATTCACTTTATTTTCCATGGTCTTCCAGACCTTTCAATGCTGCTGAGCTCACCAGTGATTTCTTTTGAAGAAGAACTCAGCTGTTGATATGGCCACAGCTAACATTTTTATTGTCTCTCATACTGGTTTGTTGTTGTTTTTTAATGTTGAGACCTCCCTTTCAGCTCCAGTCTCTCAGTTTTTAAATGCCAACCAGACCTTTTATCTGCTTCATTTGTCTTAAAGTAACTAGGGAATGGATGACACCTGGTCAATCAGCTTCTTATCAGTCAATTGTCCATAATGCCATATTTTTGTAAACATCTTAAAGTAAAGCTGAAAGTCTCCACCTTGATCACATCGTGCATTAAAATGGCAGAAATAAGTAAATAGTTGAATTTACACATTAAAAGCCTACTGACTTTGACAGTGGCTGTTAATTGCTGGGTCTACTCTGGTAGGAACTGCTTGCGGAAACGGGTCTCACTATAATCTACAGCATATTCTCATTTTCTCTTCTCTATTAAAGGTTAATGCTTGGTTAGCCAGAATCTCTGACCTTTGCATTGTTGCATTTGCACCATTCTTTTGCTGAATGTGAGGAAGTGGTTGATTTTCTCAGCCTTTAACAGGATATAGAGTTGGAATGTGGTGCAATCTAAATACAACCCTATATATCCGTACCTACAACTTTGCATTTAACAACCACAAATTTGTTGTGTAATTTCCATAAGGTAAGTAACCAGAGACACTGAAAATACTACAAATCAATACTGCAAATTGAGATAAACCCAGTGTAGAACATTAGATAAATTAAACATATATTTAGAAATGAGAGAAGTTCAAAGATTTGCTGTAGCCGGAGGTGAGGTAGCAATTAGACGCCCGGTTGTCTGAGTAGTAGTAGCTGACGCAGATGTAAAGATAATGGTGCTACATGAGGCAAATTGTCACTGAAAGTACACGAAACATGAAATTGTTCTCAGGTGTAAAGTAAGTGACCAACAATGATTAAATACTTGAAAATTTGTGATGCAGATCCAGCAAAACGTGATCTGATTTTCACACATAAATACCCCTCGTATTTATTTTATGGTTGTGGAAAATGATCCAATTATGAATATTTGTGTGAACGTCTAGGATCAACATTTGATTTGAAGGATAAAGTAGAGTCTGTTAATAGGGTGTGAGTCGGGCAGGACCTGTAATTATCAAAAGCCCCTTTTACGCTGCCACTTCCTGCTGTACTGATCCACCTCGAGAGGTAGAGTCATAGGCGAGGGCCGTTACAGGGGTTAGAGGAGAGGAGGTGTGAATTGTGATGACATGCTGTGGTTGTATCACTGGAGTTTTTATGATGTGATCTCATAGTTGTCTTGCATTGTGTTCAGTGTATTAATGATTCCTGTTTTCAGACTTAACGCTGCTAAAATGTGCAACTAGTTGGATGAAGGCAGCAGAAAAACGGAATCATTTGTTTGGTGACATAACCCGACCAGTATTTATCCTGTCATTCCTTTCTGCTGCACGTTGTAAAACAGATTCCGAAGGATCTTCATGGCAGCGTTTAAAAGTGCAGTGTAAATACACAAAGGTGCTGTAATCTTCTCCCCGATAAGACGACACTGCTGTGTTGAAGAAGCTAAAGAAGAGAAATCTGGGCCTTGACTGTCAGTCAGATCCTGTCCAGTCAGAAATGCTGTGGAAGGACGTGAAGCAGAAACTTTAGGCTTAGAAGCCAATCAGTCCCTCAATTGAAGCTGCTCAGTAGGGAGAAGGATTTAAGACGGGATCATTTGTAATTTAATGTTGAATAAACTGGTAATTGTATGGATTTATTAATTTTTATATAGGTTCCCTTTATCTATTTAGAGTTAAGAGTTTCATATTCATGCAGAGAAACAGGAACTTTACTGCACCGCTGTACGTTCCGGTCTCAGAGCTTTCAACCAGCCCCTTAATACAAAGTCTGAGCAATGTGTGAGCTGAAAGATGCAGATCCAGCACTTTGTAGGTGTGATCCCTCTGTTCTGGCTGAAAATGTACCCGAGTGTGACAAATGCAGTAAATATGTGATTTGTGAAATGGAAACAACTGAAAACCTCGAGAGCAGGAGATAATTCTGTGGGTTTGTCACGATAAACAACACAAAGTGGCCTCTAGAAGTCTGAAAAAGACCCGTTCACTGAGTGTTTCTTTACACCGACGACTTTGTGCGTCGGTCACCTCATCCGTCACACATCAAGAATAGGAAAAAAAGATGTCAGGAAGTGGTCTCTGAACAATTTATCAGTGAGCCATGCTCCAAAATCAGCCCAAGGTGGAGGAGATATCAGATTACTCTGCTGGTGGGAGAGTCGTGGGTTTTCACCCCTGTCTGCCTGTGTTTTAAACTTTATTTTCATTTTCCCATACATTATTTACTGCATTTCAAAATAGATGAGAGAGAACCAAACATCTGTTGAGCTTCAATTCAGATTTTAAATACAACAGAACAGAAAACCCAACAGTGTCAGTGTCACGAGAGATAAAGTTATCTACAGTCACTTCAGGAAATACTCTGAGCCCTTGGTCAGATTTTGATGGTGCAGGAGATGATGCCGCAGACGGTTTAATGTCCATGTGTTTGTTCCTCTGATTCCTCTGAAGATTAATAAATATAGTGCAAAATGTATAAAATATAAAATAAAATGTTCCAAATTGGCCACTAACGATCGGTCGGTGTCTAAAGATGATGGTTATTAACGGACCAGCACTTCTTCCTGTTACAGAAAGTGGAAACACGGTTCAACAAACTCTATTTATAAAGATGTGAGTGAATTTCAGTCCAGATGAGGTCAGATCAAAGATGAAGACTGAGTTTGGAGCTTCTATTCAGGGCTGGTTCGACTTTAACCCCCACAGATTTCAACTGGAAACTGTGAATCAGTTAATACTTGGATCGTTTGATGGGATTGTGTTTGGGGATAGATGTTATCAACTTAATGATTCTTTTAAACATGTCTCATTTCAGTGCTAATGTCGCTGTGTGTCTGCTGCAGGTGTTGTTGACGGGTTCGTCGACCTTCGATTGACCTAATTTACTGGTTTCTGTCTGTTCTCTCGTCATTTCCAGGACGTTATGTTGTTCTGTATGTGCTATGCTAACTTTAGTGCATTTTAGTTTCCAGCACAGTTTTTTTTGTTTCCAGATTCTACAGTTTTGTGCCGAGTGTCGTAAACTGGCGACGTTGGACTGTGCTGGTTGTTGTTGGTGCCTAACCGTTGTCTGCGTTTGACGGCGTGTATTGTGTGGTGTTTTGGGGACCTTGAGTAATAATATCTTATATTTCTGAATTTAAGAACTTGCAGATACTGAGACCGTTATGGATATTTAATAGTTGATTAATTTAGAGGCAGATCTTCTTTTCCTGACTCGTTTACTTTCTTAAAATCTTCAAGCTGCTGAAACTTCTCGTCCTATTTGATCCGTGTGACGTTAATATAATGTGGCTGTAAATGTTTAATGATGTTTCTGTGTGAAGATAGAAAAAGACAAACAACACGTTTAGAACAGGCTTGAGTTTATTTCCTAAGAAACGTATTGAAAGTGTTAATGTGGTGGAGTCTCAATGCATCTAAAATTCCCCCAAATAAAATAAAACAAAACAGAGTTTCTATACAAATGTAACCTGGACAGGAAGAGGAACTGATTACGCTGCTAAGTTCTCAATAACTCTTGTGGTAACAGTGTTGTACCTGAAAACTGAGGCCAGTTACCTATAAACTACATCCTCAAATCTACCTAAGCATTCAGATATTAATACACAGCTCTACACATCATCAGACCCCCCACTCAAACACTTGTCTCAGTCAGTATAAGCACAGAGTAATGATTATCTTCTTACATTCAGTCTTTCTAATATCATAGTACAATGAAATAAAAAGTAAACGCTCAGAATCTCATTTCAAAATCTCCTCCTGGAGTTTGGAAAGCGACGCTGAGCTAAAAGGAATCAAAAGGAAAAGACAAATGTTGCTAATGTAACACAGCTGAGACCCCGACTGCTGCAGGAAAGGTTTGGTTTGGATGTTTTCAGGTCACATTTACACTATTTACTGTACAGGGAAGTTCTGTTGCGTACCCTCTTCTATAGAAGAGGTGGGACTTCTTCTCCTAGAAGACTCTCTAAGGACCACTGTGACTGAGGAGTAGGGCTGAGGTCACGTTAGGCCTCATAAAACATTACTGGTTTGGTTAAACGACCGGAAAGTCGCTGACGTCCTCCTTCAAGCTTCACCCAGGTGTTTGCATGTTGTCGTGGTCCGTAGAGAGTCTCCACCCCAACATTTGTCTTTAAACTTAAACTTTAATTGCTTCACGATTACAGCTCATAACATGCATGTAAAACAGACGTGAAAATCTCCAAACCGAATCTTTTTTAAAAACACTGATTTAGTTAAATGGCTCCAAACGCCTCACTCAGAGAGTCGGCGTCACTTTTCTCCTCCTTATCACAAATTTCTTAAACATACGAACACAGAACGCTGGAGTTAGTTTATTACCGGTCACATGAAACAGCGACAGGTAATGAACACTAGACGCATGTTCTCCTATCAACATACAACATGGGAGGAACGTTAAGGCTGGATGCTGCTTGCTGACATGTATGACGTTACACACACTCACACGTTTATAGACGATAATAGATAATGATTGAACGTTAATCTGAATCTAGTTTTAGAGTCTAAATCACACACGGATCGGCGCCTAGATGATTCAGTGCTGGGTTGATTTAGAAACAGGTTTAGTTCAGGTTTGGGGAGTCTCACAGTAAACGATCTGGGTTTTCAACAAATCCCTTAAAAAGACTAAAAAAACAGCAATGAGTCAAAAACCCAAAGAAACTAGTTTGACATCAAAGAAAGTGAATTAATAGTCTGTCAATAGATCCTTTATTAAAGCCGATGTTTATTTTGACTCGGTCCAACATTTACTGTCAAATCCTCACTGTGGATTAATAAAAATTCATTTTTCAGATTTAACAGGGTTGTTTTAGTCTGTTCATTGGATTTTTTTTACAAAATAAAATGTAGAAAAGCTAAATCTAGATTATTTCCATTCTTATAACTGTCCTGGGACAACAATTTGCATAGAGCTGCTAGTTTTATTATATATATTAATTTATCTCAACGGGTTAGTTTATAAAATGTTAGCATATAATGAAAAATACCCATTATTTTAAATTGAATGTTTTCAGATGTCTTTTTTTTAAGAGTTCGTTTACATAGATGTAAAAGGACAAATGATTTGTTAATTACAACATTTAGTTAAATTTTCTGGCAATTGACTAGACTGAGTAGTCCGACTTCAGTAAACTCGGTATGCCATCGTTTGAAGTACTGCCTCATTTAATACTCAAGTTTTAGTATTTTAGTACTTTTTTAAAATACTTGAATAGAAATACTTCAATAAGCACTTCTTGGTCTTATCAAAGAATCGGCCAATTACTTGACTATTTTGTTTAGAAAATGTTGAAATATTATGAAAAAATCCCCATTTCTCCCTTTAATTATTCAGTATTGCTTGTTTTAGCACTAAGTAAACGATAAATGTAGCTGGAAATACTAATATACTCATAACCTGAATAAACACTGTTAAAGTGGGACGGTCTAATCAACGGACATTTAAACTAAATAAAATAGTTTCTGATAGTTTGTGCTGTGTGTGGTCGGTAAATACTGAGGTTTCTGCTCAACCGGTCGTCACAGACGAGACAAATACTGGAAATAAATCAAAAGCTCTAATTCCTCGTACGTAACTTGATTAGTAGCAGATTCTGAAGCCGATCGATTGTCAAATATACAACAAGACACATGCATGTTAAATTACCACTAGTGCTGCAACTAAAGTGTTTTTTATTATCGATTCATCTTCAGATTATTGTCTTGATTCATTCTCTAAAATGTTCAGCACAGGTTCTTAAATTCTAAAGTGACTTTTTTACAAATGAAATGAGCAGTTTGATTTTTTTACTAGAAAAACAGTTCAAACTAAAGGAATTATTATTAAAATAGCTGCAAATGCTGTTTTATTCTAATTTCTTAAATTTAAACTCTGATGACATTAAACTCAGGTTCATCTTTGAGCTTCAGTTAACATCAGTTAGCATCAATAAAAAACTATCACTCTTTGTTAGCAAGGCGCGTTTAGTCTTTACCCTCAATCTAACTTAGATATATATGTATATACACAATATAAACCACCTATCATTAACTGCAGAATCTAGGCTGAATTTCTTTTGGCTACACGTTTCTATGTCTGATAGAAATCTACTCAGGGTTTACAGCATGTTGGTGCACAAATTTCATGTGCAAATCTGCTTTTAACTAACTTTTGTGTATTTTAGTGTCTCTAATGGACAGACGCTTTAGGACAAACAGACGCAGACAAACATGAATTACACACATACACATGTAGCTTTGGCACCCAGACAGGCAAAGTGAGGAATGTCGATGGGGAGTTTAGTACAAAAGGCTAAACCTGGAAGAAAGGCACCGCCAAATTAAAATAAGATGCATCTATATGTATATACACATAGTCCAAAGTGTATAAAACCACATGAAATAATAATAATTGCAATGGAAAGCACATAAATGAGTGTGGATGGAGATGAGATGTTGAGCAGCGGCTCTACATAACATAAAATCACTCTCACTCCAGTCTTGTCCGTAAAAAAAAAAACTACGTTCCAGCCATAGATGATTTATTAATAAGAACAAATTGGAATAAAAAACAACAACAAAATCTATGCTTGGTTGGAGCAGGTTTAACAGCGGGCAGTCAGAACCACACTACCCATGAGTCTCCTCTTCTGTGGAGCTCTCCTGGGCTCTACTGCCACCTGTGGAACCCGACCAATGAGAGGAGAGGTGGGGTGAGTGGAGCAGGTTACATCAAACACAAGAACGTTAAGGTGGTGCAGTGTGACACCGGCTGTCGACATGAAAGATGGCACAAGAGAGACGGAACAGAGCGAGACGTTGATATAAAGACGTTTGTGTTCATTCAATTTGACATTTGTACCTGAAGTGAGTGGTTGAACTAATCCCGACCATCCTCATCTGAACACACCTAGTAACTCATGATGTACCGTTCTGTAATTATTAGCAACATCAGCTACTTAAAGGGATTTTAATGCTTCCAGAGTACTGAGGAAGTTTTATTTACAGATGTGATGAAGCTGCAGACGTGTAACTTGGACCTATATTGTAGATGTTTTATTGGTGGTAGCAGTCGATGATAAGTTGCCATTAAAAATGGAATTCTTTACAAATATATAGTTAGAGGACATGCAGTGGGACTGATACTGATACTGTAGTCTGGTTGCTCCACTAGCTGGTATCTCTTACAGTTCCAGGTATCAGTGCGACTGTCGTGTGCAGCGGTGACGATTTCTGGTCTGTGTCATGTGGTTTAGCTTCAGCTGTCAGATGTTTAATGCTCCAAACTAGTGTCATCAACAGAAGTAGAGCAGCGGCTCAGTGTTCTCAATATTTCCATGTTCTACTGAAAAGTTGAAATTCATGAACTTCCTCGTCTGGTGGCAGAGTTGAACTCATGACTAGATGAAGTTTCTCCTGCAGAACTTCTCTCACTGTGATGCTGAACTTTACTTTCAGAGCTCCACTACAGCAGCTGACGTCAGAACCTGAACATCATCCCACCGTTTACCACGACGTCTGTCGCTCGGTTGGTTGGTTGGTTGGTAACCATCTTTATGGCGACATGGAGCCCCCTGATTGAACAGGTTTCCAGTCGGCTGTGGGGAAACTGGTTTCACATTTAGTGGTTAATGTTTTCATAACGGAAACTCGAGTCAGAGTTTCCAACACATTTAATCGGATGTGATGATTGTTTATTTGTTGTTAAATTTTAACCTCCACTCTTCTGTTAATTCCTATTTACTGTAATTTAACAACTCTGTTCCATTAGTAAAGAACGGCTTCAGATGTTTTACTGTTAAAAGCACCAGTGTTTGAACTTTTAGTAGCTGTAGAAGATCCTGAGATTGTTTCAGGAACTTAACCTAACTTAATAACTGAGTTACAGCAGGTGGTAAACGCAGCCTGGACGACGTCTCTATGCTGCCAGACGAGGAAGCGTCTCTGTTATTTAACAGATTTCAGATTTCTTAGTAGAAATAGCTGCCGACCATCAAACGCATCGAGCTGCATCTTTCTCGTTGTTCTGTTTTCATCGCTTTTGTGCCATCTTGTTACTCGTCTAGTCTTTGAACACGTTCAGGTGATGTAACGCAGCCTCGGGCATATTGGAAGTCGTCTGCAGACGTTTAAACTTGTGCTCAGCACTGCAGAGTAAGCAGCTGCTTTCTGTTCTCATTCGACAGTTTCATCTGTGATACAACAACAATCTGCTGAGTTTCTATGAGGTTTGTTCCCTCATAGTGAACCACGCGGTCACCGTGACTCACTCACGTTCACTGTGCTGTGGCCACAAATACTGACACCAAATGTGGCTTGAACTGCTGAAAACAAACGTTTCCCCTTATTTTGTATATTTTTGTGAACAGTGAACAGATGTAATGAAAATAAGTTGCCTGAAACCCTGAAATCTGTTTCTTAAAATCCCATTTATCTGTACTACTGATATTTAAATGAGACGTTAGAAGATCATGAGCACAGTTAAAGGGATTAAGAGTTAAAGCTCCTTTAATTTGACTAAATGACATGAAGCTTTGCCTTAATTAGTGCCCCTTAAAATAAGTTAAAATAACCTCAGCAGCATTATAATAAGGAAAAAAGGTAATCCAAACAACGCCACTTTATCCAATTAATTTAAGTTAGTTCAGATTTAAAACTAAAACAAATCTTTAGTAGGTTTTTATGCTTAATGATTAATTCACATTAGATTCATGTGTTTTGTCCTCATGTAAAAAATGAACAGATTTCCTGAGCAGAAAGTTGGTGGATCTCCAATATGAACGCCAGAGGACTCGTTTCATCACCAGCTTGTTTCATCATCTCTACCAGAGATTCAGTTTCTGAAGGGAAGTGAGTCTGACCAGACATGCTGCTTCTGAGAGGACACGACAGGAGGTGTGGACTAGATGTGAGTTTACGTACCCGACACACAGAAGTGAGATGATTTTAGGGGGAAAATGAAAACGAGAAATGACACAAAATGCAGAAACTTAAAGAGCTTCACAAATACGCACAGGCTGATTCCAACCCGCTGCCCTACACTTGACCTGTATCTGTGCCTCAAACACAAACACTGGAAAATGTAGTTTAAATTAGCGTCTTCAGGTGTTTTTACTGCTTTAATTTAATTTTATTGCAAAGATAAATGTAATTTTCTTATTTACTTGATATGATTTTCAAATTAAATAATTATTTTCTCATAGAAATCAGGAGGTTCCCAACATTTTCCAGTATCTTTATAGCTCCACCGTGGGAGAAACTGGTGGAGGGGCTGAAATGGAAAAGGGCCGTTTACACCTGGAGACACAGGTAGTGAATTAATCTGTGGGACTGTAGAGTTAAGAAGGTAAAAACAGTCCTGTGACACCTTTAGGAGGAGACAGAGGGCAGGACGTTACTTGATGGGTTGGTCTGTGTGAGTATATATACATATATACAGTCTGCATTAATTTACCTCATGCAAAAATACTAACAGTAGTTCTCAATGGTATCGAAGAATGAAAAGTTTACAGGAAACTCTGGACGAGCCAGAGAAGAGAGGAGACGTGGAGGCAGGAAAAAGAGAGAGAGAGAAAATCACTTTAGATCAGGTGAAGGTATCATCCTATCAACACTAGAGGCTTCGTTATTTGGTGAGTTATCAACAGTAAAAGTTAGTTTTTGAGGAGCAGCAGACCTCAGAGGTCAGACAGCGTTTTGAGCTCAGATACCTTGTGTGGTGTTTCTGTTGTTGAGCAGCTTGGTCTGACTGTTGGGCAGGATCTTAATCTCAGGAGGATCTGGACTCTGGCCGGCACGCGATGCCCTGAGAGCGTTCAAATACTGGAGACGTGTCACCTGCAGCGTGAAACAGATCGAGTTAAAGGCCGAGACGATCTATTCACTTCGGTTTTATCTGCACAAATGTTAAGAACCTGTTGATGCACATCAGCCTGTTTTGTTTCCTCAGGACGAAGCAGCTCAAACTACTTCACGCACTCTTCAACGAGAACGTGGGTCTGGGCCTGAACTGGTGCCACCGCAGGAGGACGAGGCTCTTCACCAATCCACGGTCTGTGTGTTCACCTTTAGCTTCATTACATCGCTCCTACTTTCTACTTCACACTCCTCCCTTTCTCTACCTACAGTATTGTTCAGAATAATAGCAGCACGATGGGACTAACCAGAATGATCCAGGTTTCTAGTGTATTTTTTATTGCTACATGACAACAAGTTACCAGTGGGAGCAGTAGATTCATGATATGCAGCTCTTAAGGCTGTGAAACTGGGCAATTAGTTAAAAGGGGTGGTTTTCTGAGAATCTACTGCTCCTACTGATAACTTGTTGTCATGTAGCAATAAAAACATCGTACTGCTAGTATTCTGAACAGTACTGTACACCTCTCTCCCTCTCTCCTCCTCCCCTTCCCCTTTTCCTCCCCCTCTCTTGACTCTTGCTCCCTCTACCTTGATGCAGAGAGGTACAGGTACTCACTCAACTCATGCTTCACCTCTCTCACCCCCTCCACCTCCACCCTACTTGTTTTCCAGCCATCTCTTCAGGCAGCTGCTGAGTTCTGCTAAAACTGCTGAATTCCTTCTCTGGCTGAGCGATGAGTCCTACAGGACACAGTTTAAAGACTGAAGTGAAGCAGATCGAAGGTTATTACTCAGTTATAACTAAATATGTTATGTTGTATGTCAGAAAATGGGCGACATGTCTCCATTTGCATGAATAGTGTTTGAATTCATAGCACAATCAGGCCTCTGAATTGTTATCTGATGGAAGTGCAGGTTTGCTGGCACTTGGTCACCTGTAGGCCGCATGTGATGAAAGAACTGCATTGTACAATTTCACCCACTTACAATTCAGTTCCATCCTCACAACCCAGGTGGTTTCACAGTTGTTTACTCCTGGTCTCAGATGGTCACAATTTACTGACTGTGCAGGGTTTCAAATCCAGTCAGTCAGAACTGATGCAGTTTCAGTTTCAGTGGTTTTAAAAACAACATATTTGGTCATAACTCAGTTATAACCTTCAATCTGATTCACTTCAGAAAAAAACTCAGCAAAAGTCTTTACACTGTGTCCTGTAGGACTCATCGCTCTCAGCCGCAGAAAGAATCCAGCTAGATTTGGCAGTTTTACCTGGTTGTTACAGTTAAATCAGTAAAAATCTGTCTTTATTTTTATCCAGCTCACATTTAGTGATTCACTAAACTGGACTGCACCATTAAAACTTTGTGGCTAGTGAAAAATGTAGTGATGTACAGTCAGTGACTGGGGAAACATCTACTGCGAGCAGCCAAAGGAAGTGACTAACATGAGGGAAACATTATGTGTTTGTTCTCTGGTGACCGAGATCATGACTCAGACGAGGCCGAGTTCCGACTGCTGCTGCAGAGACCGAACAGAAAGAGAGTCGACTCCCTGAGACTTCCAGTGTTGTCGCCACGAACCTCACAGCGTATTTCAGACCTTTAGTGGTGGGAAACAAAGCATACACACCCGAATGAGCTGCAGGTCCGTGAGCGCTCGGACGGTGTAGTCGGGACAGTAGCTGGACGGGCTGGTGGCGTCTGCTGACTCGAACGGATCCCTGGGAGAGTGCCGCTGCGTCGACACCGGAGACTGGTGCACTGTTACATCACACACAGAAATACAGTTAGTTTGTTTTAAGTAACAATAATGAGCCAAATCATTTAATGTCTAAAATAAATTGTAATTAGCTGCAAACCAGCATAGAAATAAACCAAGTACAGTTAATATCATTCTGATGTACCTGTACTACATTTATTCTACTACATTTATCCCGGCTGTAGGTACTAAAGGTAAAGAATAAGATTCTTAGAAATAAAATCTAATGAATGAGCAAGTTGTGACGTATTGTTATAAGTTAATTAGATCTTTGGACTAATCAATAGTATAAAAAAGATTTTAAAGTTGGACACCATGCATCAGTCATTGATGAGCATTAAGTAGAAAATGAGTCATTCTGCCCAGTTTGTACTTTGAGTATATTTTAATACTATGCAGGAATGCAGGACTACGGCGCCACCTAGAGGACATGTGGTAGAAAAAAAATGAAAGCAAAGTGGTTAAAACGTGTGTGCACACATTAAATGTGCTGATGAATCTGAACGAGACCTAACGGATATAAAAGATCAAATGTGGAGCCACAGCTGTAGAAGTAGTACTACAGTACTTTGAATACTGATACTTTATTCCAAAGTGTAATGAATAGATTCTGTTGATAATGTGTAGACATTAGATACATTAGACATCGGTATAGTATAATAATATTGTTATCCAAAGTACTGTAGTACTACTTTACTTTACAGACTGTTTAATGTGCACATGTATTTATTTTGATTGTATTTTTCTGTTTTTCCTACCACATCACCTGAAGAATTGTTTTTTACCTACTATATGACTCCATACTGGTCTCACCTGAAGACGGCAGCGTTAATGCAGACACCCCGTAGTAGGTAAACGCTCCGTTCTCAAACTTCAGCCGCTCCTTTCCGATCTCCACCTCCACCCGACCCTGAACACAAATAAACAAACTGTACAGTTAAAATTAAATGTTCATAAAGTACAGTGACTGTGGTAAACTGGAAATAACTGATGACATTTTGTTTCATACTTCAACTTAATGTAAATACGAAGGCTGCACCACTATTTGTTTTGGCATGGACTAGATTTTTATCTCTGTATCTAAATGTACAATAACTGGTTTATAAGATCTGGGTTTCTTAACAACTCTAACTGATACTTACAATTAATAAAGCTTAAAAATGTCTTTATAGTTTACAGGGTAACAACATTAACATTTCTGTTTTTGTGAAAACACAACAGTTGGATCTACGTGAACTCTGACCTGAACCCCACAGATCACCTGTGGAGACACCTGAAGACACTTCACATCAAATCTGAATTAAGACTGTGGATCCATTTGTACAGGAGAAATGTCTCTTTTTATTTTGGATATATTTAAACACCATGTTTTCGAGTTACTTATTAAACTGATTTTCAGTGTGTAGAAAGTAAAACAGCCTGAACACCAACATTTACAAAATCTGTTTCCATTGATTTCTGCTCTTTGTGTTCCCTGATGTTAAAACTGTCTCATTGTATTTTTTTTTATTTCTTTAAATCCACTTCATGATCCCTGTTTGGAAAGTCGAGTTAGAAAATGTTTCACTGCAGAGACGACTCTGTGTGTGTGTGCAGAGCTGCAGCAGACGTGTCCGAACACGAGCACATACCTGCAGCAGCAGGATGAAGTAGTCCACCGGGTGGTTGCGAGTGTAGAGATAGTGTCCTGGGCTCAGCCTGTTGTTTGGGTCAAAGTGCACTTCCTGGTTGACACTGGGGTGACGGAGCAGGTGGAACAGGACCTTCTCGGACACACGGCAGGGGCTGAAGTGCTCCACCTCTGTAGGGGTCAAAGGTCAGAGACACAGTGAACTCACCAGAAGACCCAATGTATCTACAAACTGACCTCAAATAACTCGAAGAAGCTCCAGTTCAATGTGTGTTTGTGATGTTTCAGCAAGAAGATGATCAATTGATCCTTTAATAGCACGTCTGATTTATTTCTACGTATTTCAATTGTACAGAGATTAAAAACCTGATAAAACAAGAACTACTATCTTTAATCTTAATCTAGCCAGAGAAACCAGATTACACACTTTCTTTGAAGGTTTTCTTTCCAACTGAGTCGTCACACGTCATCTAATCTAAGGTTATGATTCTGGGACAGGAAGTTCTGGAGGTATGAGGGTCACTTACCGAGAAAGGCTTTGTAAATAAATAAACAGAGACAGTGAGGGCCTGCGACAGGACACCAAACACAGTCCTGGGTTAATGACTTGAGCACCGTGTTAAAACACGTCGTGATCCAGCAGCAGGAGCTCAACTTTTTCTGGGACTTAAAAGAAGAATCCTAACACAATGATTGTCAGTATGTTAAAAGTGAAACCATCAGGATATTTGTATTTAATAATTAGATAAGACTCTACACCAGGGCCGGTTTCACCAAGACAGACTTTGACTACTATTAGATAAGTAGGAGACTTTCGATCGATGACTACATTTATCTGCTGCACTAAGTTGTGTGGCTTCATTATCTTAAACAGAACTGATTAGCTGTGAATTCTGGGTAATTTAAAAGATCTCTGCAGCTGAGGCAACGACAGAACAGTAAATGCAAAATAACCAGTGGTGCTGTTTTAAAACCTCCAGTCAGGAAGCTGTGAATTTAACTAGAATATGATTCAGCTGTTTGACTATGAAATGATCAACCCCCCGTTGTCGAACTCAACAATCATTACACGTCCTGTGTTGAACTGTGACTCGGTGCGAGGTTCATAGGAAACTAGAACTTCACTCGGTCTCTCACACACTCACCTCTGGACAGGAAGCGGTGTGTGGCCAGCAGCAGCTGTGGTGACGTGCGGATCTTGGGTTCTCCTTCGGGAGGCTTGAAGAGAGAGAACTCCTCTTGGACGCTGCGAGGCTCCAGAGGGATCTCCAGCGGAGGCAGGGGGCGCTTCACCTTCCTGTCCACTGCAGGACGAGGCACGGGATTCATTAATTATTAATAAAATAAATGAATAAACATAGAGCAGCAAAGTCTAAAGCAACCAGAACAGACTTACAGTAGCCATCAGATTCATCCAGGATCTCTGATTTGATGATTTCCTCGATGACGTCCTCCAGCGTGACCAATCCCAGCACTTCATAGAAAGGATCTCCCTCCCCCTCGTTATTCACTTTCTGGACGATGGCCATGTGAGAGTTACCTGACAGAAGATGAAACATTGAATCATTGGAAGGATAAATCGATTTACCTTCATTAAACTCATAAATCTAAAGGCAGTTAGACAATCATTGCAGACGTGACACATGTGGGGAGTAATGTGTGAGTAGTGTGATCACACCTTTCTTGAACTCCTCCAGCATGGCGTCTAGTTTGGTGTCGTTGAAGACAAAGTGTAGCGGATGATTGTAGAACTTTGTGATAGTCGTCATGGGGGTGCAGTCTTCTGGGTCCACCAGAGCCAAGTCTTTCACATAAAGGATTTCCACAATGTTGGACCTGGAAAATCATGATGATTTGATGTGAAACCTCAAACCACTTCAGCTAGACCACTGAATGTGCCCAGGTTGATGTTATTAAATATGACTTCAGTTAAATATGAGTTACTCTGGGTCACCAAACCAACACGGATCAAAGAAATATGGTGTCTAAACAATAACTGGTTCTTTCTTTGTCGTAAACCAGAACAGAGTTTGTAACAGAAACTATTTAAGACTTTAGTTTTTCCCATTCTCACAAGTCATAATAACAGTGTGGTGTTCCACAGGGATCTATTCTCGGGCCACTATTATTCCTCTTATATATAAGTGATTAACTAAAAGTGTTCAAAAGCTGGTTGTGTGAAGTCCTTTAATGTTGAGGTGGACTGACCCGGACATTAGCTCCTCTGGGTAATGTAAGGTTTACTTTGACAAAAGTAACCAGATCAGATTCCGTCTTAATTACGCCAGACAGTTAATCAGGGTTCCAAAAATATGGAGCGAAGTTCATTAATTTAGTTATATTTAAAAGCATAATTTAAGGATAATGTTTTATTTCCATTTCTGTATTTATACATAGGTAAAGAACAAGCCCACTGAGGCTCCTTTGCTCCTTGCACACATACGTCTCTTTATTTTTCTTCTTTTATTTGTGTAAATAAATAAATTCAGGAATTTAGCCGTTAAACGGTTCTATTATTCCTTTTTAGGAGAGAACAATAATTAACTTTTAGTGTATATGTAATGTCAACAAAAAATAGAAAAGAGAAAATATTCACATTTGATAAACAGGCTACAACATTTCTGATTAAAAGTCTCAGTGATTAATTGTTAATTAGAATATTGTTTCTACTTCATTTTGAATTAACAAGTGTTTTCAGATGGAAGTAGTGGTTGGTCGGTTTCTGGCTGTCTAGAGAAAAATGACATGTTGCTGTTCCCACCTCTCCTCCTCGTAAATGGGCACCCTCGTGTATCCGCTCTGCATGATCTCCGACATGGTGGAGAAGTCCAGGACCGCCGAGCTGGGCAGCATGAAGCAGTCCTTCAGAGGAGTGAGGATGTCCTCCACTGTCTTTGAACGCAGCGCCCCGCGGCTGAACTCCTCCTTCACAAACTCACTGCACAAAGAGAAACAGTCGGATGAGATGAAGGGACATTATGGAAGGTGGTGACAAACTTAAGTCCTACATTAACAAACTTCTGACCTAAGTGACTCCAGAGACATGAATTCTGATTTTTACAGTTCTCCATAATCCTTGAACTCATCACCGTGAGTCCATCTGTTAACTCCAAAAAAAATCAAAACACACAGCACGATAGGATCTGCATCACATGTGTGTGTGTGCAGGGATTCATGGTTCAACAGCAGTCGTTTCTGGTTTTTATCAATGCAAATCCAGTTTGGACTCTGTGCCGATGAATAGACCAGGACCAGGATGTAAGAACATCTCTAAAGATCTAAATGTTCCCAGGAAAACAACAGCTCCAACATCCATACCTGTAAGGATCATGGACACTCGAGCGGATCATCTCCATGGCCCTCTCCCTTATGCCACAGGTGCTGATGTCCCTCCTCAGCGCCAGGTCCAGGATCAGCCCCAGAGGGCAGGACAGGGGACAGGTGAGCACTATACAAACCTGGGCCAGCCAGGTGAGAGCGGGCGCCAGCTGGAAGCCATAGCCGGAGCACAAGATGTGAGGAAGCAGTTCAGCCAGGAAGAAAATCAGGAACCCGCTGGTGAAAACTGCAGAGACGATGGAGCCCAGGACCCGGTAGAGGAGGACACCGAGGGCCGAGTGTCCCAGGACACACAGGAAGAGCAGGGAGCAGGTCTGGGGGGAGAGACAGGGCTGTTAGAGGAGGTCAGTGTGAGCAGTGTCACATTATTATCTGAAATAATATCAAAACCCCACATCTGACGTGGTCCTGGTTTTAGTATTAAACTAGAGTCAGAGACAAACCCCCCCATCACATCTGCAGGAAACCCAATCAGCTGCACAGGTTTCCGGACTGTGGAGCTCTGCAACCAGCTCCTCGGTAAATCAGAACCAAAAACTTTTCTACTCCTCCGAGTTAGACTCTGGATCACTCAGTGCTGAAGACCCGGTCCCTGTTCTCTGTCGCAGAAACTCACCAGGAAGTTCCCCCTCCTCCTGACGGGCTGCAGCCGCTTGGCGGCCCGCTTCTCCTCCTCGGAGCCGCAGCTGTGCAGCACGTACAGCTCCACGGGGTCCAGCCACAGCAGGCTCAGGTTCACGGTCCTCAGCAGCGCGCACACCAGCAGCAGCGCCACCACCAGCACGGCCAGACCCCACGGAGGGACGTGGTCTGCGGCCAGTCCCCGGTCGGTGTCGACCCGCAGCCTGTCCAGGCCCGCAGACCTCCACCTCCCCCCGCTCTCCACGCACAGGTGGTGGTAGCTGTGCTCGCTGCCTCCCGCAGAGATGCTGCTCTGCTTCACCTCCACCGTCACCGACCCGCTGAACTCCCCGTCCGGCGTGAAGTTACCGCTCACCTGGAACGCGGACTTCTGCCGGTTGGAGTCCTCCTCGCACGGGTCCGGAGCATCCCCCGCCCCTGCGAACGCCACCCACGGCCAGCTTCCATTCAGATCGGTCCCGAAGAGCCGGAGCGTGAACGTGGCTCCTTCTGGCGCCGAGATGATCCGATCCTTCATACACACCAGACCCGCCGGGTCCTCCAGTCGCAGCCCCAGAACCCGAGGAGCCTCCTGGCTGCAGGCGCCGAACCTGATCCCGCAGAACAACAATACCATCAACAGGAACCGTGGACCTGCCAAGCTGGCCACCATATTGGAATTGGTCAGCCTGGCTCGGCTCGGATCATGTGACTGTAGCGCCACAGCGGCCCCGCCCACCGGCGCTGGTGCTGCGTTCAAGTCGCCTCATAAACCGAAGTTGCGAGTAGGAAAAAACGGTCTGCTCTGCTGTACTTGAACATCACTCTGGGTTAGGGTCCACCTAATTCAGAAGGAAATACTTTACTCCTCTAGATTTATCACTAGTTACTTTTTGGCAGATTTTTAAAACAAAATAAATGAACTAATAATGATTATGGATGAACATTTACAGAGATATTTGACCCTTGTTTTAGATTAATTAAACTTAGAATGGACAGTGTGTTGATATCATATAAACTTGAGTGTTGTGTGAACTTCTACCAGCTCTGCTAAGTACTTTTACTCCCTTACTGCGTCAATACTTAATTATTTATTTTACTTTGCATTTAGAAATGTACTGAGTGGAGTACAAGAAACAAAATGGAATATTTCAGTAAAGTACAATTATGTCTAAGTTGTATTTAACTGAGTAAATGTACTTAATTCAGTGAAACTCTCTTTTTCCTATTCTGCCGACGTTACCTGAAAGTAGCATGAGCCACCTAAACACTGCAACTGAGCTGCGCGGCCGCCATGTTGGCTCCGCACAGCACGGCGGAGGTCGGGGGCTGTTGTTTTCCTCTTCATCGCTCCGCCCCCTCCTCCTGTTCACAGCCAATAAAACACAAGAAAACAAGCAGCAGCTCACGCCCCCTTTGTTAGATTTCATAATGAGTCATCCATCACTGGGGGAGACTCTGAAGACCTGATACTCACTGAATTAATGCAAATTTAATCACGCTGCACAAAAGGAAAACGGTATTCAAAGCTGAAAGAGTTTTTAGACTGAGCAGTGATCTAGTGCGAGTTCTGTGCAAGAGATGTTGTAGCAGTCAAAGTTATAATGGCCCCGAACTCATTTCACTTACTTCAGTAAAAGTCCATGTGACTGGATCAGTCTGGACACACAGACGTGCAGAGCTGACTCAGAACTGGAAGTGATGCAGAGAGATGATAGAAGGTTTTCTAAAAGATCCTACAAATACAAACATAATTACTCCCACATTTGAGAGTAGAAAGCAGTGAAAGCTCCTCAAACAGGGAGATTAGTAGTGAAGTCATGGTAACTCTCATTTAAATCTGAATCTTTAACACTATTCACTTTTCATATTGTGTAAAGTCACAAAACAACAGCAGTACAGCGTGTGTTCCCTGTGTTTCAGTAATAATATGATGTGTAATGATTCTAACTGCTAAACTGCAGTCTGTGTACTGACAGGCGTAGAATCACCAGCTTCCTCTTTAACAGCAGAATTTAATGATTCACCCACACGTCTCATTATTATCCACCAAACATGAATCAGACACAGACAGAAGTTCTGTAGAGAAATAGAACTCGGGTTTATTAACCGCATAGATTTCATCAAATGCCTTACAGTACTTATAAAACAGTATATACACATTGCTGTAAGTTACACAGTCTGTTTGTTCCTCCACCTCCGTTCAACCACGGCGATAAAATGAAAGTCAAACATGTTGCAGCAGTGTCTGAATATTAAAAACCTGTCAGACAGGTCTTCTTCACCCCGGGGACATAGAAAGGGGAGATACCTCTGCTGCAGGGGTTGTTCAGTTAGAGATTCTTTTCTGAATCTAAGACTAAAGTGTTTTTGTAACTTATGATTGTTGGATCATTTTAAATCTTTCACATCTTTAAAAACACGGCCTGGTCTCTTTGTGTGCACAGGAATTCAAACGACATCTAAAGAACATAATAATAGGTGTAAAAACATGTCTCGGGGCCACTATTCTTCCCTCTTCACAGCATGTTTCTGCAGCGCCACACATGCTCGTCAATGAAACACAATGTGGAAAACTCTCTGGCTTGAGAAACCCTGCGGCAAAAAATATTTAACCTTCATACAGGTCTAATCATCGCGCCGCTGCAGGGCTAAAAACAACTCTGCAGGAGCTGCTGATAAGCCTGCTCCCCTGCTCCCGTCCCATGATACAAGAGGTCGGAACAATAAAAGGGTTTAGCAGATTGGACCGGCAGTCGAAGACGGAGGAATTTCAATACTTGTGAGCAGCGGGAGAGGAGTCGAGATAAAGGCAAAGGGGGGGGGATAAATGAGGAAAAGGAGTGAGAAGTAAGATGGAAGCGTGGGAGGAAGGAATAAAAGAGCAGAAGATAACAAGATGAAACAGGATGACAGCAAAGGGGAAGGAGGGAAAACGCTTTGGTTATCACACCGTGTGTCAAAACACAGAAAGCTAAAGGAGAGAACGATGAAGTGAGGTCAACTCTGTGCAACCTTTATTGCTTTACAGTACCTTCCTAGTAAAACAGTGGGGATAAAACAACACGCCTGCTCGTCTCACGTCTCTGTATAAATAGAGCTATTTTCTACACCTCTGTATTTACAGCATCAGAACACAAACAGCAATCTGGGAACTGAACAGTGTTTCCGGGTCAAGTGACCCAATGAAAGCTGCATCGAACAGCTGGAAGCCCGTTTCACAGAACCACACCTACAGGTGCATGCCTCTAACGAAAAACAAGAACTACAAGGTTTACAATAAATACAACATTACTAAGTAGAATGCTTGTTTTCACATTTCCCAGTACACTAACTGGCAGTCCCACAGCCAACCAGTGGCTTCACTGGAAACCAGTTTAAGACCAATTGCTACACAAGACCTAAATGAACCAGCAGGCAGGTCTACGGTAAGGCTACGTCCTCTGCGGTTTTCCCTCTGGTGGTTGGTGAACTGCAGCCTGCTGAGGAGAATCTATGGTTTTCACAGAGTCCAGATCTCCATGGCTGGATCCACCTTTAGAGGGCCCTGGGGTAAAAACCTTTAACCCTTCAACCCCCCAGTCCTTCCACTTTTTGTGCATTGTGTCTGGATCCTTTCCCGGCCCCAGAATAGCTCTACGGTCATTTGACAAATCAGTTCATTAAAATGCTAAAACGATCTTCTCCCATTGGATCCTCTTCAAAACAAGATGTTAAAATTAAAAAGAATCCTCCTCTGGGACCAGACTTCTTGGTTTTGGGCTTTATTGGTGCATAGACCCAAAACAGGCATCAAACGTCCACAACACAGTGAACCTGGGGCCTTCAGGATCCCGGTCCTATCCAGTCTCCAGAAATCATCTCAAAAAAGAAAAATGCTTTGGATTATTCCCTTTTTCAGACTTATGCTACGTAACCCCCCGTTTAAAGTGTTTTTATATGCATGCTAGCTTATACAACAGTTGTTATGTGCGTGTTTCACAAATAAACCTTTTTCATTGTATCGTCAACAAAATAATTCATCTTCAGTCTCTTAAAACGTTTCAGTCACTGAATAAACAGGTAGATCACAGGTAGATCACAGGTAGATCACACGCTGGCAGCTCAGCCGTCACTAACGGAGGGAGGAGTGAGTCTCTACCTTCATCTTCATGTTAATTATTATCACTTTAGTTCACTGGAACACAGCTAACGTCCTCCTGTGTCTCCCCGACTGCTCTAAACGTGAGTTGAACAGCTACAGCATCATTTACAGATATAATAAAATGTAGTGTGATGTACATGAATTCATTTCTGGTTTGGAGGTTCGTACTAACGAACACTGTAAGCGTGAGGAAATGTCCCGTTGCAGCTCCTGGATGCGACAGGGTTAACGTGTGAAGACGTGCAGTGGAATGTGTGTGTCCATTAAAATCTCAGCGACTTGTTGTGCTGTGACTGTTCTTAACCAAACAGTGTCAATGCTTAACCTCAGGTTAGTGTGTGTACGAGTAGTTCAGCAGTTTGGGTGAGGATTCGCTTTCTAATGGAGTCAGACAAGAACGTTAGGACCCCTCTGTTCTGTTCAACAAGTTCAGGATGAAGGTGATGCAGAAATATTTCGATCCACTCAACGTCCACCTTCGTTCCCTGTTGTAACGAGGAGAGAGTCTCTGACGGGTGACACCAGTTCAAAATGTGGGTCTGACTGTGTCCCGGCGCCAAAGGATGACTTTAACATTGGTTGGGGATTGATACCACTGTAGTGTCTTTATACCCACTGATGAAACGATACTGTTAAAGTAAGTCGCTTAGATTAGTTTAGCACCAAAAGCCGGAATCACAGAGAACTAGTAGCTTGGCTAAGTCGGCTGCTAACATCTCTAAAGTTCCTAAATTAACACGTGACCTCAGGTTTTCAGCAGTACAAACTAGATACAACATCTAAATTAGCACGTGTTAGAGGTGCCCGTAGGTTAACTTCCTTTGGTATTTTTGGACAAAGTCGGGCCAGTTCCAGTTTTTATGCTAAGCTAAGCTAACGGCCTGCTGGCTACAGAGGGGTACTGATCTTCTCATCTAGCACTTTCCCAGAAAGCAAATAAAGAGCAAAACTCTTTCTTGTAAACATCAGCTCTATCATATAAAACTAACATAAAACAGAACCAAACTGATAAATATGAAAATAAAAAAACTCTGGTCTCCTGGACTCCAACAGTCCAGTTTTATTTATTTCAGTGTGTTTCAGTAATAAAGTCGACTTGTGCAGAGAAACCTTTCCCTCATTAAACTCAGTAGATGATGCTGAATTAAAAACCAGCCAACTGTGACTACTGGAAACTGTAGGAATGAAACACTTGTTATTTGGTATTTATGCCATTTGTCTGATTTTCCCCTCATAACACAGGAACTCCAAGACAAGCGTAACTTTAAACATGAGTTCTGACATCAGTTACGACCTCCGTCCGTCATTTCATGCCACTGACGCAGCAACAATAAATCGCTTTGACGAGTCGCTGGTGTCGAACCAAACTCTGTTCACAGTGAAGAATATTTAGTGCAAACAAATATTCCACTGTGCCGTTAGCATCGTCAGGTGTTTGCAGCTTATTACTTCATCTTAAAGTTCAAGAAATCAAGAAAACAAATAAATAAAATCTCTAAAATATAAAATATAAACTGAAATACTTTTATGTAAAATAAATAATCTAATTTCCCTCTTGAAGTTAAATAATTTAACTTCAGGCCAAGAAGAATCTCACCTTCACATCACCAGTGTTTTTGCAAGTTTTAGCCCCTTCAACCACACAAGATTAATTATGAAAATATTTTTAGTTCTGATTTTCATTTCAAAAAACTAAATTCAAATGTAACTTTAAATGTAAGTGACTGACTGGTTTAATAAAAAAAAAAATAAAAAAAATCTAAAATAAAGTTCAACCCACAGCAGCAGGGGGCGCTGTGACTGGGCAGCTGTTATATATTTGCAGCAGTCTCAGGATGTTAATTTGACTTTTAGGTTTAAATTAGAGAGAAGTCTAATTAAGGGATCGTGGAGGAGACACTCCGGGGACTCCATAGATTAGTCCATCACAGGAAACATGATTAAATATTCCTGCTGTGTGGTGAAGCTTGTTAAATACACACTGGGCTGTGGTGTCACATTAAAACAACCACACAGGCACAGTGATGGTCACTATGAGCAATCGCACCACTTTAACAACTTTAAATGACAATATGAAAACTGAATGGGCGAAAACATCCAAAAATCACTGGGCTGGTAGTTTAACGTTCACCTCAGACTATAGAAGCTGCTCAGTACAGTGAATCTGGTCCATTTGCTGGTAGTTGCATCGACCCACTGACAAACTTCATTTGTTTACGACTCTGCCTAAAACCTTGAGTTCTAACTCTAAACTTCAGCTGTGTGGAGGTTTCACTCTTTGGAAACAGGAAAACTTCATAACGAGAACGTCTCATTGCAGTAACCTGTGCTGCAGGGCTGAAGGTTCTGGCACCGGTCTGGACACGACAGTGTTTTCTGACCAGTGACCAGACTTCAAGGCTCAGTTCACACAAATTATTAAATAAAAACTTTTAAAAACTCTCATTTTAAAGTGCAGATGTGCTTCTGGAATAAAGAAAGGAGGTAAATAAAAAAAGGGTTTGTTTTGCTTTTGAAACTTTAAAGTCCACAACCAAAAACAAATTCCTTCTAGTCCCAGTATGAACAAATATCTGAGTAAAATGTATTTTAATTTCAGTTTGAATTAAAAGCAACACGTCAGAAACTAAATCCAAGTGGGAAGAAACATGTTGCTTTTAAAACAACTAAATAAACTCTTCCTCCACTCAAAAATAAGTTTTGCTTCTGTTTGACTTCACTGTGTCGTCGTCTCTCTCCTGCTCAGGATGTTTGTGTTCGATGCTTAAAGAAATGAGACATTCAGGGTCATAACTTCCAGGACACGAGTGAACTAGGAGCAATTTGTAATTTGGGTGAACTGATCCTTTAAATGCATACACCTTAAACACAACCCTGTCTACACTGTTAACCAGCGTCCTCTGTTCCTCTGGTCTCTACTCTGGATTTCTTTGTGTGTGTGTGTGTGGGGGGGGGGGGGCAGCATGCAGGAGGGGATGACAGAGGACCATGATGTGTCACGATCCTCATCACCCCTCAGACGTCAATGAGGGAACAGGAACGACGAGTAGTGGCAGTGTGCGTGATGTCAGTGAGTGCACATGCAGTGTAGAGACTTTAGATGGTGCTTTCAGTGTGCGCGTGGCTGATGGTGTGAACGTGTGGGTGGGGGTGTGCCTGAGTGTGGCTGGGCCGACGGGGGCCCACAGAGTTCTGCTGCTCACTGAGCAGAGTCGCGTTCTCTCCCGGCCCGTTCTCGGGGCCGGCAGACGAAGGAGACAGTGGGGACTTAGAGGAAAGAGCTGGGTGGGGGTTAAAGGTGCACAACGCTGTACTCGTACAGGACGGAGGGGTTTGGGATAGGGGGGTGTGGTTGCTCGGTGGCGGGGTGGCTTGGGGCAGTGTTTGGCTCGGTCTGCGGCTGGAGGATGTGGTTTGGGACAGAGCGCCGCGGCTGCTCGGCGGCGTCGGCTGAGCTTTGGACGGTGGACGCTTTACAGGAGGCGTGGCCAGCGGCAGAGGGGTGCGCGTTCCCGGTGGCGTCACGGGGGGCAAAGACACAGACGTGTCCAGGCGAGTGTTACTGCCGTCTGGAGACTGCGGCGAGCTGTCCAGCCTGGACGCCAAGAGACCGTTCTGGTAGTGGGCACGAGTAATCTGAGGAGGACAGAAGCAGCTGTACGTTCACTCAAATACTTTTACTTCACTTGTGTATTTCTACTGTTTGTAGTACACATATAAACACATATTCTGATTTTAACATATACTGAATTGTTACAGATTGAATTCTGAAATTACTGACTATGTACCTTACCTTGACAAACTGCAGGTCTGTGAGAGCTCGTACACAGAAGTCTGGTATGTACTGGAAGGGGGTGCCGGGGATCTGAGAGTTGCTCCCACCCACCGACCCGCTTTCTGGAGCACGCTCAGTGCAGCTCAGAGACGCCGAGCGGTTGAGGTTTCCCCCGTGCGACGGAGAACGAAACTCTGGGATGAAGAGAGACGAGCAGAGGGTGAGAAAGAGATGAGAGCACAAAAAAGAAAAATGTAAAAAGGCAAAGACTCATATTCACACGTTAACACAGAAAACACACAAGGAAATAAGTAAAAATGACATGAAAACAAGATGATTGTGTCAGAAAACAGGAAAAACGGTGAGAGAATGAAGAACACGTCACACAAACACACACTGCGCTGATGTCATGGTTGAACAGGACAAACATGCCATGCGGCGAGGAAAAGTGCATCGTTTCAGCTTTTTATGGCTGCAACAGGACGCTCTGCACTCAGAGGAGGAACCGCTGTCATTGGATGGTTTTAGTGGTGTGATGGGGTCAGGAGAGCGTCCATTTAATCTGGTGGAGGGGTTCATGTTGGAGAGGTTCATGTTAGAGAGGGAGCGCCGGTGATGATCAGAAAACCTCAGAATACAGGAGGTCGACTGTGCAGCACAGAAAAACATTTGTGCTTAAAGGAATAGTTCAACATTTTGGGAAATATTCTTAAAGCCATTTTTGCAGGGCGGTAAACTATTAGTTTGAAACCACTCTCATATCTGCACCTTTGCAGGCTTTAGCATAGCTTAGCATGAAGATTGTAAACTAAAAGTAAAACTACACTAATGGCTGCTGGCTTCAACAGACTGGAGAGCGACTAACTTCACTTCTACCTCTCAGAAAGACAAATGTTAAACTATTCATTTAACCAGAGGTCTACGGTCAGACTATCCGACCCTCGTCACAAAGCTGCAGGAGTGATGAAGACGTCTGATCGTGGATCAGTGGCTGAAGAGGACGAGGTGGTGACAGGGTTAGAAACTAGAGGGCTCGCACCAGGAGCCCCATCCAGCAAGTTTGTGTGACTCTATTTACACTGATTTAATCTGAGTTAAAGTCTGTTTATGTGTCGTTTGCTTTAATACTCAGCTTCAACCCTTTTAAACCCTTTTAAACCCTTTTCATGCTCCTTCACCCTCGTTACTCCAGCTCTACCTGTTTTAAAGGTTGTGTAACTATTTTAACCAAACTGCAGCAGCAGTCTCCAAAGTCCACAGACAGAAATCAGACAAGCTAACGTTAGCACGCTAACAGGCTAAAACGTTCACCTACAAACATTTCCATGCTAATAAGCTAAAAATGTTTCTATGACATGAACCGCATAACAAGCTAGCAGGCTAAAAAGCTAACATTAACATGCCAACAAGCTAACATTAGCATGCTAACAGCTTAAAAAGCTAACGCTAAAAGGCTAAATAGCTAACATTATCGTGCTAACAAACTAACGTTAAGTGCAGCGACAATCAACCAGTGTGAATGATAATTAAAGTGAAAAACAGTAATATAACTGGTTTACTGTGAAATGCTGAGATCAATCAACTATCAATTAGATAGTCTAAGATAAGTCTCGTTTATATCTCATTTATATCTAATATATATCTCGTTTATATCTAATTTATATCTCGTTTATATCTCATTTATATCTAATATATATCTCATTTATATCTAATATATATCTAATTTATATCTAATATATATCTCATTTATATCTAATATATATCTCATTTATATCTAATATATATCTAATTTATATCTAATATATATCTCATTTATATCTAATATATATCTCATTTATATCTAATATATATATCTCATTTATATCTAATTTATATCTCGTTTATATCTCATTTATCTCGTTTATATCTCATTTATATCTCGTTTATATCTCGTTTATATCTCATTTATATCTAATATATATCTCATTTATATCTCATTTATATCTAATATATATCTCATTTATATCTAATATATATCTCGTTTATATCTCATTTATATCTAATATATATCTAGTTTATATCTAATATATATCTCGTTTATATCTAATATATATCTCATTTATATCTCATTTATATCTAATATATATCTAATATATCTCGTTTATATCTAATATATATCTAATATATATCTAATATATATCTCGTTTATATCTAATATATATCTCGTTTATATCTAATTAAGTTATCAATGTAATAAAAATATCAGTTACCATGTTGTAGAGTTTGTTGAATTATCAAATCAGTTGTGGACTCAGCTACAGCAGATTAAATGTGATTTAATTAGATTTGTTAATATAATGAAGGTCTGAACACCTCTGGACTTTTTAGATATTCTACAACAGTCTGTTGGACTCGTGCAGTTCTATGTTCATCAGCTGATTTCTGATTTTAAGTATTACTATCAATACCTGAATACTGAATCAGGTTATAACTTTAAAATACAAAGCCCTGCCTGTGTGTTCTACTAGTACTACTAGTACTACTACTACTACTACTGCTAGTACTACTACTAGTACTGCTGGTACTTGCTGGATCAGGGCTCTGAAGATAATGACAAAAAGAAAATGGTGAGATCAGCTCAAATTACCCCCCCACCCCGCTCCTGTGGCCCATGCATGAGTTTACCTGGGAAACGAGAGAACAGAGAAAACCTCTTAAGAGAGAGGCGTCGTGGAGGGGGGGACGCCACTGATGGGGAGAGAGGAGGGGTGACAGCTGAGAGAGAGGACGGGGAGAGAGAGACATTTATTTATTTCTCTTCATTTAATTCAGTTCTGGTGCCTTCAAGGACCTGGGAAGTCGCACATTTCAACTGTGAGTAATGCAATGTGAAAAACACTCCAGTACGGTGTTAGCAGCACATTTAACCTGATCAATGAAGTGAACGTGTCTGTTTCACCAAATCACTGGTGTTTTTCAGGAAATGTGCAGGAAATTAGAAACACAGTCCAAATCCAGCCGTCAGTGCTCTCTGCTGGATGAAATGTGCAGTGGTGAGGTGTTTCTAATGACCTCAGAATAAAAGTGAGAAGATAAAACTAGATGTAATTGTTTGTAGATTTGCCTGTTTCTGCCTTTATTGATTAGAACTGTGTTAGAATTAACACAGTGCTTTCATTAGAGCTCTCTTTGAAATGGTTTTGTGTTTCCAATAAACTTTACTCATTTGCTGTTAATTACTGAAAAATCCTGTTCAATGTGGCACTAATATTATTATTATATTATTAATATACTGGTGTTTTTAAGATAAAACAACTACATGTATGTAGAAGAAAATTGAAAACATTTCCCTTTTTAGCTACTCTCTCCATTTCTATTAAAATTAGAAACTAATTGGTTTACAGACAACGTCTTTCCTGGAATATCGTAATAATTCACAGCACATTTTCAGGAAATTAAGAAGGCGGCTCCTGGGAAGTGATCAGGAATATTCAGGACCTGTAAAATAAAGCGTCACCTTTTCCCTGGCAGAGAAAGTTGGGTGTTCAGGATGAAAATTACATACAATTCATTTACAGTATATGACGCTGCACATGCACACACCGAGCTGCATAATGTGCACATGAAGTTACAGACAGAGAGAGAAAAAGATCAACAGGGAAGGAGCAGAAAATGAGGAGGCACGTTTGAATCTGCAGTTACGACGCTCAAACTCTAGGAGTCACCACAGTCACAGCTCCTACATCTTTAGCAGCGCTTCACCAAACGACACGATGCTGTTTTTTAGATGCTGCAGCAGTACTGACACCACTAAGCTGCACCGGGAGCCACTCAGGTATCAGCCCACACCTGCCATCTTGTTCTGTGTATAACACACACAAGCTCCACCTCCAGCTCCGTTCAGTTGGAGCCCACATCATGTGGTGCAACCTTTACATAACCAGGGACATGGAAAACAGCTCGTTATTATGTAACTGCACATTAGTTGTCTGCGTCTGTCCCGTCGCCTCCTTCACTACTTTAATGACGTTTTCTTTAAAATCTCTTCTTTTCTGGTTGCAGTCTGGTGCACAGCTCTCAAAGGGCATCGCCGCATAGAAGGAGCTGAGATGGTGACAGTGCTGTGCAGAACACCACTCATCTGTGTCTCCTTCCTGGTCGCACGAGTTCCTGTTGGTAAAGTTCACATTGTGGATCCTAGGCCATCAGGGCTAGAGTGCTTATTTAAAGTATAAAAGCTGAATCCAGAACATCTGTCTGTTATCAGCACAAACTAATAAACAGGCTGTGTGGTCTGCACACTGCTGCCACCATCACAGACAAACGTTCGCTCCTTCACAAATGTCTCATTTGAGACAGTCGACACCGTCCTCCTGTAAAATACCAGAGGAAACATTTAAAGTCTTTACGACGCTGTGATGAACAATATCTGACGTTTCCCCTGGAAACAGTGAAAAACACGACAGCAGACTTCGGGAAACGCTGCAGTCTGCAGAAATGTGACGCTGTTAAAGTTGTGCTGACAGCCGTGCACGTGGAAGTGCACATTCATGGTGCATTTCTGTGTAACATGAACACTGTATTGTTGCCATGGAACTGTTGCTGCTAACAAATCAGTGCCCTGTGTTTTGGCGTCTAATAAACTTTTTCATCACACACCTCCGCGCACTTATTCATCGTCTCCGTGGTAAATGAAATATCGTCGTATTATAACATGGAAGAAAACACGACAGAGAGAAAGGAAACAGCAGCGTTTAGTGTTTCCGCCGTGTGTGTGTGTCCAGTGCTGTCTCACCCAGCGACGGTGAACTTAGAGCCATGACTCCATAGTAGGAGAACGGGCCGGTTTCAAACTTCATGTTTTCATTTCCAGCTTCCACCTCCACTCGGCCCTGAAACACAAACACACATGGACACGGAGGGACATCGTGTTTACAGACGTACTCAGGTTTCGGTAAGTGAGATGAAGAGTGAGACTTTCCCTGTGTGTGTTTAGAGAGAAGCCAGCATGTCACACAGAGAGGATTCATGGTTAAATTCAACGTTTTCGTCTGTTCATGGTGCTGAAAACAAATGCTCTGTTCACAGACATGTGCAGAAGTGGGAAATGTGACCACTGAGCTGTATCATGTGACATTATTGATTGGTGTTGAGCTGTGATTGGTGTCGGGTTTGGTCTCAGTCAGAGTTTCCACATTTCCTGAAGGCAACGTTTCAACTTGAAACTGAAAAAATAAGATCTGAAAATTTACAAACCAAAATCTGAAAGTGAAAATATGTTTAATAAATGTTTATAAAAATATGAATCTGACTTTACTACTGTATTTTCTGCTGCATAAAGGTCTGTTAATAAGCAATATTTCATTTTTTTAATTGTATATTTTGGAAAGCTTCAGAATTTAAATATGACGCCTGGAGACAGGAGACATCTGGTAACTCAAACACGTTGACATCCTATAAATATTACATCCTGCCACAGGAGCACGAGTCTGGGATCCAGTATCTCTTGACCTCAATCACACACAGACAAACAGCGTCCAGTGGCCCGGTGCCTGTGCTGGAACTGGTGAAGTCAAGGTACCTCATCTCATCGAGTGGCGTGACCTTATTTTAGTGTGAGGACAGTTTGGCTCCTCACACATTCATTTTTAAATTGACGAGCCACCTGTAACTGTTAAACTATTTAATTCATTAATTTATTAAAGGTCAGATCGAGACTCACAGTGATTCAACATCTGTTTCTCTGACCACTGCTCATCAACTACACAACACGGGGGTTTGAAGAGGTTCCAGAAAACAAGGGATAAACATGAAAATGGAAGTGGAGCTTGGTTTGAAGGTGAAAGTCAGATTTAACTTCAAATCAAGAGTTGATGATCAGATTCACCCACGTTAACTGACTAATGTCCACATTGTTTATTTCACTAATGCAACAACAGCACAACCTGCTGCCTCCAGAAGGATCAGACGCCCACTGTACCTACCACAGGTTGTGTTACACGGGATCTCGACTCTCTGTGTGAAATGCAGGTAAAACCAGAACACAATTCCAAACCTAGATTTACTAACAGCACAAAGACACATAACAAATGATGAAACTGAGAAATAAGATGGTTTTCTGTGTTCCAGCAACAGGCTCCAGTCTGGATCTGGTCCCACAGGAACTTCCTGTTTTCTGTGGTTTCGATCATTTTGATCATTTTTGGCTATGAGACGATCGACCCAGAGAAGCTGAGCGAGGACTGAATCTGTGAAAGACTCAGAAACACGAGGACGAGCTCAGGAACCCGTCTGAAAACTAGCGACTGGTTAAATGAACTGAGGTCTGAGTTCAAATTCTTTTTGGAAGTCGTGGATGCAGAAGAGCCGCAGTTCCTAAACACTGTTAAAAGCAGAGAAACGTCGTAACGTTGTCTTTGAACCGTTTTACATTTTACAGTTAAACCCACAACTACAGCCGTTAGTGGTCTATTATCTGGGACTCGGTGGTTAGTGTCTCTCTCGTCTTGTGCTCTCCCTCCTCTTCTCTCCGCTCCGTCTCATCCTTTAAACTCCTCTCTCCTGTTTATTTCACACTCCATATGCTCGTCAGTGTCTCCTCTCATCTGCTTTTCTTCTTTTCTGTCCTCCTTAACCCTTCAATCCCCTCTCCCCCCTCGATTTGTTTCTTACGTAAGAGGATCTATTAGTGAAGGTCGAGCAGAGAGGAGCCCCTGAGTCTGTCTGGATGAGCAGATTTATATTTGAATGGATGTTTGATTTATTCCTCAGTTATATCCAACAATACTGTCTCTGATTATTCTTATTATCTACACTGAAATTCAACTAGTTGATTCATCGATTAGCTGATTTACACAAAGTTAACGTGTAATTAATCAGTTTGAAAAGATGAATCCTGAATCATATTTGTGTTTTTAGTTCCTGCTTATTTGATGTGAACATTTCCTGCTTTTCTTCATATTCTATAACAGTAAATTCAATATTTAGAGGTTTGGCAAAAAACAAAACATTATTAATTTCAATGTCCAACAACTTATAGATTCATTCAGAATTAATCAATAAACTAGTAGTTTGTAGTTACTCTGAACTGCATCTAAATTTGATTAAATCAAACAGACGTGAAGTGTGAGAGCGATGGTGCGTTTACCTGCAGGATGAGTACGAAGTAGTCGACAGGTTTCCCCTTCTGGTAGAGGAAGTGCTGCGGCGAGCGTTTGTCGTTTTCGTTAAACTTGAGTTCCTGGATGACGTCTGGGTGTTTGAGGATCCGCAGCAAGACTTTCTCCGTGATCTGGAACGGGCTGAACAGGCTCACCTCTGGGACACGACGGGACGGAGAGAAGAACTTATTAAATTATAGTTTGATGGGGTGAAAACTGACAATTCACTGAAAAAACAGTCAAATCTAAATCTGAATATTGAATTTGTTTAATTTTTTATTCTGTTTTACTTTAATAAACTTTATATTAAACGTTTTAATACATTTAACTTCAATATTACTGTATTAATAATTCATTTAAAATCACTTTTGTCTTAAGTAATCATCAAGAGACCATCAGACCACTGAGGATTCACACCAAGGTCGCTGTGTATCAGTCCTACAGCGACCGGCGTTAATCCTCCAGGGATCACAACACTGAAACAAATCTGTGCTGTCAGATCAGCGGCCGCCTCCTCAGGGCTCACCTGTGGCGAGGAAACGATGAGCCGCCAGCATGAGCTGAGGAGAGATCTTCACTTTACTGTCGCCGTCATGCTTGAAGGCGGAAAAGTCCCGTTTGTTTTTGTTGGGGTCCACCTTCTTCCTGTTTCTGTTATCCGCTGTCCCAAGGAAAGAAAAGAGTTACAAACGACCCGGTGCCCAAAATGTTTAATGAAACCAAACCCCAGTGGTTTGTAGGAGCTGTGTACAGTACTTAGTACTACTTAGCAGTAGTTAGTGGTAGTTAATAGTACTTAGTAGTAGTTGGTAGTAGTTTGTGTTGGACGGTCACGTAGGGCAGAATTATAGACCAGGGCAAAGAATCAGACCAGGGTCCCTCTAAGGATCCTGAAGGTCTGATGCTCTAAAACAAGATCTGAGGTTTTCTGAGGCCCTGGGGAGGTGGCGATGTCCTCGATAAGGTCCTGAGGCCTTCTAAGGGTGTTAAAACTTCAGGAGCCTTGGAAAACCTCAGGCCACATCTGGGAGCTCCTGTCAGTCTGAGGTTTTCTGAGACTCCTGAAGGGAAAGACCTCCAAGGACCTCAGAAACCCTCTGACCACGCCCGAATGCCCCTGGCAGCCCAGGGCTTTCCCAAACAAGGACTGGGGTTTTCTGAGGAGGAGATCTCAAAATGTGAAGTACCTCAGAGGCACCTGGGACCCTAATCCAGAACTGGACCCTAATCCAGCATGTGATCAAACATCCACAGCTGCACTAGTTACTGCTCCTCATTAAAGGGCAGCTTCACTAATCTTCTACTTGTTTCCTACAGATGCTCGTAGCACAGAGGTCGACCTGCTAAGAATTAAATAGTCTCTGATGGAAGAATTTTGTTTTTTTAAATTGTTTTACACTGAACTGATCTTTGACTCTGACTCAGGGAACTTTACAGATGATGAAGTCGACATCTGCATGATGATAGAAGAACACCTGAGAAGAAGTTCATGTGCAGGCAAACAGACAAACGCTGACTCACTGTAAAGGTCGGATTCATCCAGGATCTCAGATTTGATTATCTCCTCGATGACGTCCTCCAAGGTGACCAACCCCAGCACCTCGTAGAACGGATCTCCCTCCCCCTCGTTGTTCACTTTCTGGACGATGGCCAGGTGGGATTTACCTGGAGAGGAGAGAGATCATCCATGAGTGCACTGCTGGTTTATGACGACGACTTTCCACACTATGCAAACTCTTAAGAACTCAGCTGCCAGGAAAGTAGGACAGCTTTAAACACGGGGAAGGGGCAGGGAGTTGTGAATTTCACTGCGGCTGCTGCTTCTGAAACTCAGCAGCTGGACTTCAAACAGACTTCTGCTGGAGGAAAACATCCTTTCTTGTTTGTCTATTTTGGAAACAGAACAGCATCAGTGCTCTCGTTCGATCTGACGGTGGATTTATCCTGACTCCTGCAAGGACAGACTGATGCCTTAATATAGCTCAGACTGGACTAAGAGCTTTGCAGAGGAAAGAGTTGGAGGTGCTGCCAAACCCAGATAAAGAGGAGACACTGTGGGGGAGGCAGCAGGAGGAGGAGGAGGAGGAGAAGGAGGGATGTGGTAGAAAACACAGGAACAACAGTTTAATCCACTGCTGGTTTGTTCTCCTCATTAAAAACTGTTTCACTTCATGTGAACTCGCTCACGTGGGCTCGAACAGGTCGGCAGCGCCGCAGCCCTGACGTGACGTAACCGCTCTCATGAGAACCGCAGAACGTTAATGATGCTGAGTAAACGAACAGAACGTGGTGAACGAGAGCGAAGCTGTCAGGACACAAACCTGCCACAGTTACTGAGCTTCACGCCGCAGCAGCGTCTATTTTAGGAGCGTTCGGCTCGTCTGTGTGTGTGTGTGTCTGCGTGTGTGTGTGTGTGTGTGTGTGTGCGTGTATGTCTGCGTGTGTGTGTGTGTGTGTGTGTCCCAAATAAGCAAAACTGTCACTGTATCTGAGACTGAAACTATTTTCAGCATCAACACAAGCTGAACGCTGAGTCTGGTTTCTAAAATGAATCTTACACAGAAACAGAGCCTGCTTTATTTGTATGATCCTCAGAGGTCAGAGGTCACCTCCGATATCTACAAGGCATCAGCAAACCTGTGTTCACCTGCAACATACAGAACTATTTAACATTCGAGTTCAGAGCTCATAACAAGACACCAGATCAAAGATCCTCCACTCTGCAGCAGGACCTCACCTATAAATTATACCAGTGTTAACAGACCGGTGTTAACAGACCGGTGTTAACAGACCGGTGTT